>NC_090406.1:54907613-55219682 GCF_036365525.1 Heterodontus francisci | reverse complement strand
GAGAGCACTCTCACCCTGTTAGATTATAGTCTGTACAACATGGAGAGAACACTCTCACCCTGTTAGATTATAGTCTGTACAACATGGAGAGTGCACTCTCACCCTGTTAGATTATAGTCTGTACAACATGGAGAGAGCACTCTCACCCTGTTAGATTATAGTCTGTACAACATGGAGAGAGCACTCTCACCCTGTTTTATTATAGTCTGTACAACATGGAGAGAGCACTCTCACTCTGTTAGATTATAGTCTATACAACATGGAGAGAGCACTCTCACCCCGTTAGATTATAGTCTGTACAACATGGAGAGAGCACTCTCACTCTGTTAGATTATAGTCTGTACAACATGGAGAGAGCACTCTCACCCTGTTAGATTATAGTCTGTACAACATGGAGAGAGCACTCTCACCCTGTTAGATTATAGTCTGTACAACATGGAGAGAGCACTCTCACCCTGTTAGATTATAGTCTGTACAACATGGAGAGAGCACTCTCACCCTGTTTTATTATAGTCTGTACAACATGGAGAGAGCACTCTCACTCTGTTAGATTATAGTCTATACAACATGGAGAGAGCACTCTCACCCCGTTAGATTATAGTCTGCACAACATGGAGAGAGCACTCTCACCCTGTTAGATTATAGTCTGTACAACATGGAGAGAGCACTCTCACCCCGTTAGATTATAGTCTGTACAACATGGAGAGAGCACTCTCACCCTGTTAGATTATAGTCTGTACAACATGAAGAGAGCACTCTCACCCTGTTAGATTATAGTCTGCACAACATGGAGAGAGCACTCTCACCCCGTTAGATTATAGTCTGCACAACATGGAGAGAGCACTCTCACCCTGTTAGATTATAGTCTGTACAACATGAAGAGAGCACTCTCACCCTGTTAGATTATAGTCTGTACAACATGGAGAGAGCACTCTCACCCTGTTAGATTATAGTCTGTGCAACATGGAGAGAGCACTCTCACCCTCTTAGATTATAGTCTGTGCAACATGGAGAGAGCACTCTCACCCCGTTAGATTATAGTCTGTACAACATGGAGAGAGCACTCTCACCCTGTTAGATTATAGTCTGTACAACATGAAGAGAGCACTCTCACCCTGTTAGATTATAGTCTGTACAACATGGAGAGAGCACTCTCACTCTGTTAGATTATAGTCTGCACAACATGGAGAGACCAGTCTCACCCTGTTAGATTATAGTCTGTACAACATGGAGAGAGCACTCTCACTCTGTTAGATTATAGTCTGTACAACATGAAGAGAGCACTCTCACTCTGTTAGATTATAGTCTGTACAACATGGAGAGAGCACTCTCACCCCGTTAGATTATAGTCTGCACAACATGGAGAGAGCTCTCTAACCCTGTTAGATTATAGTCTGTACAACATGAAGAGAGCAATCTCACCCTGTTAGATTATAGTCTGTACAACATGGAGAGAGCACTCTCACCCTGTTAGATTATAGTCTGTACAACATGGAGAGAGCACTCTCACCCCTTTAGATTATAGTCTGCACAACATGGAGAGAGCACTCTCACCCTGTTAGATTATAGTCTGTACAACATGGAGAGAGCACTCTCACCCTGTTAGATTATAGTCTGTACAACATGGAGAGAGCACTCTCACTCTGTTAGATTATAGTCTGTACAACATGGAGAGAGCACTCTCACCCTGTTAGATTATAGTCTGTACAACATGGAGAGAGCACTCTCACTCTGTTAGATTATAGTCTGCACAACATGGAGAGAGCACTCTCACTCTGTTAGATTATAGTCTGTACAACATGGAGAGAGCACTCTCACCCTGTTAGATTATAGTCTATACAACATGGAGAGAGCACTCTCACTCTGTTAGATTATAGTCTGTACAACATGAAGAGAGCACTCTCACCCCGTTAAATTATAGTCTGTACAACATGGAGAGAGCACTCTCACTCTGTTAGATTATAGACTGTACAACATGGAGAGAGCACTCTCACTCTGTTAGATTATAGTCTGTACAACATGGAGAGAGCACTCTCACCCCGTTAGATTATAGTCTGCACAACATGGAGAGAACACTCTCACCCTGTTAGATTATAGTCTGTACAACATGGAGAGAGCACTCTCACCCTGTTAGATTATAGTCTGTACAACATGAAGAGAGCACTCTCACCCTGTTAGATTATAGTCTGTACAACATGGAGAGAGCACTCTCACTCTGTTAGATTATAGTCTGCACAACATGGAGAGACCAGTCTCACCCTGTTAGATTATAGTCTGTACAACATGGAGAGAGCACTCTCACCCTGTTAGATTATAGTCTGTACAACATGAAGAGAGCACTCTCACTCTGTTAGATTATAGTCTGTACAACATGAAGAGAGCAATCTCACCCTGTTAGATTATAGTCTGTACAACATGGAGAGAGCACTCTCACCCTGTTAGATTATAGTCTGTACAACATGGAGAGAGCACTCTCACCCCTTTAGATTATAGTCTGTACAACATGGAGAGTGCACTCTCACCCTGTTAGATTATAGTCTGTACAACATGGAGAGAGCACTCTCACCCTGTTAGATTATAGTCTGTACAACATGGAGAGAGCACTCTCACTCTGTTAGATTATAGTCTGTACAACATGGAGAGAGCACTCTCACCCTGTTAGATTATAGTCTGTACAACATGGAGAGAGCACTCTCACTCTGTTAGATTATAGTCTGCACAACATGGAGAGAGCACTCTCACTCTGTTAGATTATAGTCTGTACAACATGGAGAGAGCACTCTCACCCTGTTAGATTATAGTCTATACAACATGGAGAGAGCACTCTCACTCTGTTAGATTATAGTCTGTACAACATGAAGAGAGCACTCTCACCCCGTTAAATTATAGTCTGTACAACATGGAGAGAGCACTCTCACTCTGTTAGATTATAGACGGTACAACATGGAGAGAGCACTCTCACTCTGTTAGATTATAGTCTGTACAACATGGAGAGAGCACTCTCACTCTGTTAGATTATGGTCTGCACAACATGGAGAGTGCACTCTCACCCCGTTAGATTATAGTCTGTACAACATGGAGAGAGCACTCTCACTCTGTTAGATTATAGACTGTACAACATGGAGAGAGCACTCTCACTCTGTTAGATTATAGTCTGCACAACATGGAGAGAGCACTCTCACTCTGTTAGATTATAGTCTGTACAACATGGAGAGAGCACTCTCACCCTGTTAGATTATAGTCTATACAACATGGAGAGAGCACTCTCACTCTGTTAGATTATAGTCTGTACAACATGAAGAGAGCACTCTCACCCCGTTAGATTATAGACTGTACAACATGGAGAGAGCACTCTCACTCTGTTAGATTATAGACTGTACAACATGGAGAGAGCACTCTCACTCTGTTAGATTATAGTCTGTACAACATGGAGAGAGCACTCTCACTCTGTTAGATTATGGTCTGCACAACATGGAGAGTGCACTCTCACCCCGTTAGATTATAGTCTGTACAACATGGAGAGAGCACTCTCACTCTGTTAGATTATAGTCTGTACAACATGGAGAGAGCACTCTCACCCTGTTAGATTATGGTCTGCACAACATGGAGAGTGCACTCTCACCCCGTTAGATTAACGTCTGTACAACATGGAGAGAGCACTCTCACCCTGTTAGATTATAGTCTGTACAACATGGAGAGAGCACTCTCACTCTGTTAGATTATGGTCTGCACAACATGGAGAGTGCACTCTCACCCCTTAGATTATAGTCTGTACAACATGGAGAGAGCACTCTCACCCTGTTAGATTATAGTCTGTACAACATGGAGAGAGCTCTCTCACCCTGTTAGATTATAGTCTGTACAACATGGAGAGAGCACTCTCACCCTGTTAGATTATAGTCTGTACAACATGGAGAGAGCACTCTCACTCTGTTAGATTATTGTCTGTACAACATGGAGAGAGCACTCTCACCCTGTTAGATTATAGTCTGTACAACATGGAGAGAGCACTCTCACCCTGTTAGATTATAGTCTGTACAACATGGAGAGAGCACTCTCACTCTGTTAGATTATAGTCTGTACAACATGGAGAGAGCACTCTCACCCTTTTAGATTATAGTCTATACAACATGGAGAGAGCACTCTCACTCTGTTAGATTATAGTCTGTACAACATGGAGAGAGCACTCTCACTCTGTTAGATTATAGTCTGTACAACATGGAGAGAGCACTCTCACTCTGTTAGATTATAGTCTGTACAACATGGAGAGAGCACTCTCACTCTCTTAGATTATAGTCTGTACAACATGGAGAGAGCACTCTCACCCCGTTAGATTATAGTCTGTACAACATGGAGAGAGCACTCTCACCCTGTTAGATTATAGTCTGTACAACATGGAGAGAGCACTCTCACCCTGTTAGATTATAGTCTGTACAACATGGAGAGTGCACTCTCACCCTGTTAGATTATAGTCTGTACAACATGGAGAGAGCACTCTCACTCTGTTAGATTATAGTCTGTACAACATGGAGAGTGCACTCTCACCCCGTTAGATTATAGTCTGCACAACATGGAGAGAGCACTCTCACCCCGTTAGATTATAGACTGTACAACATGGAGAGAGCACTCTCACCCTGTTAGATTATAGTCTGTACAACATGGAGAGAGCACTCTCACTCTGTTAGATTATAGTCTGTACAACATGGAGAGAGCACTCTCACCCTGTTAGATTATAGTCTGTACAACATGGAGAGAGCACTCTCACTCTGTTAGATTATGGTCTGCACAACATGGAGAGTGCACTCTCACCCCGTTAGATTATAGTCTGTACAACATGGAGAGAGCACTCTCACTCTGTTAGATTATAGTCTGTACAACATGGAGAGAGCACTCTCACACTGTTAGATTATAGTCTGTACAACATGGAGAGAGCACTCTCACTCTGTTAGATTATAGTCTGTACAACATGCAGAGTACACTCTCACCCCGTTAGATTATAGTCTGCACAACATGGAGAGAGCACTCTCACTCTGTTAGATTATAGTCTGTACAACATGGAGAGTGCACTCTCACCCTGTTAGATTATAGTCTGTACAACATGGAGAGAGCACTCTCACTCTGTTAGATTATAGTCTGTACAACATGGAGAGTGCACTCTCACCCCGTTAGATTATAGTCTGCACAACATGGAGAGTGCACTCTCACCCTGTTAGATTATAGACTGTACAACATGGAGAGAGCACTCTCACCCTGTTAGATTATAGTCTGTACAACATGGAGAGTGCACTCTCACCCCGTTAGATTATAGACTGTACAACATGGAGAGAGCACTCTCACCCTGTTAGATTATAGTCTGTACAACATGGAGAGTGCACTCTCACCCCGTTAGATTATAGACTGTACAACATGGAGAGAGCACTCTCACCCTGTTAGATTATAGTCTGTACAACATGGAGAGAGCACTCTCACTCTGTTAGATTATCGTCTGTACAACATGGAGAGAGCACTCTCACCCTGTTAGATTATAGTCTGTACAACATGGAGAGAGCACTCTCACTCTGTTAGATTATGGTCTGCACAACATGGAGAGTGCACTCTCACCCCGTTAGATTATAGTCTGTACAACATGGAGAGAGCACTCTCACTCTGTTAGATTATAGTCTGTACAACATGGAGAGAGCACTCTCACCCTGTTAGATTATAGTCTGTACAACATGGATAGTGCACTCTCACCCCGTTAGATTATAGACTGTACAACATGGAGAGAGCACTCTCACCCTGTTAGATTATAGTCTGTACAACATGGAGAGAGCACTCTCACTCTGTTAGATTATAGTCTGTACAACATGGAGAGAGCACTCTCACCCTGTTAGATTATAGTCTGTACAACATGGAGAGTGCACTCTCACCCTGTTAGATTATAGTCTGTACAACATGGAGAGTGCACTCTCACCCCGTTAGATTATAGACTGTACAACATGGAGAGAGCATTCTCACCCTGTTAGATTATAGTCTGTACAACATGGAGAGAGCACTCTCACTCTGTTAGATTATAGTCTGTACAACATGGAGAGAGCACTCTCACCCTGTTAGATTATAGTCTGTACAACATGGAGAGAGCACTCTCACTCTGTTAGATTATGGTCTGCACAACATGGAGAGTGCACTCTCACCCCGTTAGATTATAGTCTGTACAACATGGAGAGAGCACTCTCACTCTGTTAGATTATAGTCTGTACAACATGGAGAGAGCACTCTCACCCTGTTAGATTATAGTCTGTACAACATGGAGAGAGCACTCTCACCCTGTTAGATTATAGTCTGTACAACATGGAGAGAGCACTCTCACTCTGTTAGATTATAGTCTGTACAACATGGAGAGAGCACTCTCACTCTGTTAGATTATAGTCTGTACAACATGGAGAGAGCACTCTCACCCTGTTAGATTATAGTCTGTACAACATGGAGAGAGCACTCTCACCCTGTTAGATTATAGTCTGTACAACATGGAGAGAGCACTCTCACTCTGTTAGATTATAGTCTGTACAACATGGAGAGAGCACTCTCACCCTGTTAGATTATGGTCTGCACAACATGGAGAGTGCACTCTCACCCCGTTAGATTATAGTCTGTACAACATGGAGAGAGCACTCTCACCCTGTTAGATTATAGTCTGTACAACATGGAGAGAGCACTCTCACTCTGTTAGATTATGGTCTGCACAACATGGAGAGTGCACTCTCACCCCGTTAGATTATAGTCTGTACAACATGGAGAGAGCACTCTCACCCTGTTAGATTATAGTCTGTACAACATGGAGAGAGCTCTCTCACCCTGTTAGATTATAGTCTGTACAACATGGAGAGAGCACTCTCACTCTGTTAGATTATAGTCTGTACAACATGGAGAGAGCACTCTCACCCTGTTAGATTATAGTCTGTACAACATGGAGAGAGCTCTCTCACCCTGTTAGATTATAGTCTGCACAACATGGAGAGAGCACTCTCACCCTGTTAGATTATAGTCTGTACAACATGGAGAGAGCACTCTCACTCTGTTAGATTATAGTCTGCACAACATGGAGAGAGCACTCTCACTCTGTTAGATTATATTATGTACAACATGGAGAGAGCACTCTCACCCCGTTAGATTATAGTCTGTACAACATGGAGAGAGCACTCTCACCCTGTTAGATTATAGTCTGTACAACATGGAGAGAGCACTCTCACTCTGTTAGATTATAGTCTGTACAACATGGAGAGAGCACTCTCACTCTGTTAGATTATGGTCTGCACAACATGGAGAGTGCACTCTCACCCCGTTAGATTATAGTCTGTACAACATGGAGAGTGCACTCTCACCCCGTTAGATTATAGTCTGTACAACATGGAGAGAGCACTCTCACCCCGTTAGATTATGGTCTGTACAACATGGAGAGAGCACTCTCACCCTGTTAGATTATAGTCTGTACAACATGGAGAGTGCACTCTCACCCCGTTAGATTATAGTCTGTACAACATGGAGAGAGCCCTCTCACCCTGTTAGATTATAGCCTGTACAACATGGAGAGTGCACTCTCACCCCGTTAGATTATAGTCTGTACAACATGGAGAGAGCACTCTCACCCCGTTAGATTATAGTCTGTACAACATGGAGAGAGCACTCTCACCCTGTTAGATTATAGTCTGCACAACATGGAGAGAGCACTCTCACTATGTTAGATTATAGTCTGTACAACATGGAGAGAGCACTCTCACTCTGTTAGATTATAGTCTGTACAACATAGAGAGATCACTCTCACCCTGTTAGATTATAGTCTGTACAACATAGAGAGAGCACTCTCACCCTGTTAGATTATAGTCTGTACAACATGGAGAGAGCACTCTCACTCTGTTAGATTATGGTCTGTACAACATGGAGAGAGCACTCTCACCCCGTTAGATTATGGTCTGTACAACATGGAGAGAGCACTCTCACCCTGTTAGATTATAGTCTGTACAACATGGAGAGTGCACTCTCACCCCGTTAGATTATAGTCTGTACAACATGGAGAGAGCCCTCTCACCCTGTTAGATTATAGCCTGTACAACATGGAGAGTGCACTCTCACCCCGTTAGATTATAGTCTGTACAACATGGAGAGAGCACTCTCACCCTGTTAGATTATAGTCTGCACAACATGGAGAGAGCAATCTCACTATGTTAGATTATAGTCTGTACAACATGGAGAGAGCACTCTCACTCTGTTAGATTATAGTCTGTACAACATAGAGAGATCACTCTCACCCTGTTAGATTATAGTCTGTACAACATAGAGAGAGCACTCTCACCCTGTTAGATTATAGTCTGTACAACATGGAGAGAGCACTCTCACTCTGTTAGATTATAGTCTGTACAACATAGAGAGAGCACTCTCACCCTGTTAGATTATAGTCTGCACAACATGGAGAGAGCACTCTCACTATGTTAGATTATAGTCTGTACAACATGGAGAGAGCACTCTCACTCTGTTAGATTATAGTCTGTACAACATGGAGAGAGCACTCTCACTCTGTTAGATTATAGTCTGTACAACATGGAGAGAGCACTCTCACCCTGTTAGATTATAGTCTGCACAACATGGAGAGAGCACTCTCACCCTCTTAGATTATAGTCTGTACAACATGGAGAGAGCACTCTCACTCTGTTAGATTATAGTCTGTACAACATAGAGAGAGCACTCTCACCCTGTTAGATTATAGTCTGTACAACATGGAGAGAGCACTGTCACTATGTTAGATTATAGTCTGTACAACATGGAGAGAGCACTCTCACTCTGTTAGATTATAGTCTGTACAACATGGAGAGAGCACTCTCACTCTGTTAGATTATAGTCTGTACAACATGGAGAGAGCACTCTCACCCTGTTAGATTATAGTCTGCACAACATGGAGAGAGCACTCTCACCCTCTTAGATTATAGTCTGTACAACATGGAGAGAGCACTCTCACTCTGTTAGATTATAGTCTGTACAACATAGAGAGAGCACTCTCACTCTGTTAGATTATAGTCTGTACAAAATGGAGAGAGCACTCTCACTCTGTTAGATTATAGTCTGTACAACATGGAGAGAGCACTCTCACTCTGTTAGATTATAGTCTGTACAACATGGAGAGAGCACTCTCACTCTGTTAGATTATAGTCTGTACAACATGGAGAGAGCACTCTCACCCTGTTAGATTATAGTCTGTACAACATGGAGAGAGCACTCTCACTCTTTTAGATTATAGTCTGTACAACATGGAGAGAGCACTCTCATCCCGTTAGGTTATAGTCTGCACAACATGGAGAGAGCACTCTCACTCTGTTAGATTATAGTCTGTACAACATGGAGAGAGCACTCTCACTCTGTTAGATTATAGTCTGTACAACATGGAGAGAGCACTCTCACTCTGTTAGATTATGGTCTGCACAACATGGAGAGTGCACTCTCACCCCGTTAGATTATAGTCTGCACAACATGGAGAGTGCACTCTCACCCCGTTAGATTATAGTCTGTACAACATGGAGAGAGCACTCTCACTCTGTTAGATTATAGTCTGTACAACATGGAGAGAGCACTCTCACCCTGTTAGATTATGTTCTGCACAACATGGAGAGTGCACTCTCACCCTGTTAGATTATAGTCTGTACAACATGGAGAGAGCACTCTCACCCTGTTAGATTATAGTCTGTACAACATGGAGAGAGCACTCTCACTCTGTTAGATTATAGTCTGTACAACATGGAGAGAGCACTCTCACCCTGTTAGATTATAGTCTGTACAACATGGAGAGAGCACTCTCACTCTGTTAGATTATAGTCTGTACAACATGGAGAGAGCACTCTCACTCTGTTAGATTATGGTCTGCACAACATGGAGAGTGCACTCTCACCCCGTTAGATTATAGTCTGTACAACATGGAGAGAGCACTCTCACTCTGTTAGATTATAGTCTGTACAACATGGAGAGAGCACTCTCACCCTGTTAGATTATAGTCTGTACAACATGGAGAGAGCACTCTCACCCTGTTAGATTATAGTCTGTACAACATGGAGAGAGCACTCTCACTCTGTTAGATTATAGTCTGTACAACATGGAGAGAGCACTCTCACTCTGTTAGATTATAGTCTGTACAACATGGAGAGAGCACTCTCACCCTGTTAGATTATAGTCTGTACAACATGGAGAGAGCACTCTCACCCTGTTAGATTATAGTCTGTACAACATGGAGAGAGCACTCTCACTCTGTTAGATTATAGTCTGTACAACATGGAGAGAGCACTCTCACCCTGTTAGATTATGGTCTGCACAACATGGAGAGTGCACTCTCACCCCGTTAGATTATAGTCTGTACAACATGGAGAGAGCACTCTCACCCTGTTAGATTATAGTCTGTACAACATGGAGAGAGCACTCTCACTCTGTTAGATTATGGTCTGCACAACATGGAGAGTGCACTCTCACCCCGTTAGATTATAGTCTGTACAACATGGAGAGAGCACTCTCACCCTGTTAGATTATAGTCTGTACAACATGGAGAGAGCTCTCTCACCCTGTTAGATTATAGTCTGTACAACATGGAGAGAGCACTCTCACTCTGTTAGATTATAGTCTGTACAACATGGAGAGAGCACTCTCACCCTGTTAGATTATAGTCTGTACAACATGGAGAGAGCTCTCTCACCCTGTTAGATTATAGTCTGCACAACATGGAGAGAGCACTCTCACCCTGTTAGATTATAGTCTGTACAACATGGAGAGAGCACTCTCACTCTGTTAGATTATAGTCTGCACAACATGGAGAGAGCACTCTCACTCTGTTAGATTATATTATGTACAACATGGAGAGAGCACTCTCACCCCGTTAGATTATAGTCTGTACAACATGGAGAGAGCACTCTCACCCTGTTAGATTATAGTCTGTACAACATGGAGAGAGCACTCTCACTCTGTTAGATTATAGTCTGTACAACATGGAGAGAGCACTCTCACTCTGTTAGATTATGGTCTGCACAACATGGAGAGTGCACTCTCACCCCGTTAGATTATAGTCTGTACAACATGGAGAGTGCACTCTCACCCCGTTAGATTATAGTCTGTACAACATGGAGAGAGCACTCTCACCCCGTTAGATTATGGTCTGTACAACATGGAGAGAGCACTCTCACCCTGTTAGATTATAGTCTGTACAACATGGAGAGTGCACTCTCACCCCGTTAGATTATAGTCTGTACAACATGGAGAGAGCCCTCTCACCCTGTTAGATTATAGCCTGTACAACATGGAGAGTGCACTCTCACCCCGTTAGATTATAGTCTGTACAACATGGAGAGAGCACTCTCACCCCGTTAGATTATAGTCTGTACAACATGGAGAGAGCACTCTCACCCTGTTAGATTATAGTCTGCACAACATGGAGAGAGCACTCTCACTATGTTAGATTATAGTCTGTACAACATGGAGAGAGCACTCTCACTCTGTTAGATTATAGTCTGTACAACATAGAGAGATCACTCTCACCCTGTTAGATTATAGTCTGTACAACATAGAGAGAGCACTCTCACCCTGTTAGATTATAGTCTGTACAACATGGAGAGAGCACTCTCACTCTGTTAGATTATGGTCTGTACAACATGGAGAGAGCACTCTCACCCCGTTAGATTATGGTCTGTACAACATGGAGAGAGCACTCTCACCCTGTTAGATTATAGTCTGTACAACATGGAGAGTGCACTCTCACCCCGTTAGATTATAGTCTGTACAACATGGAGAGAGCCCTCTCACCCTGTTAGATTATAGCCTGTACAACATGGAGAGTGCACTCTCACCCCGTTAGATTATAGTCTGTACAACATGGAGAGAGCACTCTCACCCTGTTAGATTATAGTCTGCACAACATGGAGAGAGCAATCTCACTATGTTAGATTATAGTCTGTACAACATGGAGAGAGCACTCTCACTCTGTTAGATTATAGTCTGTACAACATAGAGAGATCACTCTCACCCTGTTAGATTATAGTCTGTACAACATAGAGAGAGCACTCTCACCCTGTTAGATTATAGTCTGTACAACATGGAGAGAGCACTCTCACTCTGTTAGATTATAGTCTGTACAACATAGAGAGAGCACTCTCACCCTGTTAGATTATAGTCTGCACAACATGGAGAGAGCACTCTCACTATGTTAGATTATAGTCTGTACAACATGGAGAGAGCACTCTCACTCTGTTAGATTATAGTCTGTACAACATGGAGAGAGCACTCTCACTCTGTTAGATTATAGTCTGTACAACATGGAGAGAGCACTCTCACCCTGTTAGATTATAGTCTGCACAACATGGAGAGAGCACTCTCACCCTCTTAGATTATAGTCTGTACAACATGGAGAGAGCACTCTCACTCTGTTAGATTATAGTCTGTACAACATAGAGAGAGCACTCTCACCCTGTTAGATTATAGTCTGTACAACATGGAGAGAGCACTCTCACTCTGTTAGATTATAGTCTGTACAACATAGAGAGAGCACTCTCACTCTGTTAGATTATAGTCTGTACAACATAGAGAGAGCACTCTCACCCTGTTAGATTATAGTCTGTACAACATGGAGAGAGCACTCTCACTCTGTTAGATTATAGTCTGTACAACATAGAGAGAGCACTCTCACCCTGTTAGATTATAGTCTGCACAACATGGAGAGAGCACTCTCACTATGTTAGATTATAGTCTGTACAACATGGAGAGAGCACTCTCACTCTGTTAGATTATAGTCTGTACAACATGGAGAGAGCACTCTCACTCTGTTAGATTATAGTCTGTACAACATGGAGAGAGCACTCTCACCCTGTTAGATTATAGTCTGCACAACATGGAGAGAGCACTCTCACCCTCTTAGATTATAGTCTGTACAACATGGAGAGAGCACTCTCACTCTGTTAGATTATAGTCTGTACAACATAGAGAGAGCACTCTCACTCTGTTAGATTATAGTCTGTACAAAATGGAGAGAGCACTCTCACTCTGTTAGATTATAGTCTGTACAACATGGAGAGAGCACTCTCACTCTGTTAGATTATAGTCTGTACAACATGGAGAGAGCACTCTCACTCTGTTAGATTATAGTCTGTACAACATGGAGAGAGCACTCTCACCCTGTTAGATTATAGTCTGTACAACATGGAGAGAGCACTCTCACTCTTTTAGATTATAGTCTGTACAACATGGAGAGAGCACTCTCATCCCGTTAGGTTATAGTCTGCACAACATGGAGAGAGCACTCTCACTCTGTTAGATTATAGTCTGTACAACATGGAGAGAGCACTCTCACTCTGTTAGATTATAGTCTGTACAACATGGAGAGAGCACTCTCACTCTGTTAGATTATGGTCTGCACAACATGGAGAGTGCACTCTCACCCCGTTAGATTATAGTCTGCACAACATGGAGAGTGCACTCTCACCCCGTTAGATTATAGTCTGTACAACATGGAGAGAGCACTCTCACTCTGTTAGATTATAGTCTGTACAACATGGAGAGAGCACTCTCACCCTGTTAGATTATGTTCTGCACAACATGGAGAGTGCACTCTCACCCTGTTAGATTATAGTCTGTACAACATGGAGAGAGCACTCTCACCCTGTTAGATTATAGTCTGTACAACATGGAGAGAGCACTCTCACTCTGTTAGATTATAGTCTGTACAACATGGAGAGAGCACTCTCACCCTGTTAGATTATAGTCTGTACAACATGGAGAGAGCACTCTCACTCTGTTAGATTATAGTCTGTACAACATGGAGAGAGCACTCTCACTCTGTTAGATTATGGTCTGCACAACATGGAGAGTGCACTCTCACCCCGTTAGATTATAGTCTGTACAACATGGAGAGTGCACTCTCACCCCGTTAGATTATAGTCTGTACAACATGGAGAGAGCACTCTCACCCCGTTAGATTATGGTCTGTACAACATGGAGAGAGCACTCTCACCCTGTTAGATTATAGTCTGTACAACATGGAGAGTGCACTCTCACCCCGTTAGATTATGGTCTGTACAACATGGAGAGAGCACTCTCACCCTGTTAGATTATAGTCTGTACAACATGGAGAGTGCACTCTCACCCCGTTAGATTATAGTGTGTACAACATGGAGAGAGCCCTCTCACCCTGTTAGATTATAGTCTGTACAACATGGAGAGTGCACTCTCACCCCGTTAGATTATAGTCTGTACAACATGGAGAGAGCACTCTCACCCTGTTAGATTATAGTCTGCACAACATGGAGCGAGCACTCTCACTATGTTAGATTATAGTCTGTACAACATGGAGAGAGCACTCTCACTCTGTTAGATTATAGTCTGTACAACATAGAGAGTGCACTCTCACCCCGTTAGATTATAGTCTGTACAACATGGAGAGAGCACTCTCACTCTGTTAGATTATAGTCTGTACAACATGGAGAGAGCACTCTCACCCTGTTAGATTATGTTCTGCACAACATGGAGAGTGCACTCTCACCCTGTTAGATTATAGTCTGTACAACATGGAGAGAGCACTCTCACCCTGTTAGATTAGAGTCTGTACAACATGGAGAGAGCACTCTCACTCTGTTAGATTATAGTCTGTACAACATGGAGAGAGCACTCTCACCCTGTTAGATTATAGTCTGTACAACATGGAGAGAGCACTCTCACTCTGTTAGATTATAGTCTGTACAACATGGAGAGAGCACTCTCACTCTGTTAGATTATGGTCTGCACAACATGGAGAGTGCACTCTCACCCCGTTAGATTATAGTCTGTACAACATGGAGAGTGCACTCTCACCCCATTAGATTATAGTCTGTACAACATGGAGAGAGAACTCTCACCCCGTTAGATTATGGTCTGTACAACATGGAGAGAGCACTCTCACCCTGTTAGATTATAGTCTGTACAACATGGAGAGTGCACTCTCACCCCGTTAGATTATGGTCTGTACAACATGGAGAGAGCACTCTCACCCTGTTAGATTATAGTCTGTACAACATGGAGAGTGCACTCTCACCCCGTTAGATTATAGTCTGTACAACATGGAGAGAGCCCTCTCACCCTGTTAGATTATAGTCTGTACAACATGGAGAGTGCACTCTCACCCCGTTAGATTATAGTCTGT
Organism: Heterodontus francisci; assembly: GCF_036365525.1. Taxonomy (NCBI): domain Eukaryota; kingdom Metazoa; phylum Chordata; class Chondrichthyes; order Heterodontiformes; family Heterodontidae; genus Heterodontus; species Heterodontus francisci. The sequence goes on along the minus strand of NC_090406.1, from coordinate 55,204,513 downwards.
ACAACATGGAGAGAGCACTCTCACCCTGTTAGATTATAGTCTGCACAACATGGAGCGAGCACTCTCACTATGTTAGATTATAGTCTGTACAACATGGAGAGAGCACTCTCACTCTGTTAGATTATAGTCTGTACAACATAGAGAGAGCACTCTCACCCTGTTAGATTATAGTCTGTACAACATAGAGAGAGCACTCTCACCCTGTTAGATTATAGTCTGTACAACATGGAGAGAGCACTCTCACTCTGTTAGATTATAGTCTGTACAACATAGAGAGAGCACTCTCACCCTGTTAGATTATAGTCTGCACAACATGGAGAGAGCACTCTCACTATGTTAGATTATAGTCTGTACAACATGGAGAGAGCACTCTCACTCTGTTAGATTATAGTCTGTACAACATGGAGAGAGCACTCTCACTCTGTTAGATTATAGTCTGTACAACATGGAGAGAGCACTCTCACCCTGTTAGATTATAGTCTGCACAACATGGAGAGAGCACTCTCACCCTCTTAGATTATAGTCTGTACAACATGGAGAGAGCACTCTCACTCTGTTAGATTATAGTCTGTACAACATAGAGAGAGCACTCTCACCCTGTTAGATTATAGTCTGTACAACATGGAGAGAGCACTCTCACTCTGTTAGATTATAGTCTGTACAACATAGAGAGAGCACTCTCACTCTGTTAGATTATAGTCTGTACAACATAGAGAGAGCACTCTCACCCCGTTAGATTATAGTCTGTACAACATGGAGAGAGCACTCTCACTCTGTTAGATTATAGTCTGTACAACATAGAGAGAGCACTCTCACCCTGTTAGATTATAGTCTGCACAACATGGAGAGAGCACTCTCACTATGTTAGATTATAGTCTGTACAACATGGAGAGAGCACTCTCACTCTGTTAGATTATAGTCTGTACAACATGGAGAGAGCACTCTCACTCTGTTAGATTATAGTCTGTACAACATGGAGAGAGCAATCTCACCCTGTTAGATTATAGTCTGCACAACATGGAGAGAGCACTCTCACCCTCTTAGATTATAGTCTGTACAACATGGAGAGAGCACTCTCACTCTGTTAGATTATAGTCTGTACAACATAGAGAGAGCACTCTCACTCTGTTAGATTATAGTCTGTACAACATGGAGAGAGCACTCTCACTCTGTTAGATTATAGTCTGTACAACATGGAGAGAGCACTCTCACTCTGTTAGATTATAGTCTGTACAACATGGAGAGAGCACTCTCACTCTGTTAGATTATAGTCTGTACAACATGGAGAGAGCACTCTCACCCTGTTAGATTATAGTCTGTACAACATGGAGAGAGCACTCTCACCCTCTTAGATTATAGTCTGTACAACATGGAGAGAGCACTCTCACTCTGTTAGATTATAGTCTGTACAACATAGAGAGAGAACTCTCACTCTGTTAGATTATAGTCTGTACAACATGGAGAGAGCACTCTCACTCTGTTAGATTATAGTCTGTACAACATGGAGAGAGCACTCTCACTCTGTTAGATTATAGTCTGTACAACATGGAGAGAGCACTCTCACCCTGTTAGATTATAGTCTGTACAACATGGAGAGAGCACTCTCACTCTTTTAGATTATAGTCTGTACAACATGGAGAGAGCACTCTCATCCCGTTAGATTATAGTCTGCACAACATGGAGAGAGCACTCTCACTCTGTTAGATTATAGTCTGTACAACATGGAGAGAGCACTCTCACTCTGTTAGATTGTATTCTGTACAACATGGAGAGAGCACTCTCACTCTGTTAGATTATAGTCTGTACAACATGGAGAGAGCACTCTCACCCTGTTAGATTATGGTCTGCACAACATGGAGAGTGCACTCTCACCCCGTTAGATTATAGTCTGTACAACATGGAGAGAGCACTCTCACTCTGTTAGATTATAGTCTGTACAACATGGAGAGAGCACTCTCACCCTGTTAGATTATGTTCTGCACAACATGGAGAGTGCACTCTCACCCTGTTAGATTATAGTCTGTACAGCATGGAGAGAGCACTCTCACTCTTTTAGATTATAGTCTGTACAACATGGAGAGAGCACTCTCATCCCGTTAGATTATAGTCTGCACAACATGGAGAGAGCACTCTCACCCTGTTAGATTATAGTCTGTACAACATGGAGAGAGCACTCTCACTCTTTTAGATTATAGTCTGTACAACATGGAGAGAGCACTCTCATCCCGTTAGATTATAGTCTGCACAACATGGAGAGAGCACTCTCACTCTGTTAGATTATAGTCTGTACAACATGGAGAGAGCACTCTCACCCTGTTAGATTATAGTCTGTACAACATGGAGAGAGCACTCTCACTCTTTTAGATTATAGTCTGTACAACATGGAGAGAGCACTCTCATCCCGTTAGATTATAGTCTGCACAACATGGAGAGAGCACTCTCACTCTGTTAGATTATAGTCTGTACAACATGGAGAGAGCACTCTCACTCTGTTAGATTATAGTCTGTACAACATGGAGAGAGCACTCTCACTCTGTTAGATTATAGTCTGTACAACATGGAGAGAGCACTCTCACTCTGTTAGATTATGGTCTGCACAACATGGAGAGTGCACTCTCACCCCGTTAGATTATAGTCTGTACAACATGGAGAGAGCACTCTCACCCTGTTAGATTATAGTCTGTACAACATGGAGAGAGCTCTCTCACCCTGTTAGATTATAGTCTGTACAACATGGAGAGAGCACTCTCACCCTGTTAGATTATAGTCTGTACAACATGGAGAGAGCACTCTCACCCTGTTAGATTATAGTCTGTACAACATGGAGAGAGCACTGTCACTCTGTTAGATTATAGTCTGTACAACATGGAGAGAGCACTCTCACTCTGTTAGATTATGGTCTGCACAACATGGAGAGAGCACTCTCACTCTGTTAGATTATATTATGTACAACATGGAGAGAGCACTCTCACCCCGTTAGATTATAGTCTGTACAACATGGAGAGAGCACTCTCAACCTGTTAGATTATAGTCTGTACAACATGGAGAGAGCACTCTCACTCTGTTAGATTATAGTCTGTACAACATGGAGAGAGCACTCTCACCCCGTTAGATTATAGTCTGTACAACATGGAGAGTGCACTCTCACCCCGTTAGATTATAGTCTGTACAACATGGAGAGTGCACTCTCACCCCGTTAGATTATGGTCTGTACAACATGGAGAGAGCACTCTCACTCTCTTAGATTATAGTCTGTACAACATGGAGAGTGCACTCTCACCCCGTTAGATTATAGTCTGTACAACATGGAGAGAGCACTCTCACTCTCTTAGATTATAGTCTGTGCCACATGGAGAGAGCACTCTCACCCCGTTAGATTATAGACTGTACAACATGGAGAGAGCACTCTCACCCTGTTAGATTATAGTCTGTACAACATGGAGAGAGCACTCTCACTCTGTTAGATTATAGTCTGTACAACATGGAGAGAGCACTCTCACCCTGTTAGATTATAGTCTGTACAACATGGAGAGAGCACTCTCACTCTGTTAGATTATGGTCTGCACAACATGGAGAGTGCACTCTCACCCCGTTAGATTATAGTCTGTACAACATGGAGAGAGCACTCTCACTCTGTTAGATTATAGTCTGTACAACATGGAGAGCGCACTCTCACCCTGTTAGATTATAGTCTGTACAACATGGAGAGAGCACTCTCACCCTGTTAGATTATAGTCTGTACAACATGGAGAGAGCACTCTCACTCTGTTAGATTATAGTCTGTACAACATGGAGAGAGCACTCTCACTCTGTTAGATTATGGTCTGCACAACATGGAGAGTGCACTCTCACCCCGTTAGATTATAGTCTGCACAACATGGAGAGTGCACTCTCACCCCGTTAGATTATAGTCTGTACAACATGGAGAGAGCACTCTCACCCTGTTAGATTATAGTCTGTACAACATGGAGAGAGCACTCTCACTCTGTTAGATTATGGTCTGCACAACATGGAGAGTGCACTCTCACCCCGTTAGATTATAGTCTGTACAACATGGAGAGAGCACTCTCACCCTGTTAGATTATAGTCTGTACAACATGGAGAGAGCTCTCTCACCCTGTTAGATTATAGTCTGTACAACATGGAGAGAGCACTCTCATTCTGTTAGATTATAGTCTGTACAACATGGAGAGAGCACTCTCACTCTGTTAGATTATGGTCTGCACAACATGGAGAGAGCACTCTCACTCTGTTAGATTATATTATGTACAACATGGAGAGAGCACTCTCACCCCGTTAGATTATAGTCTGTACAACATGGAGAGAGCACTCTCACCCTGTTAGATTATAGTCTGTACAACATGGAGAGAGCACTCTCACTCTGTTAGATTATAGTCTGTACAACATGGAGAGAGCACTCTCACTCTGTTAGATTATGGTCTGCACAACATGGAGAGTGCACTCTCACCCCGTTAGATTATAGTCTGTACAACATGGAGAGTGCACTCTCACCCCGTTAGATTATAGTCTGTACAACATGGAGAGAGCACTCTCACCCCGTTAGATTATGGTCTGTACAACATGGAGAGAGCACTCTCACCCTGTTAGATTATAGTCTGTACAACATGGAGAGTGCACTCTCACCCCGTTAGATTATAGTCTGTACAACATGGAGAGTGCACTCTCACCGCGTTAGATTATGGTCTGTACAACATGGAGAGAGCACTCTCACCCTGTTAGATTATAGTCTGTACAACATGGAGAGTGCACTCTCACCCCGTTAGATTATAGTCTGTACAACATGGAGAGTGCACTCTCACCGCGTTAGATTATGGTCTGTACAACATGGAGAGAGCACTCTCACCCTGTTAGATTATGGTCTGTACAACATGGAGAGAGCACTCTCACCCTGTTAGATTATAGTCTGTACAACATGGAGAGAGCACTCTCACTCTGTTAGATTATAGTCTGTACAACATGGAGAGAGCACTCTCACTCTGTTAGATTATAGTCTGTACAACATGGAGAGAGCACTCTCACCCTGTTAGATTATAGTCTGCACAACATGGAGAGAGCACTCTCACCCTCTTAGATTATAGTCTGTACAACATGGAGAGAGCACTCTCACTCTGTTAGATTATAGTCTGTACAACATAGAGAGAGCACTCTCACCCTGTTAGATTATAGTCTGTACAACATGGAGAGAGCACTCTCACTCTGTTAGATTATAGTCTGTACAACATAGAGAGAGCACTCTCACTCTGTTAGATTATAGTCTGTACAACATAGAGAGAGCACTCTCACCCTGTTAGATTATAGTCTGTACAACATGGAGAGAGCACTCTCACTCTGTTAGATTATAGTCTGTACAACATAGAGAGAGCACTCTCACCCTGTTAGATTATAGTCTGCACAACATGGAGAGAGCACTCTCACTATGTTAGATTATAGTCTGTACAACATGGAGAGAGCACTCTCACTCTGTTAGATTATAGTCTGCACAACATGGAGAGAGCACTCTCACTCTGTTAGATTATAGTCTGTACAACATGGAGAGAGCACTCTCACTCTGTTAGATTATAGTCTGTACAACATAGAGAGAGCACTCTCACTCTGTTAGATTATAGTCTGTACAAAATGGAGAGAGCACTCTCACTCTGTTAGATTATAGTCTGTACAACATGGAGAGAGCACTCTCACTCTGTTAGATTATAGTCTGTACAACATGGAGAGAGCACTCTCACTCTGTTAGATTATAGTCTGTACAACATGGAGAGAGCACTCTCACCCTGTTAGATTATAGTCTGTACAACATGGAGAGAGCACTCTCACTCTTTTAGATTATAGTCTGTACAACATGGAGAGAGCACTCTCATCCCGTTAGGTTATAGTCTGCACAACATGGAGAGAGCACTCTCACTCTGTTAGATTATAGTCTGTACAACATGGAGAGAGCACTCTCACTCTGTTAGATTATAGTCTGTACAACATGGAGAGAGCACTCTCACTCTGTTAGATTATGGTCTGCACAACATGGAGAGTGCACTCTCACCCCGTTAGATTATAGTCTGCACAACATGGAGAGTGCACTCTCACCCCGTTAGATTATAGTCTGTACAACATGGAGAGAGCACTCTCACTCTGTTAGATTATAGTCTGTACAACATGGAGAGAGCACTCTCACCCTGTTAGATTATGTTCTGCACAACATGGAGAGTGCACTCTCACCCTGTTAGATTATAGTCTGTACAACATGGAGAGAGCACTCTCACCCTGTTAGATTATAGTCTGTACAACATGGAGAGAGCACTCTCACTCTGTTAGATTATAGTCTGTACAACATGGAGAGAGCACTCTCACCCTGTTAGATTATAGTCTGTACAACATGGAGAGAGCACTCTCACTCTGTTAGATTATAGTCTGTACAACATGGAGAGAGCACTCTCACTCTGTTAGATTATGGTCTGCACAACATGGAGAGTGCACTCTCACCCCGTTAGATTATAGTCTGTACAACATGGAGAGTGCACTCTCACCCCGTTAGATTATAGTCTGTACAACATGGAGAGAGCACTCTCACCCCGTTAGATTATGGTCTGTACAACATGGAGAGAGCACTCTCACCCTGTTAGATTATAGTCTGTACAACATGGAGAGTGCACTCTCACCCCGTTAGATTATGGTCTGTACAACATGGAGAGAGCACTCTCACCCTGTTAGATTATAGTCTGTACAACATGGAGAGTGCACTCTCACCCCGTTAGATTATAGTCTGTACAACATGGAGAGAGCCCTCTCACCCTGTTAGATTATAGTCTGTACAACATGGAGAGTGCACTCTCACCCCGTTAGATTATAGTCTGTACAACATGGAGAGAGCACTCTCACCCTGTTAGATTATAGTCTGCACAACATGGAGCGAGCACTCTCACTATGTTAGATTATAGTCTGTACAACATGGAGAGAGCACTCTCACTCTGTTAGATTATAGTCTGTACAACATAGAGAGTGCACTCTCACCCCGTTAGATTATAGTCTGTACAACATGGAGAGAGCACTCTCACTCTGTTAGATTATAGTCTGTACAACATGGAGAGAGCACTCTCACCCTGTTAGATTATGGTCTGCACAACATGGAGAGTGCACTCTCACCCTGTTAGATTATAGTCTGTACAACATGGAGAGAGCACTCTCACCCTGTTAGATTAGAGTCTGTACAACATGGAGAGAGCACTCTCACTCTGTTAGATTATAGTCTGTACAACATGGAGAGAGCACTCTCACCCTGTTAGATTATAGTCTGTACAACATGGAGAGAGCACTCTCACTCTGTTAGATTATAGTCTGTACAACATGGAGAGAGCACTCTCACTCTGTTAGATTATGGTCTGCACAACATGGAGAGTGCACTCTCACCCCGTTAGATTATAGTCTGTACAACATGGAGAGTGCACTCTCACCCCATTAGATTATAGTCTGTACAACATGGAGAGAGCACTCTCACCCCGTTAGATTATGGTCTGTACAACATGGAGAGAGCACTCTCACCCTGTTAGATTATAGTCTGTACAACATGGAGAGTGCACTCTCACCCCGTTAGATTATGGTCTGTACAACATGGAGAGAGCACTCTCACCCTGTTAGATTATAGTCTGTACAACATGGAGAGTGCACTCTCACCCCGTTAGATTATAGTCTGTACAACATGGAGAGAGCCCTCTCACCCTGTTAGATTATAGTCTGTACAACATGGAGAGTGCACTCTCACCCCGTTAGATTATAGTCTGTACAACATGGAGAGAGCACTCTCACCCTGTTAGATTATAGTCTGCACAACATGGAGCGAGCACTCTCACTATGTTAGATTATAGTCTGTACAACATGGAGAGAGCACTCTCACTCTGTTAGATTATAGTCTGTACAACATAGAGAGAGCACTCTCACCCTGTTAGATTATAGTCTGTACAACATAGAGAGAGCACTCTCACCCTGTTAGATTATAGTCTGTACAACATGGAGAGAGCACTCTCACTCTGTTAGATTATAGTCTGTACAACATAGAGAGAGCACTCTCACCCTGTTAGATTATAGTCTGCACAACATGGAGAGAGCACTCTCACTATGTTAGATTATAGTCTGTACAACATGGAGAGAGCACTCTCACTCTGTTAGATTATAGTCTGTACAACATGGAGAGAGCACTCTCACTCTGTTAGATTATAGTCTGTACAACATGGAGAGAGCACTCTCACCCTGTTAGATTATAGTCTGCACAACATGGAGAGAGCACTCTCACCCTCTTAGATTATAGTCTGTACAACATGGAGAGAGCACTCTCACTCTGTTAGATTATAGTCTGTACAACATAGAGAGAGCACTCTCACCCTGTTAGATTATAGTCTGTACAACATGGAGAGAGCACTCTCACTCTGTTAGATTATAGTCTGTACAACATAGAGAGAGCACTCTCACTCTGTTAGATTATAGTCTGTACAACATAGAGAGAGCACTCTCACCCCGTTAGATTATAGTCTGTACAACATGGAGAGAGCACTCTCACTCTGTTAGATTATAGTCTGTACAACATAGAGAGAGCACTCTCACCCTGTTAGATTATAGTCTGCACAACATGGAGAGAGCACTCTCACTATGTTAGATTATAGTCTGTACAACATGGAGAGAGCACTCTCACTCTGTTAGATTATAGTCTGTACAACATGGAGAGAGCACTCTCACTCTGTTAGATTATAGTCTGTACAACATGGAGAGAGCACTCTCACCCTGTTAGATTATAGTCTGCACAACATGGAGAGAGCACTCTCACCCTCTTAGATTATAGTCTGTACAACATGGAGAGAGCACTCTCACTCTGTTAGATTATAGTCTGTACAACATAGAGAGAGCACTCTCACTCTGTTAGATTATAGTCTGTACAACATGGAGAGAGCACTCTCACTCTGTTAGATTATAGTCTGTACAACATGGAGAGAGCACTCTCACTCTGTTAGATTATAGTCTGTACAACATGGAGAGAGCACTCTCACTCTGTTAGATTATAGTCTGTACAACATGGAGAGAGCACTCTCACCCTGTTAGATTATAGTCTGTACAACATGGAGAGAGCACTCTCACCCTCTTAGATTATAGTCTGTACAACATGGAGAGAGCACTCTCACTCTGTTAGATTATAGTCTGTACAACATAGAGAGAGAACTCTCACTCTGTTAGATTATAGTCTGTACAACATGGAGAGAGCACTCTCACTCTGTTAGATTATAGTCTGTACAACATGGAGAGAGCACTCTCACTCTGTTAGATTATAGTCTGTACAACATGGAGAGAGCACTCTCACCCTGTTAGATTATAGTCTGTACAACATGGAGAGAGCACTCTCACCCTGTTAGATTATAGTCTGTACAACATGGAGAGAGCACTCTCACTCTTTTAGATTATAGTCTGTACAACATGGAGAGAGCACTCTCATCCCGTTAGATTATAGTCTGCACAACATGGAGAGAGCACTCTCACTCTGTTAGATTATAGTCTGTACAACATGGAGAGAGCACTCTCACTCTGTTAGATTATAGTCTGTACAACATGGAGAGAGCACTCTCACTCTGTTAGATTATAGTCTGTACAACATGGAGAGAGCACTCTCACCCTGTTAGATTATGGTCTGCACAACATGGAGAGTGCACTCTCACCCCGTTAGATTATAGTCTGTACAACATGGAGAGAGCACTCTCACTCTGTTAGATTATAGTCTGTACAACATGGAGAGAGCACTCTCACCCTGTTAGATTATGTTCTGCACAACATGGAGAGTGCACTCTCACCCTGTTAGATTATAGTCTGTACAACATGGAGAGAGCACTCTCACTCTTTTAGATTATAGTCTGTACAACATGGAGAGAGCACTCTCATCCCGTTAGATTATAGTCTGCACAACATGGAGAGAGCACTCTCACCCTGTTAGATTATAGTCTGTACAACATGGAGAGAGCACTCTCACTCTTTTAGATTATAGTCTGTACAACATGGAGAGAGCACTCTCATCCCGTTAGATTATAGTCTGCACAACATGGAGAGAGCACTCTCACTCTGTTAGATTATAGTCTGTACAACATGGAGAGAGCACTCTCACCCTGTTAGATTATAGTCTGTACAACATGGAGAGAGCACTCTCACTCTTTTAGATTATAGTCTGTACAACATGGAGAGAGCACTCTCATCCCGTTAGATTATAGTCTGCACAACATGGAGAGAGCACTCTCACTCTGTTAGATTATAGTCTGTACAACATGGAGAGAGCACTCTCACTCTGTTAGATTATAGTCTGTACAACATGGAGAGAGCACTCTCACTCTGTTAGATTATAGTCTGTACAACATGGAGAGAGCACTCTCACTCTGTTAGATTATGGTCTGCACAACATGGAGAGTGCACTCTCACCCCGTTAGATTATAGTCTGTACAACATGGAGAGAGCACTCTCACCCTGTTAGATTATAGTCTGTACAACATGGAGAGAGCTCTCTCACCCTGTTAGATTATAGTCTGTACAACATGGAGAGAGCACTCTCACCCTGTTAGATTATAGTCTGTACAACATGGAGAGAGCACTCTCACCCTGTTAGATTATAGTCTGTACAACATGGAGAGAGCACTGTCACTCTGTTAGATTATAGTCTGTACAACATGGAGAGAGCACTCTCACTCTGTTAGATTATGGTCTGCACAACATGGAGAGAGCACTCTCACTCTGTTAGATTATATTATGTACAACATGGAGAGAGCACTCTCACCCCGTTAGATTATAGTCTGTACAACATGGAGAGAGCACTCTCAACCTGTTAGATTATAGTCTGTACAACATGGAGAGAGCACTCTCACTCTGTTAGATTATAGTCTGTACAACATGGAGAGAGCACTCTCACCCCGTTAGATTATAGTCTGTACAACATGGAGAGTGCACTCTCACCCCGTTAGATTATGGTCTGTACAACATGGAGAGAGCACTCTCACTCTCTTAGATTATAGTCTGTACAACATGGAGAGTGCACTCTCACCCCGTTAGATTATGGTCTGTACAACATGGAGAGAGCACTCTCACTCTCTTCGATTATAGTCTGTGCCACATGGAGAGAGCACTCTCACCCCGTTAGATTATAGACTGTACAACATGGAGAGAGCACTCTCACCCTGTTAGATTATAGTCTGTACAACATGGAGAGAGCACTCTCACTCTGTTAGATTATAGTCTGTACAACATGGAGAGAGCACTCTCACCCTGTTAGATTATAGTCTGTACAACATGGAGAGAGCACTCTCACTCTGTTAGATTATGGTCTGCACAACATGGAGAGTGCACTCTCACCCCGTTAGATTATAGTCTGTACAACATGGAGAGAGCACTCTCACTCTGTTAGATTATAGTCTGTACAACATGGAGAGCGCACTCTCACCCTGTTAGATTATAGTCTGTACAACATGGAGAGAGCACTCTCACCCTGTTAGATTATAGTCTGTACAACATGGAGAGAGCACTCTCACTCTGTTAGATTATAGTCTGTACAACATGGAGAGAGCACTCTCACTCTGTTAGATTATGGTCTGCACAACATGGAGAGTGCACTCTCACCCCGTTAGATTATAGTCTGCACAACATGGAGAGTGCACTCTCACCCCGTTAGATTATAGTCTGTACAACATGGAGAGAGCACTCTCACCCTGTTAGATTATAGTCTGTACAACATGGAGAGAGCACTCTCACTCTGTTAGATTATGGTCTGCACAACATGGAGAGTGCACTCTCACCCCGTTAGATTATAGTCTGTACAACATGGAGAGAGCACTCTCACCCTGTTAGATTATAGTCTGTACAACATGGAGAGAGCTCTCTCACCCTGTTAGATTATAGTCTGTACAACATGGAGAGAGCACTCTCATTCTGTTAGATTATAGTCTGTACAACATGGAGAGAGCACTCTCACTCTGTTAGATTATGGTCTGCACAACATGGAGAGAGCACTCTCACTCTGTTAGATTATATTATGTACAACATGGAGAGAGCACTCTCACCCCGTTAGATTATAGTCTGTACAACATGGAGAGAGCACTCTCACCCTGTTAGATTATAGTCTGTACAACATGGAGAGAGTACTCTCACTCTGTTAGATTATAGTCTGTACAACATGGAGAGAGCACTCTCACTCTGTTAGATTATGGTCTGCACAACATGGAGAGTGCACTCTCACCCCGTTAGATTATAGTCTGTACAACATGGAGAGTGCACTCTCACCCCGTTAGATTATAGTCTGTACAACATGGAGAGAGCACTCTCACCCCGTTAGATTATGGTCTGTACAACATGGAGAGAGCACTCTCACCCTGTTAGATTATAGTCTGTACAACATGGAGAGTGCACTCTCACCCCGTTAGATTATAGTCTGTACAACATGGAGAGTGCACTCTCACCGCGTTAGATTATGGTCTGTACAACATGGAGAGAGCACTCTCACCCTGTTAGATTATAGTCTGTACAACATGGAGAGTGCACTCTCACCCCGTTAGATTATAGTCTGTACAACATGGAGAGTGCACTCTCACCGCGTTAGATTATGGTCTGTACAACATGGAGAGAGCACTCTCACCCTGTTAGATTATGGTCTGTACAACATGGAGAGAGCACTCTCACCCTGTTAGATTATAGTCTGTACAACATGGAGAGAGCACTCTCACCCCGTTAGATTATAGTCTGTACAACATGGAGAGAGCACTCTCAACCTGTTAGATTATAGTCTGCACAACATGGAGAGAGCACTCTCACTATGTTAGATTATAGTCTGTACAACATGGAGAGAGCACTCTCACTCTGTTAGATTATAGTCTGTACAACATAGCTAGAGCACTCTCACCCTGTTAGATTATAGTCTGTACAACATAGAGAGAGCACTCTCACCCTGTTAGATTATAGTCTGTACAACATGGAGAGAGCACTCTCACTCTGTTAGATTATAGTCTGTACAACATAGAGAGAGCACTCTCACCCTGTTAGATTATAGTCTGCACAACATGGAGAGAGCACTCTCACTATGTTAGATTATAGTCTGTACAACATGGAGAGAGCACTCTCACTCTGTTAGATTATAGTCTGTACAACATGGAGAGAGCACTCTCACTCTGTTAGATTATAGTCTGTACAACATGGAGAGAGCACTCTCACCCTGTTAGATTATAGTCTGCACAACATGGAGAGAGCACTCTCACCCTCTTAGATTATAGTCTGTACAACATGGAGAGAGCACTCTCACTCTGTTAGATTATAGTCTGTACAACATAGAGAGAGCACTCTCACCCTGTTATATTATAGTCTGTACAACATGGAGAGAGCACTCTCACTCTGTTAGATTATAGTCTGTACAACATGGAGAGAGCACTCTCACTCTGTTAGATTATAGTCTGTACAACATAGAGAGAGCACTCTCACCCTGTTAGATTATAGTCTGTACAACATGGAGAGAGCACTCTCACTCTGTTAGATTATAGTCTGTACAACATAGAGAGAGCACTCTCACCCTGTTAGATTATAGTCTGCACAACATGGAGAGAGCACTCTCACTATGTTAGATTATAGTCTGTACAACATGGAGAGAGCACTCTCACTCTGTTAGATTATAGTCTGTACAACATGGAGAGAGCACTCTCACTCTGTTAGATTATAGTCTGTACAACATGGAGAGAGCACTCTCACCCTGTTAGATTATAGTCTGCACAACATGGAGAGAGCACTCTCACCCTCTTAGATTATAGTCTGTACAACATGGAGAGAGCACTCTCACTCTGTTAGATTATAGTCTGTACAACATAGAGAGAGCACTCTCACTCTGTTAGATTATAGTCTGTACAACATGGAGAGAGCACTCTCACTCTGTTAGATTATAATCTGTACAACATGGAGAGAGCACTCTCACTCTGTTAGATTATAGTCTGTACAACATGGAGAGAGCACTCTCACTCTGTTAGATTATAGTCTGTACAACATGGAGAGACCACTCTCACCCTGTTAGATTATAGTCTGTACAACATGGAGAGAGCACTCTCATCCCGTTAGATTATAGTCTGCACAACATGGAGAGAGCACTCTCACTCTGTTAGATTATAGTCTGTACAACATGGAGAGAGCACTCTCACTCTGTTAGATTATAGTCTGTACAACATGGAGAGAGCACTCTCACTCAGTTAGATTATGGTCTGCACAACATGGAGAGTGCACTCTCACCCCGTTAGATTATAGTCTGCACAACATGGAGAGTGCACTCTCACCCCGTTAGATTATAGTCTGTACAACATGGAGAGAGCACTCTCACTCTGTTAGATTATAGTCTGTACAACATGGAGAGAGCACTCTCACCCTGTTAGATTATGTTCTGCACAACATGGAGAGTGCACTCTCACCCCGTTAGATTATAGCCTGTACAACATGGAGAGAGCACTCTCACCCTGTTGGATTATAGTCTGTACAACATGGTGAGAGCACTCTCACTCTGTTAGATTATGGTCTGCACAACATGGAGAGTGCACTCTCACCCCGTTAGATTATAGTCTGTACAACATGGAGAGAGCACTCTCACCCTGTTAGATTACAGTCTGTACAACATGGAGAGAGCTCTCTCACCCTGTTAGATTATAGTCTGTACAACATGGAGAGAGCACTCTCACCCTGTTAGATTATAGTCTGTACAACATGGAGAGAGCACTCTCACCCTGTTAGATTATAGTCTGTACAACATGGAGAGAGCACTCTCACTCTGTTAGATTATAGTCTGTACAACATGGAGAGAGCACTCTCACTCTGTTAGATTATGGTCTGCACAACATGGAGAGAGCACTCTCACTCTGTTAGATTATATTATGTACAACATGGAGAGAGCACTCTCACCCCGTTAGATTATAGTCTGTACAACATGGAGAGAGCACTCTCACCCTGTTAGATTATAGTCTGTACAACATGGAGAGAGCACTCTCACTATGTTAGATTATAGTCTGTACAACATGGAGAGAGCACTCTCACTCTGTTAGATTATGGTCTGCGCAACATGGAGAGTGCACTCTCACCCCGTTAGATTATAGTCTGTACAACATGGAGAGTGCACTCTCACCCCGTTAGATTATAGTCTGTACAACATGGAGAGTGCACTCTCACCCCGTTAGATTATGGTCTGTACAACATGGAGAGAGCACTCTCACACTGTTAGATTATAGTCTGTACAACATGGAGAGTGCACTCTCACCCCGTTAGATTATAGTCTGTACAACATGGAGAGTGCACTCTCACCCCGTTAGATTATGGTCTGTACAACATGGAGAGAGCACTCTTACCCTGTTAGATTATAGTCTGTACAACATGGAGAGTGCACTCTCACCCCGTTAGATTATAGTCTGTACAACATGGAGAGAGCCCTCTCACCCTGTTAGATTATAGTCTGTACAACATAGAGAGTGCACTCTCACCCTGTTAGATTATAGTCTGCACAACATGGAGAGAGCACTCTCACTCTGTTAGATTATAGTCTGTACAACATGGAGAGAGCACTCTCACTCTGTTAGATTATAGTCTGTACAACATGGAGAGAGCACTCTCACTATGTTAGATTATAGTCTGTACAACATGGAGAGAGCACTCTCACTCTGTTAGATTATAGTCTGTACAACATGGAGAGAGCACTCTCACTCTGTTAGATTATAGTCTGTACAACATGGAGAGAGCACTCTCACTATGTTAGATTATAGTCTGTACAACATGAAGAGAGCACTCTCACTCTGTTAGATTATAGTCTGTACAACATGGAGAGAGCACTCTCACTCTGTTAGATTATAGTCTGTACAACATGGAGAGAGCACTCTCACCCTGTTAGATTATAGTCTGCACAACATGGAGAGAGCACTCTCACCCTCTTAGATTATAGTCTGTACAACATGGAGAGAGCACTCTCACTCTGTTAGATTATAGTCTGTACAACATAGAGAGAGCACTCTCACTCTGTTAGATTATAGTCTGCACAACATGGAGAGAGCACTCTCACTACGTTAGATTATAGTCTGTACAACATGGAGAGAGCACTCTCACTCTGTTAGATTATAGTCTGTACAACATGGAGAGAGCACTCTCACCCTGTTAGATTATAGTCTGCACAACATGGAGAGAGCACTCTCACCCTCTTAGATTATAGTCTGTACAACATGGAGAGAGCACTCTCACTCTGTTAGATTATAGTCTGTACAACATAGAGAGAGCACTCTCACCCTGTTATATTATAGTCTGTACAACATGGAGAGAGCACTCTCACTCTGTTAGATTATAGTCTGTACAACATAGAGAGAGCACTCTCACTCTGTTAGATTATAGTCTGTACAACATAGAGAGAGCACTCTCACCCTGTTAGATTATAGTCTGTACAACATGGAGAGAGCACTCTCACTCTGTTAGATTATAGTCTGTACAACATAGAGAGAGCACTCTCACCCTGTTAGATTATAGTCTGCACAACATGGAGAGAGCACTCTCACTATGTTAGATTATAGTCTGTACAACATGGAGAGAGCACTCTCACTCTGTTAGATTATAGTCTGTACAACATGGAGAGAGCACTCTCACTCTGTTAGATTATAGTCTGTACAACATGGAGAGAGCACTCTCACCCTGTTAGATTATAGTCTGCACAACATGGAGAGAGCACTCTCACCCTCTTAGATTATAGTCTGTACAACATGGAGAGAGCACTCTCACTCTGTTAGATTATAGTCTGTACAACATAGAGAGAGCACTCTCACTCTGTTAGATTATAGTCTGTACAACATGGAGAGAGCACTCTCACTCTGTTAGATTATAATCTGTACAACATGGAGAGAGCACTCTCACTCTGTTAGATTATATTCTGTACAACATGGAGAGAGCACTCTCACTCTGTTAGATTATAGTCTGTACAACATGGAGAGACCACTCTCACCCTGTTAGATTATAGTCTGTACAACATGGAGAGAGCACTCTCATCCCGTTAGATTATAGTCTGCACAACATGGAGAGAGCACTCTCACTCTGTTAGATTATAGTCTGTACAACATGGAGAGTGCACTCTCACTCTGTTAGATTATAGTCTGTACAACATGGAGAGAGCACTCTCACTCAGTTAGATTATGGTCTGCACAACATGGAGAGTGCACTCTCACCCCGTTAGATTATAGTCTGCACAACATGGAGAGTGCACTCTCACCCCGTTAGATTATAGTCTGTACAACATGGAGAGAGCACTCTCACTCTGTTAGATTATAGTCTGTACAACATGGAGAGAGCACTCTCACCCTGTTAGATTATGTTCTGCACAACATGGAGAGTGCACTCTCACCCCGTTAGATTATAGCCTGTACAACATGGAGAGAGCACTCTCACCCTGTTAGATTATAGTCTGTACAACATGGAGAGAGCACTCTCACTCTGTTAGATTATGGTCTGCACAACATGGAGAGTGCACTCTCACCCCGTTAGATTATAGTCTGTACAACATGGAGAGAGCACTCTCACCCTGTTAGATTACAGTCTGTACAACATGGAGAGAGCTCTCTCACCCTGTTAGATTATATTCTGTACAACATGGAGAGAGCACTCTCACCCTGTTAGATTATAGTCTGTACAACATGGAGAGAGCACTCTCACCCTGTTAGATTATAGTCTGTACAACATGGAGAGAGCACTCTCACTCTGTTAGATTATAGTCTGTACAACATGGAGAGAGCACTCTCACTCTGTTAGATTATGGTCTGCACAACATGGAGAGAGCACTCTCACTCTGTTAGATTATATTATGTACAACATGGAGAGAGCACTCTCACCCCGTTAGATTATAGTCTGTACAACATGGAGAGAGCACTCTCACCCTGTTAGATTATAGTCTGTACAACATGGAGAGAGCACTCTCACTATGTTAGATTATAGTCTGTACAACATGGAGAGAGCACTCTCACTCTGTTAGATTATGGTCTGCGCAACATGGAGAGTGCACTCTCACCCCTTTAGATTATAGTCTGTACAACATGGAGAGTGCACTCTCACCCCGTTAGATTATGGTCTGTACAACATGGAGAGAGCACTCTCACACTGTTAGATTATAGTCTGTACAACATGGAGAGTGCACTCTCACCCCGTTAGATTATAGTCTGTACAACATGGAGAGAGCACTCTCACCCTGTTAGATTATGGTCTGTACAACATGGAGAGTGCACTCTCACCCCGTTAGATTATGGTCTGTACAACATGGAGAGAGCACTCTCACACTGTTAGATTATAGTCTGTACAACATGGAGAGTGCACTCTCACCCCGTTAGATTATAGTCTGTACAACATGGAGAGAGCACTCTCACCCTGTTAGATTATTGTCTGTACAACATGGAGAGAGCACTCTCACTCTGTTAGATTATAGTCTGTACAACATGGAGAGTGCACTCTCACCCCGTTAGATTATAGTCTGTACAACATGGAGAGTGCACTCTCACCCCGTTAGATTATAGTCTGTACAACATGGAGAGAGCCCTCTCACCCTGTTAGATTATAGTCTGTACAACATAGAGAGTGCACTCTCACCCTGTTAGATTATAGTCTGCACAACATGGAGAGAGCACTCTCACTCTGTTAGATTATAGTCTGTACAACATGGAGAGAGCACTCTCACTCTGTTAGATTATAGTCTGTACAACATGGAGAGAGCACTCTCACTATGTTAGATTATAGTCTGTACAACATGGAGAGAGCACTCTCACTCTGTTAGATTATAGTCTGTACAACATGGAGAGAGCACTCTCACTCTGTTAGATTATAGTCTGTACAACATGGAGAGTGCACTCTCACCCCGTTAGATTATAGTCTGTACAACATGGAGAGAGCCCTCTCACCCTGTTAGATTATAGTCTGTACAACATAGAGAGTGCACTCTCACCCTGTTAGATTATAGTCTGCACAACATGGAGAGAGCACTCTCACTCTGTTAGATTATAGTCTGTACAACATGGAGAGAGCACTCTCACCCTGTTAGATTATAGTCTGCACAACATGGAGAGAGCACTCTCACCCTCTTAGATTATAGTCTGTACAACATGGAGAGAGCACTCTCACTCTGTTAGATTATAGTCTGTACAACATAGAGAGAGCACTCTCACTCTGTTAGATTATAGTCTGCACAACATGGAGAGAGCACTCTCACTACGTTAGATTATAGTCTGTACAACATGGAGAGAGCACTCTCACTCTGTTAGATTATAGTCTGTACAACATGGAGAGAGCACTCTCACCCTGTTAGATTATAGTCTGCACAACATGGAGAGAGCACTCTCACCCTCTTAGATTATAGTCTGTACAACATGGAGAGAGCACTCTCACTCTGTTAGATTATAGTCTGTACAACATAGAGAGAGCACTCTCACCCTGTTATATTATAGTCTGTACAACATGGAGAGAGCACTCTCACTCTGTTAGATTATAGTCTGTACAACATAGAGAGAGCACTCTCACTCTGTTAGATTATAGTCTGTACAACATAGAGAGAGCACTCTCACCCTGTTAGATTATAGTCTGTACAACATGGAGAGAGCACTCTCACTCTGTTAGATTATAGTCTGTACAACATAGAGAGAGCACTCTCACCCTGTTAGATTATAGTCTGCACAACATGGAGAGAGCACTCTCACTATGTTAGATTATAGTCTGTACAACATGGAGAGAGCACTCTCACTCTGTTAGATTATAGTCTGTACAACATGGAGAGAGCACTCTCACTCTGTTAGATTATAGTCTGTACAACATGGAGAGAGCACTCTCACCCTGTTAGATTATAGTCTGCACAACATGGAGAGAGCACTCTCACCCTCTTAGATTATAGTCTGTACAACATGGAGAGAGCACTCTCACTCTGTTAGATTATAGTCTGTACAACATAGAGAGAGCACTCTCACTCTGTTAGATTATAGTCTGTACAACATGGAGAGAGCACTCTCACTCTGTTAGATTATAATCTGTACAACATGGAGAGAGCACTCTCACTCTGTTAGATTATAGTCTGTACAACATGGAGAGAGCACTCTCACTCTGTTAGATTATAGTCTGTACAACATGGAGAGACCACTCTCACCCTGTTAGATTATAGTCTGTACAACATGGAGAGAGCACTCTCATCCCGTTAGATTATAGTCTGCACAACATGGAGAGAGCACTCTCACTCTGTTAGATTATAGTCTGTACAACATGGAGAGAGCACTCTCACTCTGTTAGATTATAGTCTGTACAACATGGAGAGAGCACTCTCACTCAGTTAGATTATGGTCTGCACAACATGGAGAGTGCACTCTCACCCCGTTAGATTATAGTCTGCACAACATGGAGAGAGCACTCTCACCCCGTTAGATTATAGTCTGTACAACATGGAGAGAGCACTCTCACTCTGTTAGATTATAGTCTGTACAACATGGAGAGAGCACTCTCACCCTGTTAGATTATGTTCTGCACAACATGGAGAGTGCACTCTCACCCCGTTAGATTATAGCCTGTACAACATGGAGAGAGCACTCTCACCCTGTTAGATTATAGTCTGTACAACATGGAGAGAGCACTCTCACTCTGTTAGATTATGGTCTGCACAACATGGAGAGTGCACTCTCACCCCGTTAGATTATAGTCTGTACAACATGGAGAGAGCACTCTCACCCTGTTAGATTACAGTCTGTACAACATGGAGAGAGCTCTCTCACCCTGTTAGATTATAGTCTGTACAACATGGAGAGAGCACTCTCACCCTGTTAGATTATAGTCTGTACAACATGGAGAGAGCACTCTCACCCTGTTAGATTATAGTCTGTACAACATGGAGAGAGCACTCTCACTCTGTTAGATTATAGTCTGTACAACATGGAGAGAGCACTCTCACTCTGTTAGATTATGGTCTGCACAACATGGAGAGAGCACTCTCACTCTGTTAGATTATATTATGTACAACATGGAGAGAGCACTCTCACCCCGTTAGATTATAGTCTGTACAACATGGAGAGAGCACTCTCACCCTGTTAGATTATAGTCTGTACAACATGGAGAGAGCACT
The DNA here is from genome assembly GCF_036365525.1 of Heterodontus francisci. Taxonomy (NCBI): domain Eukaryota; kingdom Metazoa; phylum Chordata; class Chondrichthyes; order Heterodontiformes; family Heterodontidae; genus Heterodontus; species Heterodontus francisci. Next base: position 55,183,374 of record NC_090406.1, on the reverse strand, counting down.
CTCACTATGTTAGATTATAGTCTGTACAACATGGAGAGAGCACTCTCACTCTGTTAGATTATAGTCTGTACAACATGGAGAGTGCACTCTCACCCCGTTAGATTATAGTCTGTACAACATGGAGAGTGCACTCTCACCCCGTTAGATTATAGTCTGTACAACATGGAGAGTGCACTCTCACCCCGTTAGATTATGGTCTGTACAACATGGAGAGAGCACTCTCACACTGTTAGATTATAGTCTGTACAACATGGAGAGTGCACTCTCACCCCGTTAGATTATAGTCTGTACAACATGGAGAGTGCACTCTCACCCCGTTAGATTATGGTCTGTACAACATGGAGAGAGCACTCTTACCCTGTTAGATTATAGTCTGTACAACATGGAGAGTGCACTCTCACCCCGTTAGATTATAGTCTGTACAACATGGAGAGAGCCCTCTCACCCTGTTAGATTATAGTCTGTACAACATAGAGAGTGCACTCTCACCCTGTTAGATTATAGTCTGCACAACATGGAGAGAGCACTCTCACTCTGTTAGATTATAGTCTGTACAACATGGAGAGAGCACTCTCACTCTGTTAGATTATAGTCTGTACAACATGGAGAGAGCACTCTCACTATGTTAGATTATAGTCTGTACAACATGGAGAGAGCACTCTCACTCTGTTAGATTATAGTCTGTACAACATGGAGAGAGCACTCTCACTCTGTTAGATTATAGTCTGTACAGCATGGAGAGAGCACTCTCACTATGTTAGATTATAGTCTGTACAACATGAAGAGAGCACTCTCACTCTGTTAGATTATAGTCTGTACAACATGGAGAGAGCACTCTCACTCTGTTAGATTATAGTCTGTACAACATGGAGAGAGCACTCTCACCCTGTTAGATTATAGTCTGCACAACATGGAGAGAGCACTCTCACCCTCTTAGATTATAGTCTGTACAACATGGAGAGAGCACTCTCACTCTGTTAGATTATAGTCTGTACAACATAGAGAGAGCACTCTCACTCTGTTAGATTATAGTCTGCACAACATGGAGAGAGCACTCTCACTACGTTAGATTATAGTCTGTACAACATGGAGAGAGCACTCTCACTCTGTTAGATTATAGTCTGTACAACATGGAGAGAGCACTCTCACTCCGTTAGATTATAGTCTGTACAACATGGAGAGAGCACTCTCACTCTGTTAGATTATAGTCTGTACAAAATGGAGAGAGCACTCTCACTCTGTTAGATTATAGTCTGTACAACATAGAGAGAGCACTCTCACCCTGTTAGATTATAGTCTGCACAACATGGAGAGAGCACTCTCACTCTGTTAGATTATAGTCTGTACAACATGGAGAGAGCACTCTCACTCTGTTAGATTATAGTCTGTACAACATGGAGAGGGCACTCTCACTCTGTTAGATTATAGTCTGTACAACATGGAGAGTGCACTCTCACCCTGTTAGATGATAGTCTGTACAACATGGAGAGAGCACTCTCACTCTGTTAGATTATAGTCTGTGCAACATGGAGAGAGCACTCTCACCCTGTTAGATTATAGTCTGTACAACATGGAGAGAGCACTCTCACTCTGTCAGATTATAGTCTGTACAACATGGAGAGAGCACTCTCACTCTGTCAGATTATAGTCTGTGCAACATGGAGAGTGCACTCTCACACTGTTAGATAGTGGTCTGGACAACATGGAGAGAGCACTCTCACCCTCTTAGATTATAGTCTGTACAACATGGAGAGAGCACTCTCACTCTGTCAGATTATAGTCTGTGCAACATGGAGAGTGCACTCTCACACTGTTAGATAGTGGTCTGGACAACATGGAGAGAGCAATCTCACTCTGTTAGATTATAGTCTGTACAACATGGAGAGAGCACTCTCACTCTGTTAGATTATAGTCTGTACAACATGGAGAGAGCACTCTCATCCCGTTAGATTATACTCTGCACAACATGGAGAGAGCACTCTCACTCTGTTAGATTATAGTCTGTACAACATGGAGAGAGCACTCTCATCCCATTAGATTATAGTCTGCACAACATGGAGAGAGCACTCTCACCCTGTTAGATTATAGTCTGAACAACATGGGGAGAGCACTCTCACTCTGTTAGATTATAGTCTGTACAACATGGAGAGAGCACTCTCATCCCGTTAGATTATAGTCTGCACAACATGGAGAGAGCACTCTCATCCCGTTAGATTATAGTCTGTACAACATGGAGAGAGCACTCTCACTCTGTTAGATTATAGTCTGCACAACATGGAGAGAGCACTCTCACTCTGTTAGATTATAGTCTGTACAACATGGAGAGAGCACTCTCATCCCGTTAGATTATAGTCTGCACAACATGGAGAGAGCACTCTCATCCCGTTAGATTATAGTCTGTACAACATGGAGAGAGCACTCTCACTCTGTTAGATTATAGTCTGCACAACATGGAGAGAGCACTCTCACTCTGTTAGATTATAGTCTGTACAACATGGAGAGAGGACTCTCATCCCGTTAGATTATAGTCTGTACAACATGGAGAGAGCACTCTCACTCTGTTAGATTATAGTCTGTACAACATGGAGAGAGCACTCTCACTCTGTTAGATTATAGTCTGCACAACATGGAGAGAGCACTCTCACCCTGTTAGATTATAGTCTGTACAACATGGAGAGAGCACTCTCACTCTGTTAGATTATAGTCTGTACAACAAGGAGAGAACACTCTCACTCTGTTAGATTATGGTCTGCACAACAAGGAGAGAACACTCTCACCCCGTTTGATTATAGTCTGTACAACATGGAGAGAGCACTCTCACTCTGTTAGATTATGGTCTGCACAACATGGAGAGAGCACTCTCACCCCGTTAGATTATAGTCTGTACAACATGGAGAGAGCACTCTCACCCCGTTCGATTATAGTCTGTACAACCTGGAGAGAGCACTCTCACCCCGTTCGATTATAGTCTGTACAACCTGGAGAGAGCACTCTCACTATGTTAGATTATGGTCTGCACAACATGGAGAGAGCACTCTCACCCCGTTCGATTATAATCTGTACAACATGGAGAGAGCACACTCACTCTGTTAGATTATGGTCTGCACAACATGGAGAGAGCACTCTCACCCCGTTAGATTATAGTCTGTACAACATGGAGAGAGCACTGTCACCCCGTTCGATTATAGTCTGTACAACATGGAGAGAGCACTGTCACCCCGTTCGATTATAGTCTGTACAACATGGAGAGAGCACTCTCACCCTGTTAGATTATAGTCTGTACAACATGGAGAGAGCACTCTCACCCTGTTAGATTATAGTCTGTACAACATGGAGAGAGCACTCTCACCCTGTTAGATTATAGTCTGTACAACATGGAGAGAGCACTCTCACCCTGTTAGATTATAGTCTGTACAACATGGAGAGAGCACTCTCACCCTGTTAGATTATAGTCTGTACAACATGGAGAGAGCACTCTCATCCCGTTAGATTATAGTCTGTACAACATGGAGAGAGCACTCTCACTCTGTTAGATTATAGTCTGTACAACATGGAGAGAGCACTCTCATCCCGTTAGATTATAGTCTGCACAACATGGAGAGAGCACTCTCACTCTGTTAGATTATAGTCTGTACAACATGGAGAGAGCACTCTCACCCTGTTAGATTATAGTCTGTACAACATGGAGAGAGCACTCTCACCCTGTTAGATTATAGTCTGCACAACATGGAGAGAGCACTCTCACTCTGTTAGATTATAGTCTGTACAACATGGAGAGAGCACTCTCACTCTGTTAGATTATAGTCTGTGCAACATGGAGAGAGCACTCTCACTCTGTTTGATTATAGTCTGTGCAACATGGAGAGAGCACTCTCACTCTGTTAGATTATAGTCTGTGCAACATGGAGAGAGCACTCTCACTCTGTTAGATTATAGTCTGTACAACATGGAGAGAGCACTCTCACTCCGTTAGATTATAGTCTGTGCAACATGGAGAGAGCACTCTCACTCTGTTAGATTATAGTCTGTACAACATGGAGAGAGCACTCTCACTCTGTTAGATTATAGTCTGTGCAACATGGAGAGAGCACTCTCACTCTGTTAGATTATAGTCTGTACAACATGGAGAGAGCACTCTCACTCTGTTAGATTATAGTCTGTGCAACATGGAGAGAGCACTCTCACTCTGTTAGATTATAGTCTGTACAACATGGAGAGAGCACTCTCACTATGTTAGATTATAGTCTGTACAACATGGAGAGAGCACTCTCATCCCGTTAGATTATAGTCTGCACAACATGGAGAGAGCACTCTCACTATGTTAGATTATAGTCTGTACAACATGGAGAGAGCACTCTCACTCTGTTAGATTATAGTCTGTACAACATGGAGAGAGCACTCTCACTCTGTTAGATTATAGTCTGTACAACATGGAGAGAGCACTCTCACTCTGTTAGATTATAGTCTGTACAACATGGAGAGAGCACTCTCACTCTGTTAGATTATAGTCTGTACAACATGGAGAGAGCACTCTCACCCTGTTAGATTATAGTCTGTACAACATGGAGAGAGCACTCTCACTCTGTTAGATTATAGTCTGTACAACAAGGAGAGAACACTCTCACTCTGTTAGATTATGGTCTGCACAACAAGGAGAGAACACTCTCACCCCGTTTGATTATAGTCTGTACAACATGGAGAGAGCACTCTCACTCTGTTAGATTATGGTCTGCACAACATGGAGAGAGCACTCTCACCCCGTTAGATTATAGTCTGTACAACATGGAGAGAGCACTCTCACCCCGTTCGATTATAGTCTGTACAACCTGGAGAGAGCACTCTCACCCCGTTCGATTATAGTCTGTACAACCTGGAGAGAGCACTCTCACTATGTTAGATTATGGTCTGCACAACATGGAGAGAGCACTCTCACCCCGTTCGATTATAATCTGTACAACATGGAGAGAGCACACTCACTCTGTTAGATTATGGTCTGCACAACATGGAGAGAGCACTCTCACCCCGTTAGATTATAGTCTGTACAACATGGAGAGAGCACTGTCACCCCGTTCGATTATAGTCTGTACAACATGGAGAGAGCACTCTCACCCCGTTCGATTATAGTCTGTACAACATGGAGAGAGCACTCTCACCCTGTTAGATTATAGTCTGTACAACATGGAGAGAGCACTCTCACCCTGTTAGATTATAGTCTGTACAACATGGAGAGAGCTCTCTCACCCTGTTAGATTATAGTCTGTACAACATGGAGAGAGCACTCTCACCCTGTTAGATTATAGTCTGTACAACATGGAGAGAGCACTCTCACCCTGTTAGATTATAGTCTGTACAACATGGAGAGAGCACTCTCACCCTGTTAGATTATAGTCTGTACAACATGGAGAGAGCACTCTCACCCTGTTAGATTATAGTCTGTACAACATGGAGAGAGCACTCTCACCCTGTTAGATTATAGTCTGTACAACATGGAGAGAGCACTCTCACCCTGTTAGATTATAGTCTGTACAACATGGAGAGAGCACTCTCACTATGTTAGATTATGGTCTGCACAACATGGAGAGAGCACTCTCACCCTGTTAGATTATAGTCTGTACAACATGGAGAGTGCACTCTCACCCTGTTTTATTATAGTCTGTACAACATGGAGAGAGCACTCTCACTCTGTTAGATTATGGTCTGCACAACATGGAGAGAGCACTCTCACCCTGTTTTATTATAGTCTGTACAACATGGAGCGAGCACTCTCACCCCGTTCGATTATGGTCTGTACAACATGGAGAGTGCACTCTCACCCCGTTAGATTATAGTCTGTACAACATGGAGAGAGCACTCTCACGCTGTTTTATTATAGTCTGTACAACATGGAGAGAGCACTCTCACCCTGTTAGATTATAGTCTGTACAACATGGAGAGAGCACTCTCACCCCGTTCGATTATAGTCTGTACAACCTGGAGAGAGCACTCGCACTATGTTAGATTATGGTCTGCACAACATGGAGAGAGCACTCTCACCCTGTTAGATTATAGTCTGTACAACATGGAGAGAGCACTCTCACTCTGTTAGATTATGGTCTGCACAACATGGAGAGAGCACTCTCACCCTGTTTTATTATAGTCTGTACAACATGGAGCGAGCACTCTCACCCCGTTCGATTATGGTCTGTACAACCTGGAGAGAGCACTCTCACTATGTTAGATTATAGTCTGTCCAACATGGAGAGAGCACTCTCACCCCGTTCGATTATGGTCTGTACAACCTGGAGAGAGCACTCTCACTCTGTTAGATTACAGTCTGTACAAAATGGAGAGAACACTCTCACCCTGTTTTATTACAGTCTGTACAACATGGAGAGAGCACTCTCACCCTGTTTTATTACAGTCTGTACAAAATGGAGAGAACACTCTCACCCTGTTTTATTACAGTCTGTACAACATGAAGAGAGCACTCTCACTCTGTTAGATTATAGTCTGTACAACATGGAGAGAGCACTCTCACCCTGTTAGATTATAGTCTGTACAACATGGAGAGAGCACTCTCACCCTGTTTTATTACAGTCTGTACAAAATTGAGAGAACACTCTCACCCTGTTTTATTACAGTCTGTACAACATGAAGAGAGCACTCTCACTCTGTTAGATTATAGTCTGTACAACATGGAGAGAGCACTCTCACCCTGTTAGATTATAGTCTGTACAACATGGAGAGAGCACTCTCACCCCGTTCGATTATAGTCTGTACAACCTGGAGAGAGCACTCTCACCCTGTTAGATTATAGTCTGTACAACATGGAGAGTGCACTCTCACCCCGTTAGATTATAGTTTGTACAACCTGGAGAGAGCACTCTCACTATGTTAGATTATAGTCTGTACAACATGGAGAGAGCACTCTCACTATGTTAGATTATAGTCTGTACAACATGAAGAGAGCGCTCTCACTCTGTTAGATTATCGTCTGTACAACATGGAGAGAGCACTCTCACCCTGTTAGATTATAGTCAGTACAACATGGAGAGAGCACTCTCACCCTGTTAGATTATAGTCTGTACAACATGAAGAGAGCACTCTCACTCTGTTAGATTATCGTCTGTACAACATGGAGAGAGCACTCTCACCCTGTTAGATTATAGTCTGGACAACATGGAGAGAGCACTCTCACCCTGTTAGATTATAGTCTGTACAACATGGAGAGAGCACTCTCACCCCGTTAGATTATAGTCTGTACAACATGGAGAGAGCACTCTCACCCTGTTAAATTACAGTCTGTACAACATGGAGAGAGCACTCTCACCCTGTTAGATTATAGTCTGCACAACATGGAGAGAGCACTCTCACTATGTTAGATTATAGTCTGTACAACATGGAGAGAGCACTCTCACCCTGTTAGATTATAGTCTCTACAACATGGAGAGAGCACTCTCACCCTGTTAGATTATAGTCTGTACAACATGGAGAGAGCACTCTCACCCTGTTAGATTATAGTCTGTACAACATGGAGAGAGCACTCTCACCCTGTTAGATTATAGTCTGTACAACATGAAGAGAGCACTCTCACTCTGTTAGATTATAGTCTGTACAACATGGAGAGAGCACTCTCACCCTGTTAGATTATAGTCAGTACAACATGGAGAGAGCACTCTCACCCTGTTAGATTATAGTCAGTACAACATGGAGAGTGCACTCTCACTCTGTTAGATTATCGTCTGTACAACATGGAGAGAGCACTCTCACCCTGTTAGATTATAGTCATTGCAACATGGAGAGAGCACTCTCACCCTGTTAGATTATAGTCTGTACAACATGAAGAGAGCACTCTCACCCTGTTAGATTATAGTCTGGACAACATGGAGAGAGCACTCTCACCCTGTTAGATTATAGTCTGTACAACATGGAGAGAACACTCTCACCCCGTTAGATTATAGTCTGTACAACATGGAGAGAGCACTCTCACCCTGTTAGATTTCAGTCTGTACAACATGGAGAGAGCACTCTCACCCTGTTAGATTATAGTCTGCACAACATGGAGAGAGCACTCTCACCCTGTTCGATAGTGATCTGTACAATATGGAACATAGAACATAGAACATAGCACATTACAGCGCAGTACAGGCCCTTCGGCCCTCGATGTTGCGCCGACCTGTGAAACCATCTGACCTACACTATTCCATTTTCATCCATATGTCTATCCAATGACCACTTAAATGCCCTTAAAGTTGGCGAGTCTACTACTGTTGCAGGCAGGGCGTTCCACGCCCTACTACTCTCTGTGTAAAGAAACTACCTCTGACATCTGTCCTATGCCTATCACCCCTCAACTTCAAGTTATGTCCCCTCGTGTTTGCCATCACCATCTGAGGAAAAAGCCTCTCACTATCCACCCTGTCCAACCCTCTGATTATCTTATATGTCTCAATGAAGTCACCTCTTCTCCTCCTTCTCTCTAACGAAAACAACCTCAAGTCCCTCAGCCTTTCCTCGTAAGACCTTCCCTCCATACCAGGCAACATCCTAGTAAATCTCCTCTGTACCTTTTCCAAAGCTTCCATATCCTTCCTATAATGCGGTGACCAGAACTGCACGCAATACTCCAGGTGCGGCCGCACCAGAGTTTTGTTCAGCTGCAGCATGACCTCGTGGCTCCTGAACTCGATCCCCCTACTAATAAAAGCTAACACACCATATGCCTTCTTCACAGCTCTATTAACCTGGGTGGCAACTTTCAGGGATTTATGTACCTGGACACCAAGATCTCTCTGCTCATCTATGCTGCCAAGAATCTTCCCATTAGCCCAGTATTCTGCAATCCTGTTACTCCTTCCGAAGTGAATCACCTTACACTTTTCCGCATTAAACTCCATTTGCCATCTCTCAGCCCAGCTCTGCAGCCTATCTATGTCCCTCTGTAACCTGCAACATCCTTCGGCACTATCCACAACTCCACCGACCTTCGTGTCATCCGCAAATTTACTAACCCACCCTTCTACACCCTCATCCAGGTCATTTATAAAAATGACAAACAGCAGTGGCCCCAAAACAGATCCTTGCGGTACACCACTAGAAACTATACTCCAGGATGAACATTTACCATCAACCACCACCCTCTGTCTTCTTTCAACTAGCCAATTTCTGATCCAAAGCACTAATTCACCTTCAATCCCATACTTCTGTATTTTCTGCAATAGCCTACCGTGGGGAACTTTATCAAACGCCTTACTGAAATCCATATAGACCACATCCACGGCTTTACCCTCATCCACCTGTTTGGTCACCTTGTCAAAAAACTCAATAAGGTTTGTGAGGCACGACCTTCCCTTCACAAAACCGTGCTGACTATCTCTAATGAACTTATTCTTTTCAAGATGATTATAAATCCTATCTCTTATAACCTTTTCCAACATTTTACCCACAACCGAAGTAAGGCTCACAGGTCTATAATTACCAGGGCTGTCTCTACTCCCCTTCTTGAACAAGGGGACAACATTTGCTATCCTCCAGTCTTCCGGCACTATTTCTGTCAACAATGACGACATAAAAATCAAGGACAAAGGCTCTGCAATCTCCTCCCTGGCTTCCCAGAGAATCCTAGGATAAATCCCATCTGGCCCAGGGGACTTATCTATTTTCACACTTTCCAAAATTGCTAACACCTCATCCTTGTGAACCTCAATCCCATCTAGCCTAGTAGTCTGTATCTCAGTATTCTCCTCGACAACATTTTCTTTCTCCACTGTAAATACTGACGAAAAATATTCATTTAACACTTCCCCTATCTCCTCCGATTCCACACACAACTTCCCACTACTATCCTTGATTGGCCCTAACCTATCTCCAGTCATTCTTTTATTCCTGATATACCTATAGAAAGCTTAAGGGTTTTCTTTGATCCTATCCGCCAATGACTTCTCGTGTCCTCTCCTTGCTCTTCTTATCTCTCCCTTTAGATCCTTCCTGGCTAGCTTGTAACTCTCAAGCGCCCTAACTGAGCCTTCACGTCTCATCCTAACATAAGCCTTCTTCTTCCTCTTGACAAGCTCTTCAACTTCTTTAGTAAACCACGGCTCCCTCGCTCGACAACTTCCTCCCTGCCTGACAGGTAATACTTATCAAGGACACGCAGTAGCTGCTCCTTGAATACGCTCCACATTTCGATTGTGCCCATCCCCTGCAGTTTCCTTCCCCATCCTACGCAGCCTAAATCTTGCCTAATCGCATCAGAATTTCCTTTCCCCCAGCTATAATTCTTGCCCTGCTGTATATGCCTGTCCCTGCCCATCGCTAAGGTAAACCTAACCGAATTGTGATCACTATCACCAAAGTGCTCACCAACTTCTAAATCTAACACCTGGCCGCGTTCATTACCCAGTACCAAATCCAATGTGGCATCGCCCCTGGTTGGCCTGTCTACATACTGTGTCAGAAAGCCCTCCTGCACACACTGGACAAAAACAAACCCATCTAAAGTACTCGAACTATAGTATTTCCAGTCAATATTTGGAAAGTTAAAGTCCCCCATAACCACTACCCTGTTACTCTCGCTCCTGTCAAGAATCATCTTTGCTATCCTTTCCTCTACATCTCTGGAACTATTTGGAGGTCTATAGAAAACTCCCAACACGGTGACCTCACCTCTCCTGTTTCTAACCTCGGCCCAGACTACCTCAGTAGATGAGTCCTCAAACGTCCTTTCTGCCGCTGTGCTACTTTCCTTGATTAACAATGCCACACCACCCCCCTCTTTTACCATCTTTGTTCCTAGTGAAACATCTAAATCCCGGAACCCGCAACATCCATTCCTGTCCCTGCTCTACCCATGTCTCTGAAATGGCCACAACATCGAGATCCCAGGTACCAACCCATGCTGCAAGCTCTCCCACCTTATTCCGGATGCTCCTGGCGTTGAAGTAGACACATTTTAAACCAAGCTCTTGCTTGCCAGTGCCCTCTTGTGTCCTTATAACCTTATCCCTGACCTCACTACTCTCAACATCCTGCACACTAGAACTACAATTTAGGTTCCCATCCCCCCGCTGAATTAGTTTAAACCCCTCCGAAGAGCACTAGCAAATCTCCCCCCCAGGATATTGGTACCCCTCTGGTTCAGGTGAAGACCATCCTGTTTGTAGAGGTCCCACCTACCCCAGAAAAAGCCCCAATTATCCAGGAAACCAAAACCCTCCCTCCTACACCATCCCTGCAGCCACGTGTTCAACTCCTCTCTCTCCCTATTCCTCACTTCGCTAGCACGTGGCACGGACAACAACCCAGAGATAACAACTCTGTTTGTTCTCGCTCTAAGCTTCCACCCTAGCTCCCTGAATTTCTGCCTTAAATCCCCATCTGTCTTCCTACCTATGTCGTTGGTGCCTATGTGTACCACGACTTGGGGCTGCTCCCCCTCCCCCTTGAGGATCCCAAAAACACGATCCGAGACATCACGTACCCTGGCACCTGGGAGGCAACACACCAACCGTGAGTCTCTCTCGTTCCCACAAAACCTCCTATCTGTTCCCCTAACTATGGAGTCCCCAATGACTAATGCTCTGCTCCTCTTACCCCTTCCCTTCTGAGCAACAGGGACAGACTCTGCGCCAGAGACCTGTATCCCATTGCCTACCCCTGGTAAGTCGTCTCCCCCAACAGTATCCAAAACGGTATACCTGTTGTTGAGGGAAACGGCCACAGGGGATCCCTGCACTGCCTGCTGGTTCCCTCTCCTTCCCCTGACGGTAACCCATCTACCTTCTTCTTTTACCTGAGGTGTGACTGCCTCCCGATAACTCCTCTCAATAATCCCCTCCGCCTCCCGAATGATCCGAAGTTCCTCCAGCTCCAGCTCCAGTTCCCTAACGCGGTCCTCGAGGAGCTGGAGCTGGGTGCACTTCCCACAGATGCAGACAGCAGGGACACCCTTGGCGACCCTTACCTCCCACATTCTGCAGGAGGAACATTCAACTGCCTTAACCTCCATTCCCTCTATTCTAAATTCCCAAGTTTTTAACCAATCACACGATAAAACAAGAAGAGAAAAAGAAAAAGCCTTACCTTACCTACACACAACCGAGTCCTTTTTTTTGGTAAGAGGAGAAAGGCGGGTGGGAGACACTACAAGAGTAGTGTCTCGGGTTCAGAAACAGCCCAAATATATAGGTTTCTACTCACCCAGCAGTCCCTGCTCCACCGAAACTCCCGATGAAATTGACTTCCCAGCTGTTCACTCCTCGCTCGCAATGCCTGTGCTCCTGGAAAAGCTGCACAACGAAAAGGTAAGAGAATTTACACAGCCCAAATATATAGGTTTCTACTTACCCAGCAGTCCCTGCTCCACCGAAACTCCCGATGAAATTGACTTCCCAGCTGTTCACTCCTCGCTCGCAATGCCTGTGCTCCTGGAAAAGCTGCACTCTGTTAGATTATTGTCTGCACAACATGCAGAGAGCACTCTCACCCCGTTAGATTATAGTCTGTACAACATGGAGAGTGCACTCTCACCCTGTTAGATTGTGATCTGTACAATATGGAGAGTGCACTCTCACCCTGTTTTATTATAGTCTGTTCAACATGGAGAGAACACTCTCACCCTGTTTTATTATAGTCTGTACAACATGGAGAGTGCACTCTCACCCTGTTAGATTGTGATCTGTACAATATGGAGAGTGCACTCTCACCCTGTTTTATTATAGTCTGTTCAACATGGAGAGAGCACTCTCACCCTGTTAGATTATTGTCTGTACAACATGGAGAGAGCACTCTCACTTTGTTAGATTACAGTCTGTACAACATGGACAGAGCATTCTCACCACGTTAGATTATAGTCTGTACAACATGGAGAGAGCACTCTCACTTTGTTAGATTACAGTCTGTTCAACATGGAGAGAGCACTCTCACCCTGTTAGATTGTGATCTGTACAATATGGAGAGTGCACTCTCACCCTGTTTTATTACAGTCTGTACAACATGGAGAGTGCACTCTCACCCTGTTAGATTGTGATCTGTACAATATGGAGAGTGCACTCTCACCCTGTTTTATTATAGTCTGTTCAACATGGAGAGAGCACTCTCACCCTGTTAGATTATAGTCTGTACAACATGGAGAGAGCACTCTCACCCTGTTAGATTGTGATCTGTACAATATGGAGAGTGCACTCTCACCCTGTTTTATTACAGTCTGTACAACATGGAGAGAGCACTCTCACTTTGTTAGATTACAGTCTGTTCAACATGGAGAGAGCACTCTCACCCTGTTAGATTGTGATCTGTACAATATGGAGAGTGCACTCTCACCCTGTTTTATTATAGTCTGTTCAACATGGAGAGAGCACTCTCACCCTGTTAGATTATAGTCTGTACAACATGGAGAGTGCACTCTCACCCTGTTTTATTATAGTCTGTTCAACATGGAGAGAGCACTCTCACCCCGTTAGATTATAGTCTGTACAACATGGAGAGCACACTCTCACCCTGTTTTATTATACTCTCTGCGAGATGGAGAGAGCACTCTCACCCTGTTAGATTACAGTCTGTTCAACGTGGAGACTGCACTCTCACCCTGTTAGATTACGGTCTGTACAATATGGAGAGCGCAGTCTCATTCTATTTGGTTATGGTCCTTACAACATGCAGAGTGCACTCTCACTCTGTTGGTGTATGGTCTTTACACCGTACTGAAGCAGCCCTTGTCCATGTGCAGCAAGACCTGGACAACATCCAGGCTTGGGCTGATATTTGGCAAGAAACATTCGTGCCACACTAGTGCCAGGCAATGACCAACTCAAACAAGAGTGAATCGAACCATCTCCTCTTGACATTCAATGGCATTACCATTTCTGTATTCCCCACTCTCAACGTCCTGTGCGTCACCATTGACCAGAAAGCAAACTGGACCAGCCACATAAATGCGATAGCTACATTAGCAGGTAAGTAGTTGGGAATTTTGCGGTGGGTAACTCAACTCATGTCTCCCCAAAGCCTGTCCACCATCTACAAGGCACAAGTCAGGAGTGTGATGGAATACTCTCCACTTGCCTGCATGAGTGCAGCTCCAACAACACTGAAGCTCGACACAATCCAGGACAAAGCAGCCCACTAGATTGGCACCCCATCCATCACGTTTAACATTCACTCCCTACACCACCGATGCACAGTGACAACAGTGTATACCATCTACAAGATACACTGCAGCAACACACCAAGGCTTCTTCGACAGCACCTTCCAAACCTGCGACCTCTATTACCTCAAAACACAAGGGCAGCAGATGCATGGCAACACAATCACCTGCAAGTTCCCCTCCAAGCTGCACACCATCCTGACTTGGAACTATATCACCATTCCGTCACTGTCGCTGGGTCAAAATCCTGGAACTCCCTTCCTGACAACACTGTTGGTGTACCTGCACCCCAAGAACTGCAGCGATTTGAGAAGGCGGCTCACCACAACTGTTGAAGAAACTGTAGTCAAATAATCAGACTTGGCACGGGGAGTACTCGCAACCGACTTTTATTAAGTTGTGCACAAGGAGAAAAAACACAGTAGAGCTCACATTGAGACTCAGTGCGATGTTCTGAAGAATTTCAGTAAAACAATGGCAATTGTACTATTCTGCAACCAATAATCTTCCAAGAATAGTTCAATCCTTAATTTGCATTCTAAAGCACCAATAATATTACAATTCAGTTTTGCTCTAAACGAATAAGATACAGTAATTTTCAATCCTTCGTTTACATATCTATTTCACCATTGGCCTTGCAGCTGGTACAGCGCAATAACAGAAAGAGACATTATGCTTCAGCAACACTCTTCTTATCTCATCACCCAGACATGACACATTCCTAAGGAACAGTTAGTGTGAGAAACATACTGACCAGGCAAACCCACACCCTTGTCCGAGGGTGGCTCACCTCAGGTTCCACACTTCCCCCCTTTTGTCCTGAAAGGACAATCCCCAGTCCTCACTCAAGTTCTATGTCTGCTAGCCGCTGGTCTTCATTCTTAGTGGGGTCCTGGTCCCTGAGGAGAGGGAGGAGATGGGTTGTTGGACTGTCACCAGGACCCTGGAGATTTTGTGACCGGCAAATGGAGTGGATGCAACAGAGGAAGAGTTGGATGACAACGTACAGGATGAGCTGTACAGACCTCCCCTTGTGCCGCCAGCAAGAAGTCAAGGGCCATTGACGCTAGATATGATTTCAGGGATTCCAAACCTCGGCACATATTCACATAACAGTAACTTGGCTACAGTGATAGCAGCACATAGTTGTATCCCATACATTTAGGCATTTGTATCATCACCATTACATAATCAATTGTGCGAACATAATACAGCCGCAATTTCATTCTTAGAGCATGTTAATCATTCACTAATTCATTTTAAGTATTTACGAATAGGTTACACAATCACCCTTGTGTGGCATAACTAATTGTCTATGTTTTATTGAACAAGTTTGAACACTGATTGTCTTTAAGGTAGCTGTCCATCCTGTATTCATACATCCTCTCACATCGCCTAATTAATTTCTTAAGTTTCCAAATTAAGTATGTCACAAATAACACCATGATACCCAAAACCACTATCAGGACATGGGAGATAATTCTAAACCAGGGGTGCATCTGCACGTTTGACCCCCAGTTCCATAAGTCCTCCCACCAGGTTGAATCGTTTATCTCGTCAATCTCATCTTGTAGCTTCTTCGACTGTTGTTCCAGATTGTCGTACACTACACCAATGACTTCTAGCTGCTGTCTCTCTTTACCCAAGCGTGTGGGCAATTGCGTAATAGTATATTTATATTCCCGGAGGTAATTTGTCAAACCCTCCTTAATATTTTCTGTCTTTCGTTTTTGTATGTCTACCAACTCCATCTTCCCCACCCTGGTTGGTATTTGTGGGTTGAAACAAAACGTACTGTTGTTCACCGGACAAGTCCGGTTACATCCATACTGGTACTCCTTCGTTGTGGTGGTTAAGCAATATCCCCTTTCCCATATAGGCCACATGGGTGAGCCCTGATGATGCTTTCCTAGTCTCCATGGTGCAATTTACAGTGGCATTAAACCCACATTTTGATTCTGCCATTTTATATATGGGATGAGGACATGAGGACCTGGTTTTCCAGACTACACTCAGACAATGTTGTTCCAACTACCTCTTTTCCAATTTCCATAATGTAGGGTAAAATATCATTGTATTTTATATAATCTTTTCCCCTTATCACCCCTATATTTTCTACTTCATGTAATTGCATCCCTAACTTATCTCTCAGAATTACAGGTATTCCCAACACTACTCCAACACTCATAGATCCTGTATTTAGACATTCCTGACCTTTCCATACCTTAAGTTTTCTGAGTTGGCACCTGGTAATTTTATCATTTGTGTGACGAGCTAAGTCCTCCAACTGGGTGTAATTTATCCAAACTGGTACCTGTCCTGCATCAATTTGCCTCCAATTTTCCTTCGTTTGTTCTAACATCCACGGACCATATGTACTACAAACACTTTCATTAATTGAAATGTCGTGGACCTCCTTTACCTTTTCTATGATATCATTAATAGTATGAGCATGACCTTCCCGTACTCTCACCAGTCCTGTCACTGTTTTTGACAGATCCTGTCCTACTTTAGCTACACCACTTCTGTGCCTTTTGTTCCTTTTTTTAAAATATCCTTTACCAGCTGACTGAAAGTTCTAACCTTCTGGTCCACATTTTCCAAATCTATAGTATTGACAATTGAAGTTCCTGTATTAAGGACTGTGGCTGCGTCATTCACTAAACTGCGTTTATGTCTCTTTCCCTTTATTATTTTCTCATTACCAAATTCCTGTCTCAACAATTGTTTCAGTAATACCTTGTACAACTCTCGGGTCTTCTCAGGGCACCAGCCAGGTAGCTGGATATCTGAGATATTCAATATTACCGGTACCAACTCAAGTTTTATGTTATCATATACAATTTTATTAGTTTTTATTATCGCAAGTCCATTTTCTGGTCCTGTAGTCAAGGCCGGGCAAGGGAGACCAGTCACTTGTGGCTGTTGGGTCGTAACCTTACTCGTTAGTAATTAAAATGTGGGGGTAATCGGGGTAATTGGAGCTTGTTGTCCGTTTAATAAATTTTGAATGCTGGTTTGATTGTTGGCTCCTTCCCTTGTACACCCCCCCCAATGATTTTGACATAAAAGGTCCCTTGAGGGCCTTTGCTGTCAAAATCTGACACGCCTGGTAGATTAAATTGTCCACTAAAATAAAAGCAAACTACTGCAGATGCTGAAAATCTGAAACAAAAACAAGAAATGCTGGGAGTACTCAGCAGATTAAATTGTCCGCCAGGCACATAGTAGTTCTTTTCAGGATATTATATAAAGGGGCTGGTTTTAAGTCAAATCCATCAGTAAGGTTCCTGCGATACCCAACAAGGCCCAAATATGATCTCAGAGCCTTAGTATCTTGTGGTAGGGGGAGTTGGAAGTTTGAGGATTGTCTGTACTCACATCTGCTCTGTCTCATGCTTTCCCTGTGTTATCACTATTCTCAAATAATAAACCTTTTCTTTCAATATCTGTGCCTTTTTCGGGTTAACTTTCACTCCAACCTTCCAAAGGAGTTGAAGGAGCTCCTCCAGTAGGTCAATTGTCTCATTGATAAAGATGCTGTGACATTTGATGTCTGCAATTAAGTTTTTAAATTCTTAAAGCTGCTGGATCTCTTGCTCTGGCATCAGTTCTCACATGGCCTTGGAACCTGCCGTTACCTGCTTAAAAAAAAACACAAAGAACCTATTGTGGCTCTGCCCCTGAGCCCAATGGGTTAATTTGTCCAATTCTATCTGTCAATTTAGAAATTTAAGATTTAATAATGTCCATTATATATAAATTTTATTCTCAGCAATGCAAAATTATGTGGTGGATTAAATGGAAAAACAGTAGCTGCAGCGGTGTTTTTATTTGTCTCCAAGGGGGCGGAACAAAATCTTCTCAGCTGCGTCACTTTACAAAACCTTTTCTTCTCTGATCGAAAAGAACTACGCTCCATTTTAATCAATTTTTTCTCAATCCTTTTGGTTTCCTTAGGGTTGGAAAACAACAAAATCATTTGTAACATTATCAAATTCAAAGGAGACCATCTCCATCAGGAAAGACAGCATTTTAGATTAAACTCCAATTGTTTCCAAATTTTTTAGCATCTTTTGTAAGAGGTTTCTAATCCAAGGATTTTTTTATATAACAAAGATGATTCCAAATTCCAATTCACTGCAATAAATATTTAAAAATCAAAGCTGCCAATGTAATATGAGTGAGTCTTATGTCTGGAACTTAAGACTCCCCCAAAACTTGACATGCTATACTTGAAAGTTCATTGTGGTCATAAATGAAATTTCCAGTTATTTCTTTCAACTTAACAGGTCAATTAATCTTAATCACATAAACTTACCTCAGACTTATTAACTTATAATACTTATTAACTACACACAGAACAGAATAGCACGTGCTTTTTAAAAAAAAAAGATATTCATTTTCATATTCATTCATGACCAAAAAAGATGGTCATTTTTCTTGTTCTTTCTTCAGGCGCCTTTTGAAATGCCTGTAATAAAATCAAAAACTAAAGAAAAAGTTATTTAACATTCTTAACACAAAAGATTTAACACCAACTCCTTACACAAACGTTAAACAGACAGAATCAAAAAAAAACTAGAACAGATTTTAAACTGGAACTCCAATTAAAGCAGTGTTTTAAACTTCAAATTGGATTTCTGCCAAACATCTTCAGACCTTCAAGGCTGAAGCTTATCTCTTACAAAATTGTTCATTGCCTTTTCACAGTTGCAAAACCAACTTTTAAAATCAAAATAAAATTTTAACTTAAAATATAATTCAATTTTATATCCCATTCCTGGGTGCACAATCTTAAATTGAAATTAATACACTCAACAATCACTTTTCACACCCATTCAATTCCAAACAACTTAGAAAATTGATTCCTGTAATGGGTTATGAATTCAAAATACCAAAATCTCTGTCAAATTCCCTGTCCCGATATCAAGTTTCAACTAATTCACAACCAAAATAGGTTCCCACAAAATATACACGTGTAAAAATAGAAAAAGTAACAGACTCATTCCTTCATCATTAAGGCCAGATAACAAAGAGTTAACGACAGTCGGTTCTACAGAACACAAGCTGCACATCCCACATTCATGGAAGCTTCCAACATTCACACATTCAAATCAAAAGACACAGTAACTTGTTTTTACTTACTTGAAATTTCCTCCTTCTGCTCAACAGGAGGTTCAGACTTCTTAGGAGCCGGCCCCTTTTGTGTTTGTGCGACCAGGATCCTGGCTTTGGGTGCCTGTCTCACTTCCTCAGATTTTCGTGCAATTTCCTGATTCTTCCTCCGCGACTCTTCGAAGTGCTTCTGTATTTCCCTCTGCCAGTTGAGATACGCAGACCAACCTATGTCCTTTTTGCCACTTTTCTCTATCTCCCCCAAAACGCATCCCAAACTCTCAATTTGGTCCTTATTAAAGGTACCGTCGGTCAGGAACATATTTTCCCTACCCTGTGTCCACTTCACCCATCTCGGGACATATAGAATGCTTTCAGGCCCATAATGTATGTACATATATGCATTAGATGTTCCCTTGGGGGCAAACCCCAGTCCCCTTTGTTAATGAATTTCCCATAATTACAACAAAAGCTAATCAGACTTTACCTTGCCAGCCGGCATCCGAATTACCTACCAATCTCGTCGACCTGGTTCTGACGGGGCCTCTAACCCCGAGGGGGCCTCTAACCACCCTCCGAGGGGGCCTCTAACCACCCTCCGAGGGGGCCTCTAACCACCCTCAAACTTTTCCGGATCCGGACGGGACCTCTAACCCCGAGAGGGTCTCTAACCACCCTCCGAGGGGGCTCTAACCACCCTCAACTTTTGGGGACTCTAACCCTGAGGGGGACTCTAACCTCCCTCAACTTCTGAAGTCAGGCCGGGGCCTCGAACCCCGAGGGGGACTGGAACCTCCCTCAAACTCTTCTGACTTACCCCGGTAGTGCTACACAGGTGAGCGTGTGCGTTTCCTCGGTCAAAACCTCGTATTTCCGAAATCAGGCAGCCGCGGTCATCGACCCGTTGTCCAGCGAGGCACCACGCTATTCTCCCGTGCTAGCACTCCGGGGGTTCGTCATCTCGGTGGGACCTCCAAGTAACTGTCGAAGAAACTGTAGTCAAATAATCAGACTTGGCACGGGGAGTACTCGCAACCGACTTTTATTAACTTGTGCACAAGGAGAGCAAACACAGTAGAGCGCACATTGAGACTCAGTGTGATGTTCTGAAGGATTTCAATAAAACAATGGCAATTATACTATTCTGCAACCAATAATCTTACAACAATAGTTCAATCCTTAATTTGCATTCTAAAGCACCAATAATATTACAATTCAGTTTTTGCTCTAAACGAATAAGATACAGTAATTTTCAATCCTTCGTTTACGTATCTATTTCACCATTGGCCTTGCAGCTGGTACAGCGCAATAACAGAAAGAGACATTATGCTTCAACAACACTCTTCTTATCTTATCACCCAGACATGACACATTCCTAAGGAACAGTTAGTGTGAGAAACATACTGACCAGGCAAACCCACACCCTTGTCCGAGGGTGGCTCACCTCAGGTTCCACACAACCTTCTCAAGGGCAATTAGGGATGGGCAATAAATGTTGTCCTAGCCAGTGATGGCTGCATCCCAGAAGCAAATTAAAAAATATATATATATATGGAGAGCGTACTCTCACCCAGTTGGATTGCAGTCTGAACAACATGGAGAGGGCACTCTCAGCCATGTTGGTTAAAGTCTATACAACATGGAGAGTGACTTCTCCCACCCTGCTTTTAAAAATTAGCCAGGCAGAAAGCCAAAAGGAAAATCTGGTATGTTGCATCATACAACATTAGCAGAAATCACCAGGTATTCCCTTCCACTTACAACCACAAACAGGATCAAAGCTGAATCCGAATCCAAGCAAGCAAAAGGAACTTCTGCAGTAACACCATAAAATAAAGTTACAAAGTAATAACTCCTAGAATCACCATGTTACACATGGAACCCGCTTAACAACAACAGCACATTTAAAATTGTTAAATTATTTCTCATCTGATGTCTGTGCAGACTCGATGAAGAATTTCTATTGTAAACATCAAAGGGAATTAATGTTTTCGTGTTTGCTGTGGTGAAAGTTCAAGAAGCATTATTTTTTAAATTCAGAAATCATATTAAATAAATAGTACAATCATTGGACGCTTATTTGATGGCACCAAGGAGGGAAAACAGAACATGACGAGTCGCACATTGATATTCAACTTTAACTGTGTTATTTCACTGTCTTACCAGGAATACTGACAGCTGCAAGAAATGGGTAGTAAATGAGCTCTATCTGGTAAATTACAGGGTATTCCATTTCTTGTATGAAACATCAATGCAGAGACTTCTTCAGAGGAGCCCTTATTAAGATCACACAGCAACCTCCATGGAGACAATCATCTAGGGAATGTGAGCAGGGATATTAGTTACATTCCACTGAACAAACTGAGTCAATGAACTGTTTTTTGCTTTGTTTAATACTATATAGGCAGAGGATATGGAAAACAAAATAATTTCATATTCCAAATTAATTTCTTCAAAATTTGATTTCCAAATTCTTTTGTTGCATCTCAGGAATAGCCCTGGAGATGTGGATGAACAGACTCAGGAACAATAGCCTTGGTGATGTGGAGGAACACTCACAGGCAAAATAGCCCTGGTGTTCATGTGGAAGAACAGTCTCCTTTACAGTAGCCCTGGTGTTCGTGCTCGGGGTTAAATTGAATTCAATCACATTCTGTATAGCAGAGCGATAAGTCAGAGCAGGTTAAGTGATGGATAATCTGCTCGTGAAATGTTCATTATTGGACAGTTGCCCAGAATTTTGGCAGAGATGTTGGGATTGTGAAGACAGAAATGCTTCCGTGTATTAACAGCCTAAAAGGTTAAGCATGCGAGGCTTTTGAAGACCAGCATTGGATGCTCTATTTCCTTATGTCCGTGCAGCCCAGATTAGATTTGGCCCAATCCATTTATTGCCCGGAGTCTTGCCATGCTGCAGAGCCGTTTCACATCCTATGATCACACGGAGAGTGCAGGGGAGATTTGCTTGTTGATTGGTTTTCTTCCCCTGATGCATAAGTAGAGGATGGAGCTTGTTGTGCAGTACAGATGAACAGTTGCTGCAGGAAAGGTCTTTTACTATGTATGAGGTCGCTGCTCCGCTCTTAGCCAGTGTAACTGTTTTTGTCTCAGTTTATTTGGGAACAGCAAAAAGCCCTGTGAAGTGCAGCCAACACTGAATATTGTGAGCACAGCCGAATGGCTGAGTAAACAAAAACAAGAAATGCTGGAATCACTCAGCAGGTCTGGCAGCATCTGTGGAAAGAGAAGCAGAGTTAACGTTTCGGGTCAGTGACCCTTCTTCGGAACTGACAAATATTAGAAAAGTCACAGATTATAAGCAAGTGAGGTGGGGGTGGGGCAAGAGATAACAAAGGAGAAGGTGCAGATTGGACCAGGCCACATAGCTGACCAAAAGGTCACGGAGCAAAGGCAAACAATATGTTAATGGTGTGTTGAAAGACAAAGCATTAGTACAGATTAGGTGTGAATACACTGAATATTGAACAGCAGCAAGTGCAAACCTGAAAAAAAACCTGAAAAAAACAGTGGGTAAGCAAACTGAACAAACTAAGATGAAATGAAATAAATGCAAAAAAAGATTGTAAAAAATGTAAAAAGGAATGTAAAAAAAAAGGAAGAAAAAATAACTAAAAATGAAAGTAAAATGGGGGGCTGTCATGCTCTGAAATTATTGAACTCAATGTTCAGTCCGGCAGGCTGTTGTGTCCCAAATCGGTAGATGAGATGCTGTTCCTCGAGCTTGCGTTGATGTTCACTGGAACACTGCAGCAATCCCACGACAGAGATGTGAGCATGAGAGCAGGGGGGAGTGTTGAAATGACAAGCAACCAGAAGCTCAGGTTCCTGCTTGCGGACTGAGCGGAGATGTTCCACAAAGCGGTCACCCAGTCTGCGCTTGGTCTCCCCAATGTAGAGGAGACCACACTGTGAGCAGCAAATACAGTATACTACATTGAAAGAAGTACAAGTAAATCGCTGCTTCACCTGAAAGGAGTGTTTGGGGCCTGGGATAGTGAGGAGAGAGGAGGTAAATGGGCAGGTATTACACCTCCTGCGATTGCAGGGGAAGGTGCCCTGGGACGGGGACGAGGTGGTGGGAATAATGGAGGAGTGGACCAGGGTGTCACGGAGGGAACGATCCCTTCGGAAAGCTGACAGGGGAAGGGAGGGGAAGATGCGACTGGTAGCGGCATCACGCTGGAGCTGGCGAAAATGGCGGAGGATGATCCTTTGGATATGGAGGCTGGTGGGATGAAAAGTGAGGACAAGGGGAACCCTGTCACGGTTCTGGGAGGGAGGGGAAGGGGTGAGGGTAGAGGTGCGGGGAATGGGTCGGACACGGTTGAGGGCCCTGTCAACCACAGTGGGGGGAAATCCTCGGTTGAGGAAAAAGGAGGTCATATCAGAAGCACCGTCATGGAAGGTAGCATCAAAAGAGAAGATGCATCGGAGACGGAGAAACTGGGAGAATGGAATGGAGTCCTTACAGGAGGTAGGGTGTGAAGAAGTGTAGTCGAGGTAGCTGTGGGAGTCGGTGGGTTTACGATGGATATTGGTAGACAACCGATCCCCAGAGATGGAGACAGAGAAGTCGAGGAAGGGAAGGGAAGTGTCAGAGATGGACCATGTAATGGTGAGAGAAGGGTTGAAATTGGAAGAAAAGTTGATAAAGTTTTCTGGTTCGGGGCGGGAGCAGGAAACGGCACCGATACAGTCATCAATGTACCGGAAAAAGAGTTGGGGGAGGGGGCCTGAGTGGGACTGGAACAAAGAATGCTCGACATATCCCACAAAAAGACAGGCATAACTAGGACCCATGCGGGTACCCATAGCGACACCTTTTACTTGAAGGAAGTGAGTGGAGTTGAAGGAGAAGTTGTTCAATGTGAGAACAAGTTCAGCCAGGTGGAGGAGGGTGGTGGTGGATGGGGACTGGTTGGGCCTCTGTTCCAGGAAGAAGCGGAGAGCCCTCAAACCATCCTGGTGGGGGATGGAGGTGTAGAGCGATTGGACGTCCATAGTGAAGAGGAGGCGGTTGGGACCAGGAAACTGGAAATTGTCAAAATGACGTAGGGCGTCAGAAGAGTCACGGATGTAGGTGGGAAGAGACTGGACCAGCGGAGAAAAGATAGAGTCTAGATAGGAAGAAATAAGTTCAGTGGGGCAGGAGCAGGCTGACACAATGGGTCTGCCGGGACAGTCCCGTTTGTGGATTTTGGGAAGGAGGTAGAAGCGGGCTGTCCGGGGTTGTGGGACTATGAGGTTGGAAGCCGTAGAGGGAAGATCTCCAGAGGAGATGAGGTCAGTGACAGTCCTTTGGACGGTGGCTTGATGTTCGGTGGTGGGGTCATGGTCCAGAGGGAGGTAGGAAGAGGTGTCTGTGAGTTGGCGTTGAGCTTCTGCAAGGTCGAGGTCGGTACGCCATACAACAACAGCACCACCCTTGTCTGCAGGTTTGATGACCATGTCGGGGTTAGACCTGAGAGAAGGGAGTGCCTCAAGTTCAGAGGGGGACAGGTTAGAGTGAGTGAGGGGGGCAGAGAAATTGAGACGACCAATGTCTCGCCGACAGTTTTCAATGAAGAGATCAAGAGCGGGTAAGAGGCCAGGGGGAGGGGTCCAGGTAGAGGGAGAATGCTGGAGGCGGGTGAATGGGTCTGCTGGTCGGGGGGAGGACTCCTGGTCGAAGAAGTGAGCCCGGAGGCGGAGGCGACGGAAGAAGAGCTCAACGTCATGCCGAGCGCGAAATTCATTGAGGTGGGGGCGTAAGGGGATAAAACTGAGACCTTTGCTGAGTACAGAACGCTCAGCATCAGAGAGGGGGAGGTCAGAGGGTATAGTGAATACACGGCAAGGGGTCAGATCAGAAGGGGTGGGGTCAGAGGGTATAGTGAATACACAGCAAGGGGTCATGTCCGAAGGGGTGGGGTCAGAGGGAAGTGAAGCGGAAGGAGGATCTGGAGGGGCATTAGTCCCCATCAGCTGCTGGAGCTTGCGTTCCTTAACACCTGAAAGGAAGAAAAAAAGTTTTTTGTTAATGCGTCGGATGAGACGTAAGATGAGATGAAACTGCGGAGTAGAACAGCTTTGAGATAAGGTGAGACGGTGCTGCTGGAGAGAGAGGTCCAGTGTGTGCATATGGCGGCGCATAGCACTGAGTGTGGATCTCAGGATGCGGCGAGATTAGCAGTCCGAGGAACGTTGTATTTCTCGGAGATACCTGTGATCCTGGGTGGTTTCAAAGCATGATGGGTGAAACTGCAGTTGGAATCCACGTGGAATAATTCGGAGCCGGAGACAGTCACTGAGGAAGGAGATGTGGCTGTGAAAACAAGTTTTGGTAGACACTTTATCAAACACCAGGAGGGAAATAGAAAGCAATGAAGGTGAACAAGGTAAAAGAGACAAACGAAAATCCCGTCGGAGAGAAGAGCAGAGCTTCTTCAAGGTAGGCATTCCTGGAAGAGATGTGGCACTGAATTAAACACTAAAATAAAAGCAAAATACTGCGGATGCTGGAAATCGGAAACAAAAACAAGAAATGCTGGAATCACTCAGCAGGTCTGGCAGCATCTATGGAAAGAGAAGCAGAGTTAACGTTTCGGGTCAGTGACCCTTCTTCGGAACTGACAAATATTAGAAAAGTCACAGATTATAAGCAAGTGAGGTGGGGGTGGGGCAAGAGATAACAAAGGAGAAGGTGCAGATTGGACCAGGCCACATAGCTGACCAAAAGGTCACGGAGCAAAGGCAAACAATATGTTAATGGTGTGTTGAAAGACAAAGCATTAGTCCAGATTAGGTGTGAATACACTGAATATTGAACAGCAGCAAGTGCAAACCTGAAGAAAAACAACCTGAAAAAAACAGTGGGTAAGCAAACTGAACAAACTAAGATGAAATGAAATAAATGCAAAAAAGATTTACTTGTACTTCTTTCAATGTAGTATACTGTATTCGCTGCTCACAGTGTGGTCTCCTCTACATTGGAGAGACCAAGCGCAGACTGGGTGACCGCTTTGCGGAACATCTCCGCTCAGTCCTCAAGCAGGACCCTGAGCTTCCGGTTGCTTGCCATTTCAACACTCCCCCTGCTCTCATGCTCACATCTCTGTCGTGGGATTGCTGCAGTGTTCCAGTGAACATCAATGCAAGCTCAAGGAACAGCATCTCATCTACCGATTAGGCACACTACAGCCTGCCAGACTGAACATTGAGTTCAATAATTTCAGAGCATGACAGCCCCCCATTTTACTTTCATTTTTAGTTATTTTTTCTTCCTTTTTTTTTTACATTCCTTTTTACATTTTTTACAATCTTTTTTTGCATTTATTTCATTTCATCTTAGTTTGTTCAGTTTGCTTACCCACTGTTTTTTTCAGGTTGTTTTTCTTCAGGTTTGCACTTGCTCTTCTTTCTTTTTTCTTTTGGGCCTCCTTATCTCGAGAGACAATGGATACGCGCCTGGAGGTGGTCAGTGGTTTGTGAAGCAGCGCCTGGAGTGGCTATAAAGGCCAATTCTGGAGTGACAGGCTCTTCCACAGGTGCTGCAGGGAAATTTGTTTGTTGGGGCTGTTGCACAGTTGGCTCTCCCCTTGCGCCTCTGTCTTTTTTCCTGCCAACTACTAAGTCTCTTCGACTCGCCACAATTTAGCCCTGTCTTTATGGCTGCCCGCCAGCTCTGGCGAATGCTGGCAACTGACTCCCACGACTTGTGATCAATGTCACACGATTTCATGTCGCGTTTGCAGACGTCTTTATAACGGAGACATGGACGGCCGGTGGGTCTGATACCAGTGGCGAGCTCGCTGTACAATGTGTCTTTGGGGATCCTGCTATCTTCCATGCGGCTCACATGGCCAAGCCATCTCAAGCGCCGCTGACTCAGTAGTGTGTATAAGCTGGGGGTGTTGGCCGCTTCAAGGACTTCTGTGTTGGAGATATAGTCCTGCCACCTGATGCCAAGTATTCTCCGAAGGCAGCGAAGATGGAATGAATTGAGACGTCGCTCTTGGCTGGCATACGTTGTCCAGGCCTCGCTGCCGTAGAGCAAGGTACTGAGGACACAGGCCTGATACACTCGGACTTTTGTGTTCCGTGTCAGTGCGCCATTTTCCCACACTCTCTTGGCCAGTCTGGACATAGCAGTGGAAGCCTTACCCATGCGCTTGTTGATTTCTGCATCTAGAGACAGGTTACTGGTGATAGTTGAGCCTAGGTAGGTGAACTCTTGAACCACTTCCAGAGCGTGGTCGCCAATATTGATGGATGGAGCATTTCTGACATCCTGCCCCCTGATGTTCGTTTTCTTGAGGCTGATGGTTAGGCCAAATTCATTGCAGGCAGACGCAAACCTGTCGATGAGACTCTGCAGGCATTCTTCAGTGTGAGATGTTAAAGCAGCATCGTCAGCAAAGAGGAGTTCTCTGATGAGGACTTTCCGTACTTTGGACTTCGCTCTTAGACGGGCAAGGTTGAACAACCTGCCCCCTGATCTTGTGTGGAGGAAAATTCCTTCTTCAGAGGATTTGAACGCATGTGAAAGCAGCAGGGAGAAGAAAATCCCAAAAAGTGTGGGTGCGAGAACACAGCCCTGTTAATCTGTACTAATGCTTTGTCTTTCAACACACCATTAACATATTGTTTGCCTGTTCTCCGTGACCTTTTGGTCAGCTATGTGGCCTGGTCCAATCTGCACCTTCTCCTTTGTTATCTCTTGCCCCACCCCCACTTCACTTGTTTATAATCTGTGACTTTTCTAATATTTGTCAGTTCCGATGAAGGGTCACTGACCCGAAACGTTAACTGTGCTTTTCTTTCCACAGATGCTGCCAGACCTGCTGAGTGATTCCAGCATTTCTTGTTTTTGTTTCAGATTTCCAGCATCCGCAGTATTTTGCTTTTATTTTAATGGCTGAGTAGCTGCCTGTTACTAAGACAGGAAGAAATCCATGTGCATTGCTGTTAACTCTAATCGTGGGTGTAACTCAGTGATACAGTGTCTACTTTGCCTTGCTTCAAAGTCCCAGAACCAGTGGAATTATCGAATCTTAAAGCACAGAATGAGTGTATTCTGCCCATGGTGCCTCTGCTGGGACTTCAAAAGATTAATGCAATTAATCCTACTGCACTGCTGATCCCCATTTGTTCTGTAATTGTTTAATTAAAAAAAAATTATATATATATATATATATAGATGCAATTCCCTGCTGAAAGTTGTTATTGCATTGGTTCCCCCAGATCAATGAACAATGGAGACATGTTTAACTTGTAAAAATCATTGGTTTGGCCTCAGCTGAAACAATTTTGGGCAACACACTTTAGGATAGATATGAAGGTCTGCGAGATTTATCAGAATTATACAAGACATGAGGGACTTCTGTTCTGTAGATAGACTAGGATTGCTGGGAAGCATAAAGGGAGGTTTAATAAAGGTGTTAAACTTCATGAGAGTTTTTTTAACAGATTCTGTGTGGTTTTGGTGAGACTACGCTTAAAGAACTGTGCATAGTTCTGGTCTTCATATTACATAAAGTTTATAAAATCACTGGAGGATGGATGAAAGAAATTGCAAGAATGATATCAGTACTAGGATGGTGGAACTTTAATGAACGTTTTAACAGGCTGGAACTCTTTTCTCTACAAATGCAAAGTTTGAGAGGTGAGCAGACAGAGTTCTATATAATTATGAGGGATGTTTGATCAGGAAAAAATAGAGGAGTTTTCATTTGGAGCTGGGGAAATACAACATTGAAGCATAGAACCAGAGAATCAGAGAATGGTTACAGCACAGAAGGAGGCCATTCAGCCCCTTTTATATTAATTCATGGGATGTGGGCATCACTGGCCAGGCCAACATTTATTGCCCATCCCTAATTGCTTTTGAGAAGCTGGTGGTAAGCTGCCTTCTTGAACCGCTGCAGTCCATGTGGGGTAGATACACCCACAGTGCTGTTAGGAAGGGAGTTGCAGGATTTTGACCCAGCGACTGTGAAGGAACGGCGATAAAGTTCCAAGTCAGGATGGTGTGTAATTTGGAAGGGAACTTGCAGGTGGTGTTGTTCACATACATTTTCTGCCCTTGTCCTTCCAGTTGGTAGAGGTCGTGGGTTTGGAACAAAGAACAAAGAACAGTACAGCACAGGAACAGGCCATTCGGCCCTCCAAGCCTGTGCCGAACTTGATGCCTGCCGAAACTAAGACCTTCTGCACTTCCAGGGACCGTATCCCACTATTCCCATCCTATTTATGTATTTGTCAATATGTCTCTTAAACGTCGCTATCGTATCTGCTTCCACCACCTCCCCTGGCATCAAGTTCCAGGCACTCACCACCCCCTGCGTAAAGAACTTGCCTCGCACATCCCCTTTAATCTTTGCCCCTTGCACCTTAAACCTATGTCCCCTAGTAACTGACTCTTCCACCCTGGGAAAAAGCTTCTGACTATCCACTCTGTCCATGCGGCTCATAACTTTGTAAACCTCTATCATGTTGCCCCTCCACCTCCGTCGTTCCAGTGAAAACAATCCGAGTTTATCCAACCTCTCCTCATAGCTAATGTCCTCCAGACCAGGCAACATCCTGGTAAACCTCTTCTGTACCCTCTCCAAAGCCTCCACGTCCTTCTGGTAGTGTGGCGACCAGAATTGCACGCAATATTCTAAGTGTGGCCAAACTAAAGTTCTGTACAGCTGCAGCATGACTTGCCAATTTTTATACTCTATGCCCCGACCGATGAAGGCAAGCATGCTGTATGCCTTCTTGACTACCTTATCCACCTGCGCTGCCATTTTCAGTGACCTGTGGATCTTTACGCCCAGATCTCTCTGCCTGTTAATACTCCTAAGGGTTCTGCCATTTACTGTATACTTCCCACCTGCATTAGATCTTCCAAAATGCATTACCTCACATTTGTCCGGATTAAACTCCATCTGCTATTTCTCCGCCCAAGTCTCCAACCGATCTATATCCTGCTGTATCCTCTGACAATCCTCATCACTATCTGCAACTCCACCAACCTCTGTGTCGTCCGCAAACTTACGAATCAGACCAGCTACATTTTCCTCCAAATCATTTATATATACTACAAAGAGCAAAGGTCCCAGCACTGATCCCTATGGAACACCACTGGTCACATCCCTCCATTCAGAAAAGCACCCTTCCACTGCTACCCTCTGTCTTCGATGACTGAGCCAGTTCTGTATCCATCTTGCCAGCTCACCTCTGATCCCGTGTGACTTCACCTTTTGTACCAGTCTGCCATGAGGGACCTTGTCAAAGGCTTTACTGAAGTCCATATAGATAACAAAAACAAGAAATGCTGGATTCACTCAGCAGGTCTGGCAGCATCTGTGGAAAGAGAAGCAGAGTTAACGTTTCGGGTCAGTGACCCTTCTTCGGAACTGACAAATATTAGAAAAGTCACAGATTATAAACAAGTGAGGTGGGGGTTGGGCAAGAGATACCAAAGGAGAAGGTGCAGATTGGACCAGGCCACATAGCTGACCAAAAGGTCACGGAGCAAAGGCAAACAATATGTTAATGGTGTGTTGAAAGACAAAGCATTAGTACAGATTAGGTGTGAATATACTGAATATTGAATATCAGCAAGTGCAAACCTGAAGAAAAACAACCTGAAAAAAACAGTGGGTAAGCAAACTGAACAAACTAAGATGAAATGAAATAAATGCAAAAAAAGATTGTAATAATGGTCTTTCAACACACCATTAACATATTGTTTGCCTTTGCTCCGTGACCTTTTGGTCAGCTATGTGGCCTGGTCCAATCTGCACCTTCTCCTTTGTTATCTCTTGCCCAACCCCCACCTCACTTGTTTATAATCTGTGACTTTTCTAATATTTGTCAGTTCCGAAGAAGGGTCACTGACCCGAAACGTTAACTCTGCTTCTCTTTCCACAGATGCTGTCAGACCTGCTGAGTGAATCCAGCATTTCTTGTTTTTGTTTCAGATTTCCAGCATCCGCAGTATTTTGCTTTTATTATCCATATAGATAACATCCACTGTCCTTCCTTCATCAATCATCTTTGTCACTTCCTCAAAAAACTCAATCAAATCAGTGAGACACGACCTCCCCTTCACAGAACCATGCTGCCTCTCGCTAATAGGTTTGTTCGTTTCCAAACGGGAGTAAATCCTGTCCCGAAGAATCCTCTCTAATAATTTCCCTACCACTGACGTAAGGCTCACTGGCCTATAATTTCATGGATTATCCTTGCTACCCTTCTTAAACAAAGGAACATTGGCTATTCTCCAGTCCTCTGGGACTTCACCTGTAGCCAATGAGGATGCCATGATTTCTGTCAAGGCCCCAGCAATTTCTTCCCTTGCCTCCCTCAGTATTCTGGGGTAGATCCCATCAGGCCCTGGGGACTTATCGACCTTAAAGCTTTGCAAGACACCCAACACCTCCTCCTTTTTGATAATGAGATGACTGAGACTATCTACACTCCCTTCCCTAGACTCATCAACCACCATGTCCTTCTCTTTGGTGAATACTGATGCAAAGTACTCATTCAGTACCTCACCCATTTCCTCTGGCTCCACACATAGAATCCCTTCTCTGTCCTTGAGTGGGCCAACCCTTTCCCTAGTTACCCTCTTGCTCTTTTTATATGTGTAAAAAGCCTTGGGATTATCCTTAATCCTGTTTGCCAATGACTGTTCATGACCCCTTTTAGCCCTCCTGACTCCTTGCTTAAGTTCCTTCCTACTGTCTTTATATTCCTCAAGGGATTCGTCTGTTCCTAGCCTTCCAGCCCTTACGAATGCTTCCTTTTTCTTTTTGACTGGGCTCACAATATCCCGCGTTATCCAATGTTTCCGAAACTTGCCAAACTTATCCTTCTTCCTCACAGGAACATGCTGGTCCTGGATTCTAATCAACTGACATTTGAAAGACTCCCACATGTTAGATGTTGATTTACCCTCAAACAGCCGTCCCCAATCTAAATTCTTCAGTTCCTGCCTAATATTGTCATAATTAGCCTTCCCCCAATTTAGCACCTTCACCCGAGGACTACTCTTATCCTTATCCACAAGTACCTTAAAACTTATGGAATTATGGTCACTGTTCCTGAAATGCTCCCCGACTGAAACTTCGACCACCTGGCCGGGTTCATTCCCCAATACCAGGTCCAGAATGGCCCCATCCCTAGTTGGACTATCTACATATTGTTTCAAGAAGCCCTCCTGGATGCTCCTTACAAATCCTGCCCCATCCAAGCCTCAGCACTAAGTGAGTCTTCTCCCTGTGACCGCGTGGGTTTTCGTCGGGCGCTCCGGTTTCCTCCCACCACCAAAGACTTGCAAGTGATCGGTAAATTGGCTGTTGTAAATTGCCCCTAGTGTAGGTAGGTGGTTGGGTGGTAGGTGGTAGGTGGTTGGCCGAAGGGCCTGTGTCAGTGCTGTATCTCTAAATAAAATAAAAGTAAAAATAAAATAATGCAGGGTAAGTTAAAATCCCCCACCACTGCCACCCTGTTACCTTTACATCTTTCCAAAGTCTGTCTACATATCTGCTCCTCTACCTCCCACTGGCTGTTGGGAGGCCTGTAGTAAACTCCCAACATTGTGACTGCACCCTTCCTATTCCTGATCTTCACCCATATTGCCTCGCTGCACAACCCCTCCGAGGTGTCCTCCCGCAGGACATCTGTGATATTCTCCTTAACAAGTAATGCAACTCCCCCACCCCTTTTACATCCCCCTCTATCCCTCCCGATGCTTCTAAATCCTGGAACATTTAGCTGTCAATCCTGTCCTTCCCTCAACCAAGTCTCTGTAATAGCAACAACATCATCGTTCCAAGTACTAATCCAAGCTCTAAGTTCATCTGCCTTACCTGTTATACTTCTCGCATTAAAACAAATGCACTTCAGACCACCAGTCCCGCTGTGCTCCGCAACATCTCCCTGCCTGTTCGTCCTCTCAGTCTTACTGGCCTTAATTACTAGTTCCCCCTCATTTATTTCACTTGCTGTCCTACTGCTCTGGTGCTCACACCCCTGCCACACTAGTTTAAACCCTCCCGAGTGACGCTAGCAAACCTTGCAGCCAGGATATTTGTGCCCCTCCAGTTTAGATGCAACCTGTCCTTCTTGTACAGGTCCCATCTGTCCCTGAAGAGAGCCCAATGGTCCAGATATCTGAAACCCTCCCTTCTACACCAGCTGTTCAGCCATGTGTTTAGCTGCACTATCTTCCTATTTCTAGCCTCACTGGCATGTGGCACAGGGAGTAATCCCGAGATTATAACACTCGAGGTCCTGTCTTTTATCTTTCTACCTAACTCCCTAAACTCCCCCTGCAGCACCTCGTCACTCTTCCTGCCTATGTCATTGGTACCAATGTGTACCACAACCTCTGGCTATTCACCCACCCCTTTCAGAATGCCCCCTGTCCGTTCAGTGACATCCTTGACCCTGGCACCAGGGAGGCAACATACCATCCTGGAGTCTCTTTCACGTCCACAAAAGCGCCTATCTGTGCCCCTGACTATGGAGTCCCCTATAAATATTGCTCTTCTGCACTTTTCCCCTCCCTGCTGAACAACAGTGCCAGCCGTGGTGCCACTGCTCTGGCTGCTGCTGTTGTTTTCCCCTGACAGGCCGTCCCCCCCAACAGTATCCAAAACGGTATACTTGTTAGAGAGGGGGATAGCCACAGGGGATTCCTGCACTGACTGCCTGCCCCTTCTAGCAGTCACCCATCTATCTGCCTGCACCTTGGGTGTAACCACTTCTCTAAAACTCCTGTCTATGATGCTTTCTGCCACTTGCATGCTCCTAAGTGCATCCAGTTGCCGCTCCAACTGATCCATGTGGTCTCAACTGTGTGCTGGTGGAAAACCTTGACGCCACATTTCTCCTGTAAAACATACTAGAATAATTCTCGGCATCTCCAGAACAGACTGCTTCTGAAACAGTCCCAGTGACCCATCTCTGTTTACCTGGATGGCAGGCCAAAAAGGGACAACCGACTTCATTCCATATCTTTTCTTTCTTTCATCAAGAATTAGCAAGATTTAGGCCAAAGTAGTCTTCTTGACTTTTTTTTTGTAACAGACCCCTCTGCAGAGAGAATTTTTGTACTTTTTTCCAGTGTGTGTGTGAGTGTAATTGAGAATTTTAAAAAGGGAACTTTTATACTTCAATCTGTGTGTTCATGAACAAAACAACAAAGAACAGTGCAGCACAGGAACACCCTTTCGGCCCTCCAAGCCTGCGCCGATCTTGATGCCTGCCTAAACTAAAACCTTCTGCACTTCCGGGGACCATATCCCTCTATTCCCATCCTATCATGTATTTGTCAAGATGCCTCTTAAACGTCGCTATCGTATCTGCTTCCACCACCTCCCCCGGCAGCACGTTCCAGGCACTCACCACCCTCTGTGTGAAGAACTTGCCTTGCACATCCCTTCTAAACTTTGCCCCTCTCACCTTAAACCTATGTCCCCTAGTAACTGCCTCTTCCACCCTGGGAAAAAGCTTCTGACTATCCACTCTGTCCATGTCGCTCATAACTTTGTAAACCTCTGTCATGTCACCCCTCCACCTCCGCCGTTCCAGTGAAAACAATCCGAGTTTATCCAACCTCTCCTCATAGCTAATGCCCTCCAGACCAGGCAACATCATGGTAAACCTCTTCTCTCACCTCTACAAAGCTTCCACGTCCTTCTGGTAGTGTGGCAACCAGAATTGCACGCAATATTCTAAGTGTGGCCTAACTAAAGTTCTGTACAGCTGCAGCATGTCTTGCCAATTTTTATACTCTATGCCCTGACCGATGAAGGCAAGCATGCTGTATGCCTTCTTGACTACCTTATTCACCTGCGCTGCCACTTTCAGTGACCTGTGGACCTGTGCGCCCAGATCTCTCTGCCTATCAATACTCCTAAAGGTTCTGCCATTTACTGTATACTTCCCACCTGCATTAGATCTTCCAAAATGCATTACCTCACATTGGTCCAGATTAAACGCCATCTGCCATTTGTCCGCCCAAGTCTCCAACCGATCTATATCCTGCTGTATCCTCTGACAATCCTCATCACTATCTGCAACTCCACCAACCTTTGTGTCATCCGCAAACTTACTACTCAGACCAGCTACATTTTCCTCCAAATCATTTATATATACTACAAACAGCAAAGGTCCCAGCACTGATCCCTGTGGAACACCACTAGTCACATCTCTCCATTCAGAAAAGCACCCTTCCACTGCTACCCTCTGTCTTCTATGACCGAGCCCGTTCTGTATCCATCTTGCCAGCTCATCTCTGATCCCATGTGACTTCACCTTTTGTACCAGTCTGCCATGAGGGACCTTGTCAAAGGCTTTACTGAAGTCCATATAGATAACATCCACTGCCCTTCCTTCATCAATCATTTTTGTCACTTCCTCAAAACACTCTGTCAAATTAGTGAGACACGACCTCCCCTTCACAGAACCATGCTGCCTCTCACTAATAAGTTTGTTTGTTTCCAAATGGGAGTAAATCTTGTCCCAAAGAATCCTCTCTAATAATTTCCCTACCACTGATGCAAGGCTCACCGGCCTATAATTTCCTGGATTATCCTTGCTCGCCTTCTTAAACAAAGGAACAACATTGGCTATTCTCCAGTCCTCTGGGACCTCACCTGTAGCCAATGAGCATGCAAAGATTTCTGTCAAGGCCCCAGCAATTTCTTTCCTTCCCT
This sequence comes from Heterodontus francisci, assembly GCF_036365525.1. Lineage (NCBI taxonomy): Eukaryota > Metazoa > Chordata > Chondrichthyes > Heterodontiformes > Heterodontidae > Heterodontus > Heterodontus francisci. Next base: position 55,147,415 of record NC_090406.1, on the reverse strand, counting down.
CCCTCAGTATTCTCGGGTAGATCCCATCAGGCCCTGGGTACTTATCTACCTTAATGCTTTGCAAGACACCCAACACCTCCTCCTTTTTGATAATGAGATGACTGAGACTATCTACACTCCCTTCCCTAGGCTCACCATCCACCAAGTCCTTCTCTTTGGTGAATACTGATGCAAAGTACTCATTCAGTACCTTGCCCATTTCTTCTGGCTCCACACATAGATTCCCTTCTCTGTCCTTGAGCGGGCCAACCCTTTCCCTAGTTACCCTCTCGCTCTTTATATACGTATAAAAAGATTTGGGATTATCCTTAATCCTGTTTGCCAATGACTTTTCATGACTCCTTTTAGCCCTCCTGACTCCTTGCTTAAGTTCCTTTCTACTGTCTTTATATTCCTCAAGGGATTTGTCTGTTCCTAACCTTCCAGCCCTTACGAATGCTTCCTTTTTCTTTTTGACTAGGTTCACAATATCCCGCGTTATCCAATGTTCCCGAAACTTGCCAAACTTATCCTTCTTCCTCACAGGAACATGCTGGTCCTGGATTCTAATCAACTGACATTTGAAAGACTCCCACATGTCAGATGTTGATTTACCCTCAAACAGCCGCCCCCAATCTAAATTCTTCAGTTCCTGCCTAATATTGTTATAATTAGCCTTCCCCCAATTTAGCACCTTCACCCGAGGACTATTCTTATCCTTATCCACAAGTACCTTAAAACTTATGGAATTGTGGTCACTGCTTTGCTTTGTTACTGGCTAAGTCATGTTTCATAATAAACTGATAATTTTGTTGTTTATAAGGAAACCTGGTTGATGTATTTTATTCTGGGATAAAGAAAATAGTGTTTGATTGGCTGTACCGGCAACAGGGTAAACATTTAAATATATGTTGTGACCTGTGGGGACATAGAACTACAAAAGACAGTGCACTGCTCCCACCTCAGTCGTAATGTATAATTAGAGGCTCATCGTTCGGGATACCCAAAGCCGATGACGTACAATGACCTGCAATTTTAAATGGGGTGATACTAATTGAAAAGAGGAAATGTAAAACAAAAACAGGTTTCTTGTGCATTAGAGTAAAGTACACTACCAGAATGTCTTTGTCAGTTGTTACGACCTTTCTGGTTGAAGAAAGATGCACCCCTGAGTGACTTTAGAAACTTAACCAGGAGCTAAGACAGCAGATTAATTGAGGTAATAGAAGACCATTGGAAATTGGAAGAAGAAACAAGTGAACCAGATGGTAGTGCAGTTGTTAGCTGGGATCCAACTGCAATTGGAAAAATGTAATCTTGAACAGGAAGGAGAACTGACAATGAAAAAAACTTGAACTAGAATTTCAAAGAGAAAGTGAAAGAGAAGCTAGGGAATGCAAATTTAAAAAGATACAAGGGAAAATGCTGGTGAGGAAAGATCTGACTCCAGCCCAGGTCCCAGTAGAGAGTTGTTTAAATTTGTACAAGACCTCCGGAGGTTTGTGGAAAGTGATGTGCAGGCATTTTTCATATCTGTTTAAATGATAGCCAGACAGAAGAAGTGGCTGAAGAAAAGCTGGATACTGCTTTTACGAAGCAGGTTGATAGGCAGTGCTCATGAAGTTTATGCCATGCTTTGAGGAGGCTTCTGTGGATTATGAGATGGAAAAAAAGGCTATTCTCGCTGTGTATGAGTTAGCCCCTGAAGCTTGCAGGCAAAAATTTTAGAACCTCCGGAAACAGCCTGGGCAGATTTATACAGAATTTGAGAGGGTAAAGCAAATTAAATTTGATTGTTGGATGTCTGCACTAAAGGTAGAGGCCACGGTGAGAACATTAGGGAAATTATTCTCCTGGAAAAATTTTAAAAATCACTTCCTCGATTAGTAAGAACTCATGTGGAGAACAGACGGTTTTAACAGCCAGATAGGCAGCTGAGATCACTGATAATTACGAGCTTGGTTACAAGCCCAAACCCTTTGTCCGGCATCCCCACAAACCCGAGAATGATGGAAGTTGGTAGGGTGAAAAGAAGGGAAGTAGCCGGGGGCAGGAAGGCACACACTGTGCCTAGAGAATATTAAAGCTTCTCTCAGTCTTAAAGGTACACAGCCCCCATTAGTTTTTAAAACAGAAAAGAAAAACTCCCATGGCACCTCCGTCCTTTGTAAAATGAAACATCATTCTTGAATGTGTATCATTACAATGCAAAACAAAAACTGACAACAACACTGTAAACATATTTTTGCATTCATGTCCCCATTCACTCTACTGGTAATTAATAGAATTTTTCTTTGTATCATCATTATTCTTGTAACATAACAAGGTTAAGTCAATGACAAAGCATCAGAGATAACATTGTTTTTCCCTGTAATATGTACAATCCTCAAATAAGACTATAACAATAAACTCCATCAAAACATTCTGGCATTTTGGTCCCTATTTTGTTTTTTACAAAGGTTGTCCCATTCAGCCCATTGCAACATTCCAAACATAGTTGTTTCATGTTTTCCTTCCAAGTATCCCTATAGACCATCACCTTAGCCAGTTCTTAACTGCACAGTTAAGAACACTGGCCACTACTGGGTTCACTATTCTCTGAGAAGTTTCTCGAGTACCCATTAATCTGTGTGGTATCACATGATACGGAAAACACCCGTTCAGTGTAACAAAAATTGATTCTTCCTTATCTTGGGGTGTCAAAGGAACTTGACAGTATCCCTTCAACACATGTATCTCTGTAAGACGCATGGCGCAGCCCACTCTGTCAATACAGTCTTCTAAGTGAGAATTTCAGTAGCAGTCTGCCCTCGTTACCACATTGATTTTTCTGTAGTCTATGCAAAGTCGGGTTGACCCATCAGCTTTCGGTACTAAGACTATTGGTGAGCTCCAATTGCTTTGACTAGGTTCAATTAAGTTGTTTTCCAGCATGTATTGGATTTCTGCTTTTACTTGAGCCTGTTTGTCTGGACTTAAAGTGATAAGGATGTTGTTTTCTCAGGATAGATTACCCTCCATCCAAATCTTGTGTGGTTAAGGTTGCACATCCTGGCTTGTCCCCGCAGACTCTTTTAAATGCTGTGCAAAACCTGGTTAGGTCCTCACGTTGTTTTCCATCTAAGTACAAAAGCATGTTGTCCAATTTTCCTAGCCAGTCTGTATTCGCTAAACTGATAGTTGGAGGTTCAATCTGAGAACTGTCTAGGCCTCCTTCAGCCTCATCCTCACTATCCATTTCCTTCTCAGCAGTCCCCATTATCTGACATGCCTGTACTGGCTTATCTTCCTCCCTGCGATAATATTGCTGCAACATATTGATATGACACAACCAATTCTTCTTCCGGCGATCAGGGTGACAATCAAGTAATCTATCTTACCCACTCTTTTGATCACTTTATATAGACCACCGAACAGTGCTGTTAATGGTTCTCCAAGTAACGGTAACGACACCAACACTTCATCCCCTGGTTGAAAATTTCGGTCTTTGGATTCTTGTCTGCCCATTTGTTCATATTGGCTTGGGATGCTTTGAGGTGTTCCTGAGCCATGTTCCAAGCCTTTGTGAGCCTTTCCCAGAACACAGATACATTGTCTAGCATAGAAGATTCATTCCTTTGTTCTAACAGTCTGACTTTGAGTTTTAAAGGACCTCTTACTTCATGCCTGTAAACCAGTAAAAAGGACTAAAACCTGTAGACTCATTCGGTAAATTTCTGGAAACAAATGAAATAAATTCTATCCCTTTATCCCATTCATGCAGATCTTCCTGACAGTATGCTATAGTCATTGCTTAGAGAGTTTGATGGTACTTCTCTAAAGTGCCCTGCGTCTGTGGGTGATATGCTGAAGATTTTAACGTTCTGATAACCAAATTGCCCATGACTTCTTGAAATATCTTGGACATGAAATTAGAACCTTTACTCGATGGAACTTCAAGTAGTGATCCAATCTCGTAAAGAATTGGGTTAACTCTTCTTCTACTATTTTAGCAGTAATTGTCCTCAAAGGAATGGCTTCCGGAAAGCGAGTAGCCATATCCATGATAGTAAGTATGTATTGATGCTCTGCTTTTGTTTTCGGCAAGGGTTCGACACAGTTTACCAATACCCTGCTAAATGGTTCGTCAATAACTGGTATGGCAATTAGCGGTACCAATTTTATCGTAGGTTGCGGTTTTCTCACCATTTGGCATGTATGGCATGTCCTACAAAATTGCCTCACGTCCTTTGTAAAGCCTGGCCAGTAATAATGTAGACGTATATGTGGTTTAGTCTTCTGAATCATAAGAACATTAGAAATAGGAGCAGGAGTAGGCCATTCAGCCCCTCCAGCCTGCCCCGCCATTCAATACGATCATGGTTGATCTGTCCCAGGCCTTAATTCCTTTTTCAGGCCTGCTCTGCATAACCCTCAATTCCCCAATATTTCAAAAATATATCTACCTCCTCTTTAAATACATTTAGTGACCTAGCCTCCACAACCCTCTGAGGTGAAATATTCCAGAGATTCACCATCCTCAGGGAAGAAATTCCTTCGCATCTCAGTTTTAAATGTGCAACCCCTTATTCTGTAAGTACGTCCCCTAGTTCGAGATTCCCCCACCAGTGGAAACATATTCTCAACATCTACGCTGTCAAGCCCCTTAGTATCTTATATGTTTCAATAAGAACACCTCTCATTCTTCTAAACGCCAATGAATATAGGCCTAACCTGTTTAGCCATTCTTGATAAGACAACCCCTTCATCCCAGGAATCAGCCGAGCAAAACTTTTCTGAACTGCCTCCAATACAGTATATCCTTCCTTAAATACGGGGACCAAAATTGCGCGCAGTACTCCAGGTGTGGCTTCACCAACACCCTGTACAATTGGAGCAAGACTTCCCTATTTTTAAACTCTAACCTCCTAGCAATAAAGGCCAGAATTCCTTCTGTCTTCCTAATTACTTGCTGCACCTGCATACTAACTTTTTGTGTTTCATGTACAAGAACAACCAGATCCCTCTGTACTGCAGTATTTTGTAGTCTTTATCCATCTAAATAATAATCTTCCTTTTTATTCTTCCTACCAAAGTGGATGACCTCACACTTTCCCACATTGAGCTCCAACTGCCAAGTTTTTGCCCACTCATTTAATCTATCTAGATTACTTTGCAGATTCTTTGTGTCCTCATCACAACATGTCTACCTACCTATTTTTGTATCGTAAGCAAATTTGGGGACATTACACTCTGTCCCTTCCTCCAATCCATTAATATAGACAATAAATAGTTGAGGCCTTCACACCGATCCTTGTGGCACCCCACTAGCTATGGCTTTCCAACCTGAAAAAGGCCTATTAATCCCAACTCTCTACCTTCTGTGTGTTCGCCAATACTCAATCCAGGCCAACACATTGCCCCCAATACTCTGGGCTCTTATTTTGTGCAATAACCTTTTATGTTGCACCTTATTGAACGCTTTCTGAAAATCCAAATAAACAACATCTATTGGTTTGTTTTTATCCACTCTGTTTGTTATATCCTCAAAGAGCCTAACAAATTTGTCAAACATGATTTCCCTTTCATAAAACAATGTCGACTTTGTTTGATTGCATTATGCTAAATGACCTGCTATATCTTCCTTAATAGTGGACTCTAGCATTTTCTCAATGACAGATGTTAAGCTAACTGGTCTATAGTTTCCTGCTTTCTGTCTCCCTCCCTTTTTGAATAAAGGAGTTACATTGGCTATTTTCCAATCTAATGGAACCTTCCCCGAATCTAGGGAATTTTGGAAAATCAAAACCAATGCAGCAACTATCTCACTAGCCACTTTTAATACGCTAGAATGAAGTCCATGAGGACCCCGGGACTTGTCAGCCCGCAGCTCCAACAATTTTCTCAGTATCACTTCCCTGGTGATTGTAATTTTCCTAAGTTCCTCCCTCCCTTCCATTTTCTGACTTACAGCTATTTCTAACAACAGACTCAAGGAGCTGAGTGGCCTCCTCCTGTTCTTACCTAAGATGTCGAGGGGCTGAATGGCCTCCCTGTTCTTATATAACATGTCAAAGGGCTGAAAGGCCTCATCCTGTTCTTACCTAACATGTAAAGGGGCTGATAGGCCTCGTCCTGTTCTTACCGAACATGTTAAGGGGCTGAAAGGCCTCGTCCTGTTCTTACCTAACATGTAAAGGGGCTGAATGGCCTCCTCCTGTTCTTACCTAAGATATCGAGGGGCTGAATGGCCTCCTTCTGTTCTTACCTAACATGTTAAGGGGCTGAAAGGCCTCGTCCTGTTCTTACCTAACAGGTAAAGGGGCTGAATGGCCTCCTCCTGTTCTTACCTAAGATGTGGAGGGGCTGAATGGCCTCCTCCTGTTCTTATCTAAGATGTCAAGGGGCTGAATGTCCACTTCTTGCTCTTACCCAAAAGTTCAAGGGGCTGAATGGCTGTCAAGGGTTGTGAATATTGCCTTGTCCATATTGTTGGTATCTCAGGACTGGGTCTTAACTCCCACCACCCTGTTTAAATTCGCACAAACAGCTGGCAGGACTTATATGAGCACATGACCCAGAGTCACATCACAATTGAGGGGTTATGTCAGCTGGGCCTGCAGTAAAAAAAATGACAACACAGAATCTGCAGGGGCGGACAAAATACAGCAAAATGGAACAAACTGTGCAATTGGACCTGAAAGAGCAACATGAACAGAGTTTAATGACAAGTACGTTCAGAAAATCTATCAGCACTTGCAAGCTCACAGGAGAACAGAAACAATGTGAAAAGGAACCGTTCATTACTGAAGAGAAAGAAATCAGTGAAGACAGTCAGTCAAGTAGAATCTGATTTCAACTGTGAGTGAGTGAACAAAGACACTTTTAATTATTCATCACTCACAGAAATGAATTGGTTCAAGCATTTCTTCATCTTGAAGAGCAGTAGGATTTAGAATCATAGAATTTAGTGTACTTAAAAGGACTGAATACCGCGAGTCTCAGACCATCGAGTGAGAGGGAAGGAACAATGTCTCATCCAGATCTGGGTCAATTTCAACTTCCAGTGATCTCTGGAAAGACTGATCCAATGTTCTTCAGCATAGAATCATTCACAGTTCCCCTGTTGAAGAAGATGGCCGAGGAAGACAGAAGCTGTCAGCAGAAAATATCAAAGGCCCCGCAGACACCGGGGTGTCATCATCCAGAAGTAGTGCTAAGGAGCTGTCATGACAATCTGTGCTGCCCCATCACGTGGACAACTCCATAGCGGGTTGTAGTATTGGAGAGTATGGTGCTGGCCATGAGGGACACACTTGAACAATTTCAGAATGAAGAAGGGTCACTCCACGATTCAGTGACCCCCTCACTGGAGGTGCTACTTCAGTCAGTCAGAGAAAGGAGAGATGTCCTGTTTCCAGCAGATGGGAGGATGGGGCCAACAAAACTCACCAAGAAGGCATGGCTGGATGTAGCAAGCGTTGTAAGCAGCTGACGGGTCATTGCAAGAAGCTGGATCCAGTGCAGGAAGGGAATTATTGACCAGCTACAGTCTGGAAAGAACAAAGAACAAAGAATGCACAGCACAGGAACAGGCCATTCAGCCCTCCAAGCCTGCGCCGATCTTGATGCCTGCCTAAACTAAAACCTTCTGCACTTCCGGGGACCATATCCCTCTATTCCCAACCTATTTATGTATTTGTCAAGATGCCTCTTAAACGTCGCTATCGTATCTGCTTCCACCACCTCCCCTGGCAGCAAGTTCCAGGCAGTCACCACCCTCTGTGTAAAGAACTTGCCTCGCACATCCCCTCTAAACTTTGCCCCTCTCACCCTAAACCTATGTCCCCGAGTAACTGACTCTTCCTCCCTGGGAAAAAGCTTCTGACTATCCACTCTGTCCATGCCGCTCATAACTTTGTAAACCTCTACCATGTCGCCCCTCCACCTCCGTCGTTCCAGTGAAAACAATCCAAGTTTATCCAACCTTTCCTCATAGCTAATGCCCTCCAGACCAGGCAACGTCCTGGTAAACCTCTTCTGTACCCTCTCCAAAGCCTCCACATCCTTCTGGTAGTGTGGTGACCAGAATTGCACGCAATATTCTAAGTGTGGCCTAACTAAGGTTCTGTACAGCTGCAGCGTGACTTGCCAATTTTTATACTCTATGCCCCGACCGATGAAGGCAAGCATGCCGTATGCCTTCTTGACTACCTTATCCACGTGCGTTGCCACTTTCAGTGACCTGTGGACCTGTACGCCCAGATCTCTCTGCCTGTCAATACTCCTAAGGGTTCTGCCATTTACTGTATACTTCCCACCTGTATTAGATCTTCCAAAATGCATTGCCTCACAATTGAACGGATTAAACTCCATCTGCCATTTCTCCGCCCAAGTCTCCAACTGATCTATATCCTGCTGCATCCTCTGACAATCCTCATCACTATCCGCAACTCCACCAACCTTTGTGTCGTCCGCAAACTTACTAATCAGACCAGCTACATTTTCCTCCAAATCATTTATATATACTACAAAGAGCAAAGGTCCCAGCACTGATCCCTGCGGAACACCACTAGTCACATCCCTCCATTCAGAAAAGCACCCTTCCACTGCTACCCTTGTCTTCTATGACAGAGCCAGTTCTGTATCCATCTTACCAGCTCACCTCTGATCCCGTGTGACTTCACCTTTTGTACCAGTCTGCCATGAGGGACCTTGTCAAAGGCTTTACTGAAGTCCATATAGATAACATCCACTGCCCTTCCTTCATCAATCACCTTTGTCACTTCCTCAAAAAACTCAATCAAATTAGTGAGACACGACCTCCCCTTCACAAAACCATGCTGCCTCTCGCGAATAAGTTTGTTTGTTTCCAAATGGGAGTGAATCCTGTCCTACAAAGAACAAAGAGAATAAAGAAAATTACAGCACAGGAACAGGCCCTTCGGCCCTCCAAGCATATGCCGATCCAAATCCTCTATCTAAACCTGTGGCCTATTTTCTAAGGGTCTGTATCTCTTTACTTCCTGCCCATTCATGTATCTGTCTAGATACATCTTAAAAGACACTATCGTGCCCGCGTCTACCACCTCTGCTGGCAATGCATTCCATGCACCCACCACCCTCTGCGTAAAGAACTTTCCACGCATATCCCCCCTAAACGTTTCCCCTTTCACCTTGAACTTGTGTCCCCTTGTAATTGAATCCCCCACTCTGGGAAAAAGCTTCTTGCTATCCACCCTGTCTATACCTCTCATGATTTTGTACACCTCAATCAGGTCCCCCCTCAACTTCCGTCTTTCTAATGAAAATAATCCTAATCTACTCAACCTCTCTTCATAGCTAGCGCCCTCCATACCAGGCAACATCCTGGTGAAACTCCTCTGCACCCTCTCCAAAGCATCCACATCCTTTTGGTAATGTGGCGACCAGAACTGCACGCAGTATTCCAAATGTGGCCGAACCAAAGTCCTATACAACTGTAACATGACCTGCCAACTCTTGTACTCAATACCCCGTCCGATGAAGGAAAGCATGTCGTATGCCTTCTTGACCACTCTATTGACCTGCGTTGCCACCTTCAGGGAACAATGGACCTGAACACCCAAATCTCTCTGTACATCAATTTTCCCCAGGACTTTTCCATTTACTGTATAGTTCACTCTTGAATTGGATCTTCCAAAATGCATCACCTCGCATTTGCATGGATTGAACTCCATCTGCCATTTCTCTGCCCAACTCTCCAGTCTATCTATATTCTGCTGTATTCTCTGACAGTCCCCTTCACTATCTGCTACTCCACCAATCTTAGTGTCATCTGCAAACTTGCTAATCAAACCACCTATACCTTCCTCCAAATCATTTATGGATATCACAAACAACAGTGGTCCCAGCACGGATCCCTGTGGAACACCACTGGTCACACGTCTCCATTTTGAGAAACTCCCTTCCACTGCTACTCTCTGTCTCCTGTTGCCCAGCCAGTTCTTCATCCATCTAGCTAGTACACCTTGGACCCCATGTGCCTTCACTTTCTCCATCAGCCTACCATGGGGAACCTTATCAAACGCCTTACTGAAGTCCATGTATACGACATCTACAGCCCTTCCCTCATCCATCAACTTTGTCACTTGCTCAAAGAATTCTATTAAGTTGGTAAGACATGACCTTCCCTGCACAAAACCATGTTGCCTATCACTGATAAGCCCATTTTGTTCCAGATGGGAATAGATCCTATCCCTCAGTATCATCTCCAGCAGCTTCCCTACCACTGACGTCAGGCTCACCGGTCTATAATTACCTGAATTATCCCTGCTACCCTTCTTAAACAAGGGGACAACATTAGCAATTCTCCAGTCCTCCGGGACCTCACCCGTGTTTAAGGATGTTGCAAAGATATCTGTTAAGGCCCCAACTATTTCCTCTCTCGCTTCCCTCAGTAACCTGGGATAGATCCCATCCGGACCTGGGGACTTGTCCACCTTAATGCCTTTTAGAATACCCAACACTTCCTCCCTCCTTATGCCGACTTGACCTAGAGTAATCAAACATCTGTCCCTAACCTCAACATCCGTCATGTCCCTCTCCTCGGTGAATACCGAAGCAAAGTACTCGTTTAGAATCTCACCCATTTTCTCTGACTCCACGCATAACTTTCCTCCTTTGTCCTTGAGTGGGCCAATCCTTTCTCTAGTTACCCTCTTTCTCCTTATATATGAATAAAAGGCTTTGGGATTTTCTTTAACCCTGTTTGCTAAAGATATTTCATGACCCCTTTTAGCCCTCTTAATTCCTCGTTTCAGATTGGTCCTACATTCCCGATATTCTTTCAAAGCTCCGTCTTTCTTCAGCCGCCTAGACCTTATGTATGCTTCCTTTTTCCTCTTAGCTAGTCTCACAATTTCACCTGTCATCCATGGTTCCCTAATCTTGCCATTTCTACCCCTCATTTTCACAGTAACATGTCTCTCCTGCACACTAATCAACCTCTCTTTAAAAGCCTCCCACATATAAAATGTGGATTTACCTTCAAACAGCTGCTCCCAATCTACATTCCCCAGTTCCTGCCGAATTTTGGTATAGTTGGCCTTCCCCCAATTTAGCACTCTTCCTTTCGGACCACTCTCGTCTTTTTCCATGAGTATTCTAAAACTTACGGAATTGTGATCACTATTCCCAAAGTAGTCCCCTACTGAAACGTCAACCACCTGGCCCGGCTCATTCCCCAACAACAGGTCCAGTATGGCCCCTTCCCGAGTTGGACTATTTACATACTGCTCTAGAAAACCCTCCTGGATGCTCCTTACAAATTATGCTCCATCTAGACCTCTAACACTAAGTGAATCCCAGTCAATGTTGGGAAAATTAAAATCTCCTATCACCACCACCCTGTTGCTCCTGCATCTTTCCATAATCTGTTTACATATTTGTACCTCTATCTCACGCTCGCTGTTGTGAGGCCTGTAGTACAGCCCCAACATTGTTACCGCACCCTTCCTATTTCTGAGTTCTGTCCATATTGCCTCACAGCTCAAGTCCTCCATAGTGCCTTCCTTCAGCACAGCTGTGATATCCTCTTTGACCAGTAACGCAACTCCTCCACCCCTTTTACCTCCCTCTCTATCCCGCCTGAAGCATCGGTATCCTGGGATATTTAGTTTCCAATCATGCCCTTCCCTTAACCAAGTCTCAGTAATAGCAATAACATCATACTCCCAGGTACTAATCCAAGCCCCAAGTTCATCTGCCTTACCTACTACACTTCTTGCATTAAAACAAATACACCTCAGACCACCAGTCCCTTTGCTTTCATCATCTGCTCCCTGCCTACTCTTTCCCTTAGTCACGCTGACTTCATTATCTAGTTCCTTACAGGCTTTAGTTACTACCTCCTTACTCTCCACTGACCTCATTTGGTTCCCATCCCCCTGCCACATTAGTTTAAACCCTCCCCAACAGCGTTAGCAAAAGCACCCCCAAGGACATTGGTTCCAGTCCGGCCCAGGTGTAGACCGTCCAATTTGTAATAGCCCCACCTCCCCCAGAACCGGTCCCAATGTCCCAAAAATCTGAACCCCTCCCTCCTGCACCATCTCTCAAGATCTGTCCTGAAGAATCCTGTCTAATAATTTCCCTCCCACTGACGGAAGGCTCACCGGCCTATAATTTCCTGGATTATCCTTGCTACCCTTCTTAAACAAAGGAAGGTGAGTGGTGTTTAGAATTGCAAACTGGAAGCCCAGCATGACTTAAAAGTCTCCCATGAAATGTGAGGCCAGTTGGTAGAGACATGCATGGGTCAACACTAGGCACCAACGTCCACATTGAGGTGCCCAGTTCAGACACAGCCGAACCCCATGGTCGGTGATGGGTGAATGCTGTATTGAGGTGGCAGAATGGATACCTCACCATTGCCATCTCAGTGGCACAGTGCTGAATGTTTACAGAGCCTCAGAGTGAGCAGCACACATGGGCATTGAGATAGGAGTGACGCTGTGTATGTCTCTGCTTACAGGAAAAAAACTCAAAATGCCAACCAATGCCAGAGTCAACAGAGTGCCTTTTATTGCCATGGTGACACTGATGGAGAAGTCATGGAGCTCAGATGAGTCACGGTAGAGCAGCCTGTCGCTTAGGGCGAGACAGGTGTAGAAGCTAGACTGGTGTAGCGTGAATAAAGTGACGGTTACATCCATCATTCCCTAGACCATGGGCGGAATTTAGTGAGGCCGTTTGGGCATGGGGGGGTGGGGAATGGAGGTGTGGGGAGCGGAGAATAGCATCGGATACGTCTGCCTGGAAATCTGACATCGTGATGTCGACTGCGGACTTAGTCAGTGGCGGGAAATCTTCAAGGTGGCTGTGCTCCTCCGATGTGAAAGCAGTGTCATTTACATTGCTGCACAGATAGATACCGTACATTTGATGCAATTGAATTCAATTCAATGGGGGGCTCGGAATTAACTGGATGACGGGCAGCCCCCATGCGCCTTTGGATTCCCGGACAGTGAAAGGTGGTGGCACCGAGGTGAGGCCTCAGCGCCATGATGGGAAGGATGGCATGACCAGCACTGGTGTGGGCGACCACTATCCAACCCGTGAACTGCATGTACCCTGGTACGTGGGGAAGTTGTGTGTGTAGCTAAAAGTGGTAAACAAGTAGGATGTGTTGAAGCAGCAATGTGGTGTAACTGAACTGCTAAAGGGTAACTGAATGTACTGAAACCTGCAAGGTCATGATGAAGGCATGTCTAACCCATTGCTAAGTTTGTAACAGGCGCACCATGTGGGCTGGTTGTTTGGAGACCGGGGGTCAGCGGAGTGAGGTAATGTCTTGTCATCAGACAAGGGCTGGAGAACAGAGAACTATCTATATAATGATGTCAAAACTTGAGGGATGAGGCTACTAAAATAAACAGTTGTCAAAACAGGTGAAAGGTTGATCGATTGTAGCTGATGTAGCACACTCGCGGTGTTAGCAACAGCTGACTGACCGATCACTGTACATCAGGTAGGCAGATCCGGCCCATCCTGAGATGATCACGCAGGTATCATGCACGAAACAGGGTATAAGAAAGTGTACTCCGAAGTGCTCGCTAGCGAGCTCAGGACTAAGTAGTCTGATCAACTACTTGGAGAACCGGAAAGGGAGGACTGATCATCCGCTCCGTTCCAACTCTCAGATGAACCTAAGTAACCTAGCTTATGTGGAGTGGTGAGTACAATTTTTGTTGATGATCAGATTTTGAATGGCAGAATAAATGTGCTATGTGTGAACAATAATTTGATAGACTTGATTCGTTGATATCCAGAGTAAACCTCTGGACCAGTAATGGGGATAGACTACAGATTAATTGGCGAGCCAGGCAGGAGGTTGAAGGTAAAGAAATGACTAGACTAACCATGGCCGGGTTAGTACAAGGTTACATAGGGAAAAAGGTGCCCCTCAAGGAGCGAAGGGTGCAGTCAATCCTCCAAAGTGAGGACCCGGTACAGGAGGAGGTCAAGTGGACACAAGGGTTCACTCAGAAGTTGCCCATAGAAAGGGCCATCTGGCTAATGGCTTATCGGCAAAAGAAACAAAATGACCAGGAGGAGATGCAGAAGTTAAAACAGGAGCAGGAGGAGAGAGAATCGGTAGTGAATAGATTACTAAAATAATTGGAAGAGGTGCGACAAGGTCGAAAGGAGGATTTAGAAAAGCATGAGTTTGAAAAGGAAAAGTGGAGCAGCCGACTGCAGTTTGTTGAGAGTCAGAGTGTGAACAATTAGCACCAGAGTGACTCCTGGGCTTAGGAAGCACACACTCAACACTGCAGGATGGGAGAGACCAAGGGACAGTGAGCTGACCTAAAGGTTACAGACCAGTGCCCGGTTAAGGAGAAACAGCATAGTCAGTGTCAAGAGGAAAATCATGGTCCTTGCCAGGAGAAGGTGTGCAGATTGAGGGAGGTGCTGAGGGCATAGTATGTACAATGAGAGGAGAGGTGGACACTTGCGATAGTGAATCTGATAAAGGGGAAGGAAACAGAAGGGCTGACGAACTGGCAAAAGAGGGAGCCGAGAAGGGTAGTCCCTGGGATCTCTATGAATCAGGAATGGTGGCGGCAATAACAGGCAAGCAAGAGGCCGCATCAGTGTCCCTACCTCCTGATCTTAAGGAGGTTCAACATAAGGATCCAGTTTTGAAGGCTGTCAGGCCAAAAGAAGAAGGGAAAGAATTGGAAGGACCATGGCGGGCAAGTGACATAATGGTGAGGAAAGACATGCTATTCAAAGGAGCCAAGTGGGTGGTGCCCGAAGAGTACCGACAAGAAGTGATGTAGTTAGCCCACAGAGGCCCTGGCACGGGTCATCCTGGAAGTTAGGGAACTTGGGAATGTTTGAAACAAGTAGGATGGTGGCCCGGGATGAGATCAGATGTAGAGGGTTATTTGAAGGGATGTTTGGTATGGTTGGCCAATAACCCAGATCCCCAGAAATGGAAGGCAGAATTGGGAGTGACCCGAAAGAGGAAGGCACCCTGGCAGTCAATCCAAACTGATTTTATCGGACCCTTACCCACCACCAAAATGGGGAATATGCACTGCCTGATATTAGTGGACAATTTCAATAAGTCAGTAACAGCTTTCTGGACTGCTAGGACTCTGGTCAAGGAGGTATTCTCGATATAGGGATTGCCTGATACAGTGGAATTGGATCAGGGAATTCACTTCACCGGACAGATGATGCAGACTCTAAAATTGCTGGGGATAGAAGAAAAATGGCATGTGTCACACAACTCCAGTCATTGGGGATAATGTAACGCATGAACAGAACCATTAAAACAGCTTTGTGGAAAGAGTTGGAGGGATGGTCCCAGCGATGGGATGAGGTACTGTCCCTAGTCCTCATGCATATCAAAGGACAGAAGTCCAAAGCGACAGGGTATTCCCCCAATGAATTGGTGAAGGGGAAGCCCATTCGTACCCCCACCCACGTGTTGATACCCACACTGTGGGAAGAGCAGGCCCAGGAGGTAACTAAACAGCAATTCATTCAAGATTTTTTGCACTGGAGTGCTGACTTGGGTTGCAATAGTGTGCTGCAGTGGAAGTTTGGAAAGTGAGGATAATTAAGGGTTAATTTTATCTTAAATCTAATGTCTTTATGTCGTCATCGTCGACATGAATAGTGCCGGAAGACTGGAGGATAGCAAATGTTGTCCCCTTGTTCAAGGAGGGGAGTAGAGACAGCCCTGGTAATTATAGACCTGTGAGCCTTACTTCGGTTGTGGGTAAAATGTTGGAAAAGGTTATAAGAGATAGGATTTATAATCATCTTGAAAAGAATAAGTTCATTAGAGATAGTCAGCACGGTTTTGTGAAGGGTAGGTCGTGCCTCACAAACCTTATTGAGTTTTTCGAGAAGGTGACCAAACAGGTGGATGAGGGTAAAGCAGTGGATGTGGTGTATATGGATTTCAGTAAGGCGTTTGATAAGGTTCCCCACGGTAGGCTATTGCAGAAAATACAGAAGTATGGGATTGAAGGTGATTTAGTGCTTTGGATCAGAAATTGGCTAGCTGAAAGAAGACAGAGGGTGGTGGTTGATGGCAAATGTTGATCCTGGAGTTTAGTTACTAGTGGTGTACCGCAAGGATCTGTTTTGGGGCCACTGCTGTTTGTCATTTTTATAAATGACCTGGATGAGGGTGTAGAAGGGTGGGTTAGTAAATTTGCGGATGTCACAAAGGCCGGTGGAGTTGTGGATAGTGCCGAAGGATGTTGTAGGTTACAGAGGGACATAGATAGGCTACAGAGCAGGGCTGAGAGATGGCAAATGGAGTTTAATGCGGAAAAGTGTGAGGTGATTCACTTTGGAAGGAGTAACAGGAATGCAGAGTACTGGGCTAATGGGAAGATTCTTGGTAGTGTAGATGAGCAGAGAGATCTTGGTGTCCAGGTACATAAATCCCTGAAAGTTGCCACCCAGGTTAATAGGGCTGTTAAGAAGGCATATGGTGTGTTAGCTTTTATTAGTAGGGGGATCGAGTTTTGGAGCCACGAGGTCATGCTGCAGCTGTACAAAACTCTGGTGCGGCCACACCTGGAGTATTGCGTGCAGTTCTGGTCACCGCATTATAGGAAGGATGTGGAAGCTTTGGAAAGGGTGCAGAGGAGATTTACTAGGATGTTGCCTGGTATGGAGGGAAGGTCTTACGAGGAAAGGCTGAGGGACTTGAGGTTGTTTTCATTAGAAAGAAGGAGGAGGAGAGGTGACTTAATAGAGACATATAAGATAATCAGAGGGTTAGATAGGGTGGATAGTGAGCGTCTTTTTCCTCGGATGGTGATGGCAAACACGAGGGGACATAGCTTTAAGTTGAGGGGTGATAGATATAGGACAGATGTCAGAGGTAGTTTCTTTACTTAGACGTATGGATGAAAATGGAATAGTGTAGGTCAGATGGTTTCACAGGTCGGCGCAACATCAAGGGCCGAAGGGCCTGTACTGCGCTGTAATGTTCTATGTTCTATGTTCTTTTATTTAGCAGATCAACTTAACAGTTGCTGTTAGGGTTGGAGAAGGTGAGTTTTAGACCAGCTTTAAACAGGATTCACTCAGGCTCTGCTTGCAGCTGCACCTTGTTAATTCGAGAATTGGTTTAAACCAGTTTTCAGAGGGCTAGAGTGAGTCAGTATAAAAGTGAGCCATCTTACAGTGCTGACTTTGTTTGCACTAGAGTGCTACAGTGGAAGTTTGGTAAGTGAGGAAGTTCAGTAAGGAGGGAGTGAGGAGCTCCTTTCATTTCCTACCTGTCCTCAGAGTGAGGGAAGCTCAGAGCTTCCAAAGAGCACAGCTGACTGGGAGAAGACTCGGAGGGCGGAGTTCCAAACTTACGTCTGGGAAAAAAAAAATGAAAGTGACGTCACAGGAAAGCTGTGACCTGATTGGCTGGTAGGGAATTTTTTTTTACTGAATTTGAAAATAAAACATTGATAAAAATTGATTAAAATCCGAATTCACTAATTAATAAGTAGAGCAACTAAAGCAGAAGGAGGAGATTACTGTATTTAGTCAGCATTTAATATTTATAGTAGGAATCTAGCACTAGGGACCATATCATTAATTATAACAATTTAGTAAGGATTTAAAAGTATGTATTTTTACTTATTAAATAGTGCTAGAAATGTCAGTTAGAGGGGTGAAGTGCTTCACCTGTGAGTTGTGGGAGGTCCGTGACACTTCCAGCGTTCCGGACGACGACATCTGCAGGAAGTGTACCCAGTTGCAGCTCCTCACAGACCGCATGGATCGGTTGGAGCGGCAACTGGATGCACTTAGGAGCATGCAGGTGGCAGAAAGTGTCATAGACAGGAGTTTTAGAGAAGTGGTTACACCCAAGGTGCAGGCAGATAGATGGGTGACCGCTAGAAGGGGCAGGCAGTCAGTGCAGGAATTCCCTGTGGCTATCCCCCTCTCTAACAAGTATACCGTTTAGGATAATGCTGGGGGGGAATGGCCTATCAGGGGAAAACAGCAGCAGCCAGAGCAGTGGCACCACGGCTGGCACTGTTGTCCAGCAGGGAAGGACAAAGCGCAGAAGAGCAATAGTTATAGGGGACTCTATCATCAGGGGCACAGATAGGTGCTTCTGTGGACGTGAAACAGACTCCAGGATGGTATGTTGCCTCCCTGGTGCCAGGGTCAAGGATGTCTCTGAACGGACAGGGGGCATTTTGATGGGGGAGGGTGAACAGCCAGATGTTGTGGTACACATCGGTACCAATGACATCGGCAGGAAGAGTGATGAGGTCCTGCAGGGGGAGTTTGGGGAGTTAGGTAGAAAGTTAAAATACAGGGCATCTAGGGTTGTAATCTCTGGATTACTCCCTGTGCCACGTGCCAGTGAGGCTAGAAATAGGAAGATAGTGCAGCTAAACACGTGGCTGAACAGCTGGCGTAGAAGGGAGGGTTTCAGATATCTGGACCATTGGGATCTCTTCAGGGACAGATGGGACCTGTACAAGAAGGACGGGTTGCATCTAAACTGGAGGGGCACTAATATCCTGGCTGCAAGGTTTGCTAGCGTCACTCGGGAGGGTTTAAACTAGTGTGGCAGGAGGGTGGGAACCAGAGCAGTAGGACAGCAAGTGAAATAAATGAGGGGGAACTAGTAATTAAGGCCAGTAAGACTAAGAGGAAGAGCAGGCAGGGAGATGTTGCGGAGCACAGCGGGACTGGTGGTCTGAATTGCATTTGTTTCAATGCGAGAGGTATAACAGGTAAGGCAGATGAACTTCGAGCTTGGATTAGTATTTGGAAATATGATGTTGCTATTACAGAGACTTGGTTGAGGGAAGGACAGGATTGGCAGCTAAATGTTCCAGGATTTAGAAGCTTCAGGCGGGATAGAGGGGATGTAAATGGAGTTGCATTACTGGTTAAGGAGAATATCACAGCTGTACTGCGGGAGGACACCTTGGAGGGGTCGTGCAACGAGGCAATATGGGTGGAGCTCAGGAATAGGAAGGATGCAGTCACTATGTTGGGGGTTTTCCACAGGCCTCCCAACAGCCAGCGGGAAGTAGAGGAGCAGATATGTGGACAGATTTTGGAAAGATGTAAAGGTAACATGGTTGTAGTGGTGGGTGATTTTAACTTCCCCTATATTGACTGGGACTCACTTAGTGCTAGGGGCTTGGATGGGGCAGAATTTGTGAGGAGCATCCAGGAGGGCTTCTTGAAACAGTATGTCGATAGTCCAACTCGGGATGGGGCTGTACTGGACCTGGTATTGGGGAATGAGCCTGGCCAGATGGTCAAAGTTTCAGTAGGGGAGCATTTCGGGAACAGTGACCATAATTCCATAAGTTTTAAGGTACTTGTGGATAAGGATAAGACTAGTCCTCGGGTGAAGGTGCTAAATTGGGGGAAGGCTAATTATAACAATATTAGGCAGGAACTGAAGAATTTAGATTGGGGGCGGCTGTTTGAGGGGAAATCAACATCTGACATGTGGGAGTCTTTCAAATGTCAGTTGATTAGAATCCAGGACCAGCATGTTCCTGTGAGGAAGAAGGATAAGTTTGGCAAGTTTCGGGAACCTTGGATAACGCGGGATATTGTGAGCCTAGTCAAAAAGAGAAAGGAAGCATTCGTAACGGCTGAAAGGCTAGGAACAGACAAATCCCTTGAGGAATATAAAGACAGTAGAAAGGAACTTAAGCAAGTAGTCAGGAGGGCTAAAAGGGGTCATGAAAAGTCATTGGCAAACAGAACTAAGGATAATCCCAAGGATTTTTATACATATATAAAGAGCGAGAGGGTAACTAGGGAAAGGGTTGGCCCGCTCAAGGACAGAAAAGGGAATCTACGAGTGGAGCCAGAGGAAATGGGCGAGGTACTGAATGAGTACTTTGCATCAGTATTCACCAAAGAGAAGGACTTGGTGGATGATGAGCCGAGGGAAGGGAGTGTAGATATTCTCAGTCATCTCATTATCAAAAAGGAGGAGGTGTTGGGTGTCTTGCAAAGCATTAAGGTAGATGAGTCCCCAGGGCCTGATGGGATCTCCCCCAGAATACTGAGGGAAGCAAGGGAAGAAATTGTTGGGGCCTTGACAGAAATCTTTGCATCCTCATTGGCTGCAGGTGAGGTCCCAGAGGGCTGGAGAATAGCCAATGTTGTTCCTTTGTTTAAGAAGGGTAGCAAGGATAATTCAGGAAATTATAGGCCGGTGAGCCTTACATCAGCGGTGGGGAAATTATTAGAGAGAATTCTTCGGGACAGGATTTACTCCCATTTGGAAACAAATGGACTTATTAGCGAGAGGCAGCATGGTTTTGTGAAGGGGAGGTCGTGCCTCACTGATTTGATTGAGTTTTTTGAGGAAGTGACGAAGATGATTGATGAAGGAAGGGCAGTGGATGTTATCTACATGGACTTCAGTAAAGCTTTTGACAAGGTCCCTCATGACAGACTGGGACAAAAGGTGAAGTCACACGGTATCAGAGGTGAGCTGGCAAGATGGATACAGAACTGGCTCAGTCATCGAAGACAGAGGGTAGCAGTGGAAGGGTGCTTTTCTGAATGGAGGGATGTGACTAGTGGTCCGCAGGGATCAGTGCTGGGACCTTTGCTCTTTGTGGTATATATGAATGATTTGGAGGAAAATGTAGCTGGTTTGATTCGTAAGTTTCCGGACGACACAAAGGTTGGTGGAGTTGCGGATAGTGATGAGGATTGTCAGAGGATACAGCAGGATATAGATCGGTTGGAGACTTGGGCGGACAAATGGCAGATGGAGTTTAATCTGGACAAATGTGAGGTAATGCATTTTCGAAGGTCTAATGCAGATGGGAAGTATACAGTAAATGGCAGAACCCTTAGGAGTATTGACAGGCAGAGAGATCTGGGCATAAAGATCCACAGGTCACTGAAAGTGGCAACGCAGGTGGATAAGGTAGTCAAGAAGGCATACGGCATGCTTGCCTTCATTGGTCAGGGCACAGAGTATAAAAATTGGCAAGTCATGCTGCAGCTGTACAGAACTTTAGTTAGGCCACACTTAGAATATTGCGTGCAATTCTGGTCGCCACACTACCAGAAGGACATGGAGGCTTTGGAGAGGGTACAGAAGAGGTTTGCCAGGATGTTGCCTGGTCTTAGCTATGAGGAGAGGTTGGATAAACTCGGATTGTTTTCACTGGAACGACGGAGGTGGTGGGGCGACATGATAGAGGTTTACAAAGTTATGAGCGGCATGGACAGAGTGGATAGTCAGAAGCTTTTTCCCAGGGTGGAAGAGTCAGTTACTCGGGGACATAGGTTTAAGGTGAGAGGGGCAATGTTTAGAGGGGATGTGCGAGGCAAGTTCTTTACGCAGAGGATGGTGAGTGCCTGGAACTTGCTGCTGGGGGAGATGGTGGAAGCAGGTATGATAGCGACGTTTAAGAGGCAGCTTGACAAATACATGAATAGGATGGGAATAGAGGGATTCGGTCCCCGGAAGTGCAGAAGGTTTTAGTTTTGGCAGGTATCAAGATCGGCACAGGCTTGGAGGGCCGAATGGCCTGTTCCTGTGCTGTACTGTTCTTTGATCTTTGTTCTTTGAGATCTGTGGAACCAATTGCAATTGCTGCATGAACGTGCGGCGAGTAATAATCAGGATGAAGCATCGGCAGAACAAACTACTCTGATGCCGGGCAAGTCCCAAGAATGGGACACTGGGGACCAGGTCATGGTCAGTAATTATGCAACGATCCCTCACACAGCAGCAGAGGAGAGGTACAACACTTAACACGGATCCACCCAGTGGCCACTGAGCTGCTGAAGATGTGATTCTGTTTCTTGCATCGATCCGCTGCAGCCCTGCAGTATGTCCCAGCGAGGGTCTCACGTATCATGGTGGTCTGCTGTGCTCTGCACAATCTCACCCTGCAGTGGGAAGTTCTTGAATGAAGAGGACATGATTAATCCCCAGTCCTCAATTGATGAGGAGGACACGGAAGAGGCTGATGAGCAGACAGCACTGAATCTTGAACCCCTTACACAGGAGACCAGGCACATTGAGAGATGGGCCAAAGAGATAAGAGACAATCTCATACTTATCCGCTTCCAGCCACCATGACGACCACTCAAAGTGAACTCATTAAAGACTCACCTCAATGGATTCAGTCTGTCGCCCTCTTTCTGTTTGGGTTCCATGCCTAACGCCCAGCTTAACTACACGCTCTGGCACATCTGAGATGCTTACTAAAGCAGGGCTGTGCCTACACTGGCCCAATGAGGCAACAAGAGTGAAGACAGCAGCTCACAATCAAGGCATGAAAGAGTAAACATTTCCCACAATGAATGTTAACTTCAATAATGAGAAAATGTTGTAACACAAATCAAATGGCAAATATCAAACACCTCTGAATCCACTCGTGCATCTCGGTGGTTTGCTTTATATGTTTACGAGTGCTCCTATGAAACATAGAAAATAGGAGCAGGAGTAGGCCATTCAGCCCTTTGGGATTGCGATGCCATTCAAAAAAGATCATGACTGATCGTCTAATTCAGTACCCTGTTCCCGCTTTCTCCCCATATCTCTTGATCCCTTCGGCATTAAGAAATATATTTATCTCCTTCTTGAATATATTTAATGATTTGGCATCCACTGAATTCTGCGGTGGAGAATTCCGCAGGTTTTCCATCCTCTGAGTGAAGAAATTTCTCCTCATCTCGGTTCTTAGTGGCATCACAATCTCTCCTCTTACGTCAATCCTACCATCCCAGGAATCAGCCTCGTATATCTTCTTTGCACTCCCTCCATGGCATCCTTCCTCAGATAAGGAGACCAAAACTGTACACAATACTCCAGATGTGGTCTCACCAAGGCCCTGCATAACTGCAGGAAGACATCCTTGCTCCTGTACTCAAATCCTCTTACAATGAATGCCAACATACCATTCGCCTTCCGAATTGCTTGCTGCGCCTGAATGCTTACTTTCAGCGACTGGTGTGCAATGACACCCAGGCCTAATTGCACCTACCCCTTCCCCAATCTGTCACCATTCAGATAATAATCTTCCTTTTTGTCTTTACAACCAAAGTGGACAACCTCACATTTATCTATGTCATACTGCATCAGCCATGCACTTACCTACTTAACCAACTTGTCCAAATCACATTGGAGCCACTTTGCATCCTCCTCACAGCTCACTTTTCCCCACAGCTTTGTCTCATCTGCAAACTTGGAAATATTACATTTAGTTCCCTCACCCAAGTCATTGTGAATAGCTGGAGCGCAAGCACTGATCCCTGCGGTACCCCACTAGTCACTTCCTGCCACCCATAAAAAGACACATTTATTCCTACTCTGTTTCCTGCCTGATAACCAATTCTCAATCCATGCCAGTATATTAACACAATCCCATGCACTTTAATTTTGCACACTAACCTCTTATGTGGGACCTTATCAAAAGCTTTCTGAAAATCCAAATACACCACATCCACTGGTTCTCCCTTATCTATTCTACTAATTACATCCTCAAAAAACTCATGTCGATGTGTTAAGCATGATTTCCCTTTCGTAAATCTATGCTGACTTTGCCCAATCCCGTTTATGCTTTCCAGGTGCTCTGCAATCACATCCTTTATAATGGACTTCAGAATTTTCCTCAGTACTGATGTAAGGCTAACTGGTCTGTCGTTCCCTGTTTCTTTTTTCTCGCTCTCTTTTTTTTTTAAAATAGTGGGGTTACATTTGCCACCCTCCAACCTGTAGGAACTGCTCCAGAGTCTATAGAGTTTTGGAAGATGACCATCAATGCATCCACTATTTCCAGGGCCACTTCCTTTAGTATTCTGGGATGTAGATTTGGCCCTGGAGATTTGTCACCATTTAACCCCATTAATTTCCCTCGCACTTTTTTTTTTACTCATACTGATTTCCTTCAGTTCCTCCCTCCCTGTGATTAAACCCTTGGTTCGCTAACATTTCGAGGAGGTTATTTGTGTCCTCCTTTGTGAAGAAAGAAACAAAGTCTGAATTTAATTGTTCTGCCATTTTTTTGTTCCCCATTATAATTTCCCCTGTTTCTGACTGCAAGGGGCCTACATTTGTCTTCACTAATCTTTTTTTTCTCTTCGCATATTTATGAGGTGCGATCCTGGCAGCAGCTGGGCTGGAGG
Source organism: Heterodontus francisci (assembly GCF_036365525.1). Lineage (NCBI taxonomy): Eukaryota > Metazoa > Chordata > Chondrichthyes > Heterodontiformes > Heterodontidae > Heterodontus > Heterodontus francisci. The sequence continues at coordinate 55,123,295 of NC_090406.1, read as the reverse complement.
CAGGTTGCTGATCAGGCTGTCCCTTGGCCTGTGATGACTTTAGCAGCTGTCCTCTGGTTGCCTGAGGCCTGTAAGGCCCTAGCTGCCTGCTGGTGTTCTAGACAGGTGAAAGACTCTCTTCAGGCATTGCAGCTTCTGGAGCTAGGCTCATTGGCGGAGGGGCTGAGGAGTCACTGTCCAGACTTCAAGTGTCCTGAGGAAAGCTACACCAGCCTGTGGCTCTGATTCCAAAATCGATTGTGAATGAAATGAGATGAAAGTATCTGTGCTGGTGGAAGGTGCAGGAGAGTCATATGACGGCGCATCCTCTGACTGCTGCTCCTCCTCAGAGGTTGATGGCTGCCCCCCTTCATCAGGAACCTCTTGCAGAAGTTGACCTGCATGAGAGAGCACATACATTTCTGGGTTAGGCTGTGCAGATCTTGTCATGCCATCCATGTGTGATGTGGGTCTCGAGAGGTTTGGTGGATGTTGAATGAAGACAATTCTCACCCTCTTGTGTGGAGACTCCAGTCTCACAATCCGCTATTGAGTTTCCTCCCTGGATCCTCACTAACTCCAGAGCCTCCTCCTCAGCCGTCGGCAGAGGCCGTATATTTGGAATTCCTCTGCCAGTCCGTGAGCTCTCCCTGTTTTTATGGGCTCACTTGTCCTGCAAGTGGAAAGAGGGAGATAGGAAGAATTTGCAGGAAGAGCAAGAGAACAGTTCTGCTAGTGGCAGCCCCTCGTCCCCTGCTGGGGTTTCCTATAAGGCTCATAGAAACATAGAAAAAATAGGAGCAGGAGTAGGCCATTAGGCTCTTTGAGCTTTCACCCCATATCCTTTGATCCCTTTCACCCCAAGAGTGATATTTAACTCCTTCTTGAAAACATACAATGTTTTGGCCTCAACTGCTTTCTGTGGTACCGAATTCCACAAGCTCACCACTCTCTGGGTGAAGAAATTTCTCCTCATCTCAGTCCTGAAAGGTTTACCCCGTATCCTTAGACTATGACCCCTGGTTCTGGACTCCCCAACCATCCGGAACATGCTTCCTGCATCTACCCTGTCAAGTCCTGTTAGAATTTTATAGGTTTCTATGAGACCCCCCTCACTCTTCTGAACTCCAGCGAATATATTCCTGACTGATTCAATCTCTCCTCATATGTCAGTCCTGCCATCCCAGGAATCAGTCTGGTAAACCTTCGCTGCACTTCCTTTGTAGCAAGAGCATCATTCCTCAGATAAGGAGACCAAAACTGCTCACAATATTCCAGGTGTTACCTCACCAAGGCCCTGTATAATTGCAGCAAAACATCCCTGCTGCTGTACGCGAATCCTCTCGCTATGAAGGCCAACATACCATTTCCCTTTTTTACCGCCTGTTGCACCTGCATGCTTACCTTCAGCGACTGGTGTACAAGAACACCCAGGGCTCGCTGCATATTCCCCTCTCTCAGTTTATAGCCATTCAGATAATCTACCTTCCTGTTGTTGCTACCAAAGTGGATAACCTCACATTTATCCACATTATACTGCATCTGCCATGCATTTGCCCACGCACTCAACTTGTCCAAATCACCTTGAAGCATCTCTGCAGCCTCCTCACAACTCATCCTCTCACCCAGTTTTGTGTCATCTGAAAATTTGGAGATATTATATTTAGTTCCCTCATCTAAATCTCAATATTTATTTTGAATAGCTGGGGTCCTAGCACCAATCCCTGAGGTACCCCACTAGTCACTGCCTGCCATTCGGAAAAAGACCTGTTTATTCCTACTCTTTGTTTCCTGTCTGCCAATCAATTTTCTATCCATCACAATACACTACCCCCAATCGCATGTTCCCAGGGTGGGTAATGTGGGTGAGCTGTGGAAGCAGGCGGCCTGTAGCCGAGCTGTAGTCATGCATCAGGCAGGATGTGATGATGCCTAATCCCCCTTTGCCAGCTCCTTTGTGGTGACTCCCTCCCCATGTCACGCTGCCTCTCAAATAGCCACATGCAAGCCCCAAAGGGGGTAGAGGTATGTTGCACTCACATTAGCAGAATAGAGGAGGTCATTGAGTCATAGTCATGTCATAGAATCATAGAATAGTTACAGCACAGACAGAGACCATTCAGCCCGTCGTGCCTGTGCCAGCTCTCTACAAGAGCAACTCAGCCAGTTAGACTTGTTGTTTTACTTTCTTTTGCTTTAGACACAGCTGTAAATTATTCTCCCAATAGACCATTTGGCCCATCGCGTCCATGCCTGCTCTCTGTGGAGCTATCCAGTCAATCCCATTTCACCCAATCGACCCACTGAAAGTTTATTCCCTTCAAGTGGCCATCCAAGTTCCTTTTGATACAATTGATTGTCTCTGCTTCCACCACCCTCATGGGCAGAGAGTTCCAGGTCATCACCACTCACTGTGTAAAAATGTTCTTCCTCACAATCCCCCTGCATCTCTTGGCCAAAACCTTCAATCTGTGTCCCCTAGTCCTTGTATCATCAGTTAATGAACAGTTTTTCCTTGTCTAACTGATCTAGGCCTGTCATAATCTTGTACATGTCTATTAAATCTCCCTCAATGCCCTTTGCTCCAAGGAGAACAAATCCAGCTTTTCCAACCTAACTTTGTAACTAAAGTTCCCCATGCCGGGAACCATTCTGGTAAATCTCCTCGGCATCCTCTCAAGGACTCTCACCTTCTTCCTGAGGTGTGGTGACCAGAACTGGATGCAATACTCCAGTTGGGGACTAAGCAGAGCTTTATAAGATTCAGCATATCCTCCCTGCTTTTGTACTCAATGCCTCTATTTATGAATCCCAAGATCTCATATGCTTTGCTAAGAACTCTCTCAATATGTCCTGCTACCTATAAAGATCAATATACATGCACTCCTAGGTCCCTCTGTTCCCGCACGCTCTTTATAACTGTGCCATTAAGTATATATTCCATCTCCCTATTCCTTCTTCCAAAAGGCATCACCTCGCACTTGTCAGTATTACATTCCATCTGCCACCTCTCTGTCCACTCCGCTAGCCTGTGTCCTGTTGCAGGTGATTCATATCATCCTCACTGCTTGCCACTCCTCCACATTTCGTACCATGGGAAAACTTTAAGATTCTGTTCTGTATTCCAAGATCCAAATCATTTATATATCACAAAAAAACACTGATCATTGGGGAACGCCACTGTCTACCTTCCTGTCGCCTGAAAAATAACCATTTACCACTACTCTAAGCCCCGATTTTAAAGTTGAGGCTTGGTTTGGTTTTATGGACTTATTAACCTGTGTTTCCACTTTTGGTAATTTGTGTATCTGTACCCGATATGTATTTGCTCCTCTACCCCACTTAGACTCTTATTTTCAAAGCAGTATGTGGCCTTCTTAATCTTCCCACCAAAATGTAACACCTCTCACTTTTCTAACTCGAAATTCATGTATCAATTCCACACCCATTCTGCGTGTTTATTAATGTTCTCTTGTATTTTGTCATTACCTTCTTCAGTATTAACTATACCCTCCAATTTGATGATGTCTGCAAATTTTGAAATTGTATTTCTGGTTCCAGAGTCCAAATCCTTTACGTAAATAGTTGGAAAGTGGTCCCAGCACAGATCCTTGTGGAACACCACTTCCCACCTTTAACCAGTCCGAGTAACTCTCCTTAACCCTTGTGCTTTGTTTGCTCTTCTGCAGCCAGCTTGCTATCTGTTCTGTTCCCCATCCCCTGACCCAGCTGCTCTGACCATAGGCATGTGTCTAGTACGAGGTACCTTATAGAAGGCCTTTTGTTACAACCGAGGTGGGAGTAATGCACTGTTAATTCGGTCCCACTACTCCACAGGTCACAGCATATTACATGTTGGAAATTAGCCAAAGTAAACACCATATTTATTCCCCAGAATAAAGCACACCAAACCAGGTTTCTTTAAACAACAAAAGAACTATTATTAAATCAATTGTAAATTATGAGATAAACCTATATGTCTGAAGAGATTTTATAACTTCTTATAACTGGCCTCTTACCCGCTCTTGATCAGTATTTTCCCTCGACCATGGACCCCTCCCTCTGGCCTCTTACCCGCTCTTGATCCACCCTCTCTTTTGTTATCTCTTGCCTCACCCCCGCTTTATTTGCTTAAAACCTTTTACATTTCTAATATTTGTCAGTTCTGATGAAGGGTCATTGATCTGAAATGTTGATTCTGCTTCTCTCTCCACACCTGTTGAGTATTTCCAGCATTTCTTGTTTTTATTTAAACTCCTTATTCTTCCTAACCCTCATGCAGTCACATACATTCAAAACCCAATGGTTAACCAGTTTTAAAATGATATTTTAAATTAGAGCTGTTTCTTCGGAATAACAAATAACGGGGTTGTAAGTCCTGGTGAGTTAGTATTGGTTCTGCGAGGTGTCCCAGAGTCGAATAATCAGATGCCACTGAAAGTCTGCAGGTGAAATTAATGAAGTCAGTAATGGGTAGGCGTTAAAGGTAATTCATCTGCAGCAGGCATCACACAGATCTCCCAACAAAATGTTGCAACCACAGGTCTACTTGGAGTTCTAAGTCACAGTCCAGCAGCAGAAACTTTCCTGAGGTTTCAGGATCTTTCAAACACACAAAAAAGCAACATGACTCATTTTTCAGGCAGAGGGTTTCCAGAGACTGGAGACAACAGGAATCTTTCCACCCTTAACAATGCAAGGCTTCCAATCAACAAAGGAGCCTTTCTCCAAAGCAGTGATTCTCCACAGGGGGTTGCAACTCCTCTTCCTGGGTCTCCTCTCTCTCTCTTCAGGCACAAATGGCAACAAGGTTTGAGCTTCCATACCTTAGATTTGCAATTCCTTCAAAGTTCCTTTAACTTCCTGAAGAAATTTGAATTTCACTGAATACAGGAATTATTATTTAAGAGAAAGAGCTTTCTGGGCTGTATTCTTAGCCAGTTTATAGCAGCAAACTGGTCTTTTATTTTGTTTGAGAGAGATCTCTCCTTCTGGTCTCCGACAGGTTTCAGCCCAAACTGACCTGGTCTTACAAAAGAGGAACTGAAAACTCCCCAGCAGCCAGTCATGTGACAGTCATTTCTCGCTGCTGAGTGGCTTGGAAAAACAGCTTGCATTGCAATTGCCCCACACAGTTCAGTGTTCACTGTTCTCAGGAATACACACAACTTTATCGATATAATGCTTAGCTACCCTTTTTGTCAATTCATCAAGCATTTGATGGGGTTAATCAGACCTGGCCTTCCCTTGTGAAATCTATGCTGACTATTCTCCATTATATTTTCAGTTTTAGAACATTACAGCGCAGTACAGGCCCTTCGGCCCTCGATGTTGCGCCGACCTGTGAAACCAGGTTTTCAGATGTATTATCTAATGTGTGGTATTATACAATACTGTCAGATATTATTATTGCCTCTGTCTTGTCATTAAGTTGTTTCAGCCTCTGATGCCTTATCGCTTCCTATCATTAATGCATTGATAACATTTTCTGTTATCACACTGGTGATTGACATTCCGATTTCACACTCCATCCTGCTGTGATAAAAGTCTGTCTCTTTCAGCTGTGTGTGTGTATTCACCTTGTTCAATATTATTCAGTTCTGTATAATGCTAATTACCTTATGGTGGTAAATAATCTATTTCTGCCTCTCCTTAGAGAGTATCATGTCTTCCACCCTGAAATTCTGTTCCTCCTTTTCCATGATGTTAACTGTGTCTCAGTCAGTAACAATCCAGCTTTTAACACGCAGCAGTTTGTGTTCAAATCTGGCTCCAGAAACTTGAGCGCAAACTGATATCCCAGTGAGGCACTGAGGGAGTGCTGCACTGTCAGAGGTGCTGGCTTTTTAGGTGAGATGCAAACTGAGGTGCCATCTGCCCTCTCAGCTGGTTGTAAAAGATCCCATGGCAGTATTTCGGAGAATAGCAGGGGAGTTATTCCATGGTGTCCTGGTCAATATTTATCATACAATCAACATCATTTAAAGAACAGATTATCTGCTCTTTATCACATTGCTGTTTCTGGGATTGTGCTGTGTGTAAATTGATCACCACATTTCTTACATGACGACATTAGCAAAGCTTGGAAAGTCCATCATTGGCTCTAAAACGCTTTGTAACATCCTGGGTTGTGAAATGCAAGTCTTGTTTTTTTTTCCCATTGTTATCAGTGTCATTGTGATCGCAAGATAGGATTCATGAGCACAAAGTTTAAATCAATTTTGATTAAAATCATGCACAAAGATCTATATTCCAGCATTGTAGGTAATAATCTACACCAGCCTATCCTTACAGATACAATGTCTTTGACCCTGAAACTGATTCTACAATCTCAGTCGCTCAGACAATCTCAGCCCAGTTCTGATGAAAGGTCACAGACCTGAAAAGTTAACTCTGTTTCTCTCTCCACAAACGCTGCCAGACCCGCTGAGTATTTCCGGAATTTTGTGTTTTTATTTCAGATTTCCAGCAACCACAGAATTTTGCTTTTGTGTTACTTTGAAAGTTAAAACTGACCCACCCGATGACAATTCACACGGGGTCTCCTGTGAAATGATTCTGTCTAACATTGATGTAATGAACACAGACTCTGAGCACAGAGCTTCCTGTGGGGAATTGGGGATATGAAAACCAGCAGACTCTGCAAGAATTCCCCCTGGGAGCACAAATTCACAAAATCTACTTTTTATAAATCGATTCATTTTCATTGTCTTTTTGGAAAATAATTTTGAAGCAATTTAAACATCAACCCACAGCTACACGACTGGGTCAATTATGAGGTCATCCCCTGGATGTTGTGCAAGTTTTGCTGCATGAGGGCACGGACTGCTTCAGTATCCAAGGAGTTGCGAAAGGAACTGAACATTGTGCAATCATCAATGAATATCCCCACCTCTGACCTTAATGTGGAGGGAAGGTGGTTGATGGAAAAACTGAAGATGGTTGGGTCTAGGACACTAACCTGAGGAACTCCTGTAGTGATGTCCTGAGGCTGAGATGATTGATCTCCAATAACCACAACCATCTTCCTTTGTGCTGGGTATGATTCCAACCAGTGGAGAGTTTTCCCCCGATTCCCAATAACTTCAATTTTACTAGAGCTCCATGATGCCACAGTCGGTCAAATGTTGCCGTGATGTCGAGGACAGTCGCTCTCACCTCACCTCTGGAGTTCAGCTCTTTTGTCTACATTTGGACCAAGGCTGTAATGATGTCAGGTGGCCATGACAGAACCCAAACTAAGCGTTAGTGAGCAGGTTGTTGTTGCTTGTTAGCACTGTAGACGATTCCTTCCATCACTTTGCTGATAATCGAAAGTAAACAGATGGGGCGTTTTTTTTTATTATCCAAACATGGAATGTGGGCGTCGCTGGCTAGGCCAGCATTTATTGCCCATCCCTAATTGCACTTACGAAGGTGGTGGTGAGCTGCCTTCTTGGACCGCTGCAGTCCATGTGGTGTGGGTACACTCAGAGTGCTGTTAGGAAGGGAGTTCCAGGATTTTGGCCCAGCGACAGTGAAGGAACGGCGATATAGTTCCAAATGAGGATGGTGTTCCCATGCATTTGCTGCCCTTGTCCTTCTAGTTGGTAGAGGTCGCGGGGTAGGAAGGTGCTGTCTAAGGAGTCTTGGTGCATTTCTACAGTGCATCTTGTAGATGGTACACACTGCTGCCACTGTGCGTCGGTGGTGGAGGGAGTGAATGTTTGTAGATGGGGTGCCAATCAAGTGGACCGCTTTCTCCTGGACGGTGTCGAGCTTCTTGAGTGTTGTTGGAGCTGCACCCATCCAGGCAAGTGGAGAGTATTCTATCACACTCCTGACTTGTGCCATGTAGATGGTGGACAGGCTTTTGGGAGTCTGGAGGTGAGTTACTCGCCTCAGGATTCCGAGCCTCTGACCTGCACGTGTAGCCACGGTATTTATATGGCTACTCCAGTTCAGTTTCTGGTCAAGGGTGGCCCCCAGGATGTTGATAGTGGGGTATTCAGCGATGGTAATGCCATCGAATGTCAAGGGGAGATGGTTCGATTCTCTCTTGTTTGAGATGGTCATTGCCTGGCACTTGTGTGGCCTTTCATTGCAGCAGCTTTTTTGGGAGCAGATGTGAGCGAGTGAGCAGCTGGGAAGGTCAGTTTGAAAGTAAACTTAATTTCCTTTTGTTTTCGGCGGAGGCCAGGGGGCTGCTGGGTAAGTAAAACACTATATATTTGGGCGGTTTCTGAAGCCGAGACACCACACTTGTCGTGTCTCCCACCCGCCCTCCTCCTCTAACCAAAAGAAAAGGACTCGGTGGGGTGTTTATAAGGTAAGGCTTTTTCTATTTCTCTGGTTTTATCGTGATTGGTAAAAACTTTTCATTCCTTTTTCATTTAACTAAGTTAAGCTTAAGATTAAAAATGGCAGGAGATCTCAGACCCGTATCATGCTCCTCTTGCTCAATGTGGGAGCTCAGGGACATGGCTGATGACCCTGACTCCTTCACGTGCGGGAAGTGTGTCCAACTGCAGCTCTTGTTAGACCGCATGACGGCTCTCGAGCTGCGGATGGACTCACTTTGGAGCATGCGCGATGCTGAGGAGGTCGTGGATAGCACGTTTAGTGAATTGGTCACACCGCAGATTAGGATTGCTGAGGGAGAAAGGCAATGGGTGACCAAAAGGCAGAGAAAGAGCAGGAAGGCAGCGCAGGAGTCCCCTGCGGTCATCTCCCTCCAAAACAAGTATACCGTTTTGGATACTGTTGAGGGAGATGGCTCACCAGGGGAAGGCAGCAGTAGCCAGGTCCATGGCACCGTGGCTGGCTCTGCTGTTCAGAAAGGTGGGAAAAAGAGTGGAAGGGCGATAGTCGTAGGGGATTCGATTGTAAGGGGAGTAGATAGGCGGTTCTGTGGTCGAAAACGAGGCTCCCGAATGGTATGTTGCCTCCCAGGTGCACGGGTCAGGGATGTCTCAGATCGGCTGCAGAACATTCTAAAGGGGGAGGGTGAACAGCCAGTTGTCATTGTGCACATAGGCACCAATGATATAGGTAAAAAACGGGATGAGGTCCTACAAGCAGAGTTTAGGGAGTTAGGAGCCAAGTTAAAAAGCAGGACCTCAGAGGTAGTAATCCCAGGATTGCTACCAGTGCCACGTGATAGTCAGAGTAAAAATGAAAGAATAGTCAGGATGAATGCGTGGCTTGAGAGATGGTGCAGGAAGGAGGGGTTCAGATTTTTGGGACATTGGGACCGGTTCTGGGGGAGGTGGGACTATTACAAATTGGACGGTCTACACCTGGGCCGGACTGGAACCAATGTCCTTGGGGGTGCTTTTGCTAACGCTGTTGGGGAGGGTTTAAACTAATGTGGCAGGGGGATGGGAACCAATTGAGGTCAGTTGACAGTAAGGAGGTAGTAACAAAAGCCTGTAAGGAACTAGATAATGAAGTCAGTGTGACGAAGGGGAAGAGCAGGCAGGGAGCAGATGATGAATATAAAGGGACTGGTGGTCTGAGGTGCATTTGTTTTAATGCAAGAAGTGTAGTAGGTAAGGCAGATGAACTTAGGGCTTGGATTAGTACCTGGGAGTATGATGTTATTGCTATTACTGAGACTTGGTTGAGGGAAGGGCATGATTGGCAACTAAATATCCCAGGATATCGATGCTTCAGGTGGGATAGAGAGGGAGGTAAAAGGGGTGGAGGAGTTGCATTACTGGTCAAAGAGGATATCACAGCTGTGCTGAAGGAGGGCACTATGGAGGACTCGAGCAGTGAGGCAATATGGACAGAACTCAGAGATAGGAAGGGTGCGGTAACAATGTTGGGGCTGTACTACAGGCCTCACAACAGCGAGCGTGAGATAGAGGTACAAATATGTAAACAGATTATGGAAAGATGTAGGAGCAACAGGGTGGTGGTGATAGGAGATTTTAATTTTCCCAACATTGACTGGGATTCACTTAGTGTTGGAGGTCTAGATGGAGCAGAATTTGTAAGGAGCATCCAGGAGGGTTTTCTAGAGCAGTATGTAAATAGTCCAACTCGGGAAGGGGCCATACTGGACCTGGTGTTGGGGAATGAGCCCGGCCAGGTGGTTGACGTTTCAGTAGGGGACTACTTTGGGAATAGTGATCACAATTCCGTAAGCTTTAAAATACTCATGGACAAAGACGAGAGTGGTCCTAAAGGAAGTGTGCTAAATTGGGGGAAGGCCAACTATACCAAAATTCGGCAGGAGCTGGGGAATGTAGATTGGGAGCAGCTGTTTGAAGGTAAATCCACATGTGATATGTGGGAGGCTTTTAAAGAGAGGTTGATTAGTGTGCAGGAGAGACATGTTCCTGTGAAAATGAGGGATAGAAATGGCAAGATTAGGGAACCATGGATGACAGGTGAAATTGTGAGACTAGCTAAGAGGAAAAAGGAAGCATACATAAGGTCTAGGCGGCTGATGAAAGACGAAGCTTTGAAAGAATATCGGGAATGTAGGACCAATCTGAAACGAGGAATTAAGAGGGCTAAAAGGGGTCATGAAATATCTTTAGCAAACAGGGTTAAAGAAAATCCCAAAGCCTTTTATTCATATATAAGGAGAAAGAGGGTAACTGGAGAAAGGATTGGCCCACTAAAGGACAAAGGAGGAATGTCATGCTTGGACTCAGAGAAAATGGGTGAGATTTTAAACGAGTACTTTGCATCGGTATTCACCAAGGAGAGGGACATGACGGATGTTGAGGTTAGGGACAGATGTTTGATTACACTAGGTCAAGTCGGCATAAGGAGGGAGGAAGTGTTGGGTATTCTAAAGGGCATTAATGTGGACAAGTCCCCAGGTCCGGATGGGATCTATCCCAGGTTACTGAGGGAAGCGAGAGAGGAAATAGCTGGGGCCTGAACAGATATCTTTGCAGCATCCTTAAACACGGGTGAGGTCCCGGAGGACTGGAGAATTGCTAATGTTGTCCCCTTGTTTAAGAAGGGCAGCAGGGATAATCCAGGTAATTATAGACCGGTGAGCCTGACGTCAGTGGTAGGGAAGCTACTGGAGAAGATACTGAGGGATAGGATCTATTCCCATTTGGAAGAAAATGGGCTTATCAGTGATAGGCAACATGGTTTTGTGCAGGGAAGGTCATGTCTTACCAACTTAATAGAATTCTTTGAGGAAGTGACAAAGTTGATTGATGAGGGAAGGGCTGTCGATGTCATATACATGGACTTCAGTACGGCGTTTGATAAGGTTCCCCATGGCAGGCTGCTGGAGAAAGTGAAGGCGCATGGGGTCCAAGGTGTACTAGCTAGATGGATAAAGAACTGGCTGGGCAACAGGAGACAGAGAGTAGCAGTAGAAGGGAGTTTCTCAAAATGGAGACGTGTGACCAGTGGTGTTCCACAGGGATCCGTGCTGGGACCACTGTTGTTTGTGATATACATTAATGATTTGGAGGAAAGTATAGGTGGACTGATTAGCAAGTTTGCAGACGACACTAAGATTGGTGGAGTAGCAGATAGTGAAGGGGACTGTCAGAGAATACAGCCGAATATAGATAGATTGGAGAGTTGGGCAGAGAAATGGCAGATGGAGTTCAATCAGGGCAAATGCGAGGTGATGCATTTTGGAAGATCCAATTCAAGAGTGAACTATACAGTAAATGGAAAAGTCCTGGGGAAAATTAATGTCCAGAGAGATTTGGGTGTTCAGGTCCATTGTTCCCTGAAGGTGGCAACGCAGGTCAATAGAGTGGTCAAGAAGGCATACGACATGCTTTCCTTCATCGGACGGGGTATTGAGTACAAGAGTTGGCAGGTCATGTTACAGTTGTATAGGACTTTGGTTCGGTCACATTTGGAATACTGCGTACAGTTCTGGTCGCCACATTACCAAAAGGATGTGGATGCTTTGGAGAGGGTGCAGAGGAGGTTCACCAGGATGTTGCCTGGTATGGAGGGCGCTAGCTATGAAGAGAGGTTGAGTAGATTAGGATTATTTTCATTAGAAAGACGGAGGTTGAGGGGGGACCTGATTGAGGTGTACAAAATCATGAGAGGTATAGACAGGGTGGATAGCAAGAGGATTTTTCCCAGAGTGGGGGATTCAATTACTCGAGGACACGAGTTCAAAGTGAAAGGGGAAAAGTTTAGGGGGGATATGCGTGGAAAGTTCTTTACGCAGAGGGTGGTGGGTGCCTGGAACGCGTTGCCAGCGGAGGTGGTAGATGCGGGCACGATGGCGTCTTTTAAGTTGTATCTAGACAGATACATGAATGGGCAGGAAGAAAAGAGATACAGAACCTTAGAAAATAGGCGACATGTTTAGAGAGAGGATCTGGATCGGCGCAGGCTTGGAGGGCCGAAGGGCCTGTTCCTGTGCTGTAATTATCTTTGTTCTTTGTTCTTTGAATGTTACTTGCCACTTATCAGCCCAAGCCTGGATATTGTCCAAGTCTTGCTGCATTTCTGCACAGACTGCTTCAGTATCTGAGGGATCACGAATGGTGCAGAACATTGTGCAATCATCAGCGAATATCCCCATTGTTACCTTATGATTGAAGGAAGGTCATTGATGAAGCAGCTGAAGATGATTAGGCCTAGGACACTACCCTGAGGAACTCCTGCAGTGATGTACTGGAGCTCAGAAGATTGACCTCCAACAAACACAACCATCTTCCTTTGTATTAGGTATGATTGCAACCAGCGGAGTGTTTCTCCCCTGATTCCCATTGACTCCAGTTTTGCAAGGGCTCCTTGATGCCATACTCAGTTAAATGCTGCCTTGATGTCAAAGGCAGTCACTCTCACCTGTTGTTTGTCTGCTTGACATACCTGGGCAATTTTCCACATTGTCCTTTCGATGCCAGTGTTGTAGCTGCACTGAAATAGCTTGTCCAGTGGTGACGCTCGTTCTGGAGCACAAGTCTCCAGTATTACAGAAAGGATGTTCTCAGGTTCCATGGCCTTTGCTGGATCCATGCATTCAGCCATTTCTTAATATCGAATGGAGTGAATCAGGTTTGGCTGGGGATCTCAGGAGGAGGCCGAGTACGATCATCCATTCGGCTCCTCTGGCTGTAAATCATTGTAAATGCTTCAGTCTTGCCTTTTGCACTGATGAACTGGGCTCCCCCATCATTGAGGATGGAACCTCCCACTCTTGTTCATTGTTTAATTGTCTACCACCATTCAGGACTGGATGTGGTATTATTGCAGAGCTTTGATCTTATTATTTTGGTTTTGGAATCACTTAGCTCTGCCTGTATCATGCTGATTCCACTGTTCAGAATGTTTGTAGTCCTGTGTTCTATCTTCCCCGGGTTGGTACCTCATTTTTATGCATGTCTGGTTCTACTCCAGGCATGCTCTTCACTCCTCTTTAACCAGGGTTGGTCCCATGGCTTTATGGCAACAGGCTAGCAGGGATGAATGGGCTCTACCTTTTCCTGTGTATCAGGCTCCAGGCGCAGAATGGCCTCCACCTGTTCATGTGCTCCAGGCTTGAGGGGCTGAATGGCCTCCTCTTCTGGTGTAACCAGGAGAAGGGGCGGAATATCTCCACATGATATTTTTTTATTGCTTCATGGGATATGGGCAGTGCTGGCTACGCCGGTATTTATTACCCATCCCTAATTGCCCTTGAAAAGGTAGTGGTGAGTTGCCTTCTTGAACTGCTCAGTCCATGTGGTTGCTCACAGTGCTGTCAGGGAGGGAGTTCCAGGATTTAGACCCAGCAACAATGAAGAAACGGTGATATCGTTACCATGCAACAAGATTGATGAGCTGAATGCCTTCCTCCTGATTCTGGACAACAAACTCGGGGTCTGAATTCCCTACTCCTGTTCCTGTGTAACAGTCTTAGGGGTTGAATGGCCTCCTTTTGTTCCTGTGTCATAGGCTCAAGGGGTTGAATGGTTTCCTCTTGTTCCTGTGTAACAGTCTTAAGGGGCTGAATGGCCTCCTTCTGTTCCTGTGTAACAGACTCAAGGAGCTGAGTGGCCTCCTCCTGTTCCTGTGCAACATGTTCGATGGGGCAGAATGGCCACCATCTGTTCTAGTATATCAGGATCAAGGGGCTGAATGACCGCCATCTGTTCCTGTGTAACAAGCTCGAGAAACATAGAAAAATAGAGTGTACAATACCATCGCACAGCACAGATTCTAGCAGCGTTACGGAACCTACCTCAGGTTTCCTTGTGTGTGATGCTCCGCTGGTCACTTCCTGCACAGCCTGTGCGGTGTTAATGAATTGAATGGTGAAAGCAGGAACGTCCCCTGTGTGAGCCTGAATACCTTGAATGGAGGCTATCCTGACGTCAGTGACCTGAATGGACTGATACATCACCAGGATCTAAAATATGGTCAACACATGTGCTGGCAGTGTGTTCATTAATCACTCCTGAAACAACAAGTGTTATGAAGTAAGATGGACCCTGTTCTGGGGCTATTTAAAGGGACATTCAACAAGTTCCAGTTGAGGTGTTTTACACTGACTTGTGCTGAGGTAAAGTTTGTGGAAGCACTGTGGTGAGTTACTGCAGCAATTTGGAGAGATTTGCTGTACACAGTAAGGGAGGAAAGACCAGTGTCTTGTATAGGTATGGGGACAGTTGTTGTTGTACTGCTTGGTCTGCAAGGTGAGCAGGACATGGAGAGGAGGAGACAGAGAGGGATTTCTGTTTTGAACATGTGGTTAATTTTGAAAACACATTTCACTATATTTTCAACAAAATGCCCGTAAGCAGATTGTGATTTAATTATTCCTTTTTTTTCAAATCCTGATGGTGTATTTCTCCACTCCTTCAGTTTATAAACCCTGACTTTTAAAGGACCACAACAACACTGTTGTTAAAGTTTAAAAAAAGAAGTAGGGTTTATTAACACACACTCTTAAACTTGGGGCGGTTTACAATGCACATTCACAAACATACAAGAAAGGTAAAGGCATCAGAAACGGCAAGGATATTTACCAAGTAGGATATAGCTCAATTAGAAACTGACAGGAGTCCCAGTTTAAATCAAAGCTGGAATTAACCAATTGGAAATGCTGAGTGCAGTCGGAGTCGTAGGTAATCTCTTCTCTTTAACTTTCTTCTTTTGCATTTTCAGAGACAAGCTGAGGAAGCTTAGTTTCTGATTTCACCCTTTCCAACGAGAGAGAAACTGGCAGAGATCAGAGACAGATTTCTTGCTGCTTTTCAGACTGTGGCTTTTTCTTCTTCTTCCAGGCCCCGGAGATAGTGAGGTGCATGGTTTCAAGGCAGCTGTTTCTTGTACAAGCTGTTCTCTCCAAATGAAACTATTTCAAAATTGGACAGGCTAAAACGGGTGGCTTCTAGGTCATGTGACTGAGCCCCTTCAAGTAGCTGTCACACCTCCTGTTGGTGAAGTGATCTCCAGCCTCCATTTTAAATAAGATTCACACAGTATAAAGTAACTCAACATGTGTGTATATGTTCTTCTTCTTTGGCCTCCTTGACTCAAGAGACAATGGGTAAGTGATCAGTGGTTTGTGGAGCAGCGCCTGCTGCAGCTATAAAGGCCAATTCCAGAGTGACAGACTCTTCCACAGGCGCTGCAGATAAAATTGGTTGTCGGGGCTGTTGCACAGTTGGCTCTCCCCTTGTGCTTCTGTCTTTTTCTCTGCCAATTGCTAAGTCTCTTTGACTCGCCTCTCTTTAGCCCCGCCTTTATGGCTGTCCGCCAGCTCTGGTAATCAATGGCAACTGACTCTCACAACTTGTGATCAATGTCACAGGATTTGATGTCACGTTTACAGACATCTTTAAAGCGGAGACACGGACAGCTGGTGGGTCTGATACCAGTGACGAGCTCGCGGTAGAGTGCATCCTTGAGGTTCCTACCATCTTCCATGTGTTTCACATGTTCAAGCCATCTCAAGCGCTGCTGGCTCAGTAGTGTGTATAAGCTGGGGATGTTGGCTGCCTCGAGGACTTCTGTGTTGGAGATACAGTCCTGCCACCTAATGCCAAGGATTCTCCGGAAGCAGCGAAGATGGAATGAATTGAGACGTTGTCCAGGCCTCGCTGCCGTAGAGCAAGGTACTGAGGACACAGGAATGATACACTCAGACTTTTGTGTTCCGTGTCAGTGCACCATTTTCCCACATCTCTTGGACAGTCTGGACATAGCAGCGGACGCCTTTCCCATACGCTTGTTGATTTCTGCATCAAGAGACAGGTTACTGGTGATAGTTGAGCCTAGGTAGGTGAACTCTTGAACCGCTTACAGAGCGTGGTCGCCGATATTGATGGATGGAGCATTTCTGACGTCCTGTCCCATGATGTTCGTTTTCTTCAGGCTGATGGTTAGGCCAAATTCGTTGCAGGCAGCCGCAATCCTGGCGATGAGTCTCTGCAGACACTCTTCAGTGTGAGATGTTAATGCAGCATCGTCAGCAAATAGGTGTTTTCTGCTGAGGACTTTCCATACTTTGGTCTTCGCTCAAGACGGGCAAGGTTGAACAACCTGCCATCTGATCTTGTATGGTGGAAAATTCCTTCTTCTGAAGACTTGAATGTGAGAGGAGTAGGGAGAAGATGATCCCAAACAGTGCAGGTGCAAGAAAACAGCCTTGTTTCAGGCCACTCAAGATCGGAAAAGGGTCTGATGAGGCATGCTATGCTGAATTGTGCCTTGCATTTTGTCGTGGAATGAAGTGATGATACTTAGTAGCTTTGGTGGACATCTGAACTTTGCTAGTATTCTGAATAGACCACGTCTACTGACGAGGTCAAAGGCTTTGGTGAGATCAATGAAAGGAACGTAGAGGGGCATCTGTTGTTCATGGCATTTCTCCTATAGCTGGCAAAGGGAAAACAGCATGTCAATCGTGGATCTCTCTGCTCGAAAGCCACACCGTGCCTCAGGGTAGACACGCTCAACCAGCTTCTGGAGTCTGTTTAAAACGACTTGAGTGAAGACTTTCCTCACCATGCTGAGCAGCGAGATTCCACGGTAATTGTTGCAGTCACCGCAGTCACCCTTGTTCTTATAGAGGGTGATGAAATTGGCATCGCAAATGTCCTGTGGTACTGCTCCCTCATCCCAGCACAGGCAAAGCAGTTCATGTAGTGCTGAGAGTATAGCATGCCTAGCACTCTTGATTATTTCAGGGGTAATGCCGTCCTTTCCAGGGGTTTTTCCACTGGCTAGAGAATCAATGGCATCTCGGAGATCCGATTTTGTTGGCTGTTCGTCCAGCTCATCTCTGTCTGGCAGAGACTGGGCTGATTTGAGGGCAGTCTCAGTGATAACATTTTCCCTGGAGGAACTCCATAATATCATTAGTAGTATTCCCAATACCGAAAATTTGTTCCTGCTGGGGGACATTAACGCCAGGGTTGGGGCCGACAATGACTCGTGGCTGGCCTGCCTTGGGCGCTGTGGCATTGGAAGGATGGATGAGAATGGACAGAGACTGCTCGAGTTGAGTACCTATCACTACCTCTTCATCACCAACTCGTTCTTTCATACTAAACCCTGTCACCAGGTTTCATGGAGGCACACAAGATCACGTTGTTGGAACCAGTTGGACCTCATCGTCACAAGGCGAGCCTCTATAAACAGTGTCCAATTCACAGGTAGCTTTCACAGTGCGGACTGTGACACCGACCACTACCTGGTTTGCAGCAAAGTTAGACTCAATCCAAAGAAGCTACATCACTCCAAGCAGAAGGGCCGCCTGTGCATCAACACTAACAGAATTTCTCATCCACAGCTGTTACAAAAGTTTCTAAATTCACTTGATAAACCCTTCAAAACACTCCCACAGGGGCTGCAGAGACCAAGTGGGCCCTCATCAGAAGATCCATCTATGACTCAGCAATGACCACCTAAGGCAAACTTGAGAAGCAGTGGTGGCACGGTGGCGCAGTGGTTAGCACCGCAGCCTCACAGCTCCAGCGACCCGGATTCAATTCTGGGTACTGCCTGTGTGGAGTTTGCAAGTTCTCCCTGTGTCTGCGTGGGTTTCCTCCGGGTGCTCCGGTTTCCTCCAACATGCCAAAGACTTGCAGGTTGATAAGTAAATTGGCCATTATAAATTGCCCCTAGTATAGGTAGGTGGTAGGGAAATATAGGGACAGGTGGGGATGTGGTAGGAATATGGAATTAGTGTAGGATTAGTATAAATGGGTGGTTAATGGTCAGCACAGACTTGGTGGGCCAAAGGGCCTGTTTCAGTGCTGTATCTCTAAAAAAAAAGAATGCAGACTGTTTTTAATCTCACTTTGAATAGCTGGAACCTGTCATAGCCGCTAAGCGCATTGCACTGTTGAAATACAAGTAAGCCCCCAGCGAGTTAACATCTATAGCACTTAAAGTAGCTAGAAGCGCTGCACAAAGAACAGCCAGGTGCTGTGCAAATGACTACTGGAAACACCTATGCAGTCATATTCAGCTGACCTCAGACACCGGAAACATCAGAGGAATGTATGATGGCATTAAAAGAGCTTTTGAGCCAACCATCAAGAAGATCGCCCCCCTCAAGTCTAAATCAGGGGACACGATCACTGATCAATGCAAGAAAATGGACCGCTGGGTAGAACACTACCTAGAACTGTACTCCAGGGAAAATGTTACTGAGACTGCAGCCCAGTCTCTGACAGGCATGGATGAGCTGGATGAAACAAAATTGGATCTCAATGTTGTGTATATAGTGATCAGAGAAAACCTAGGCACCGGAAAAGGTAATGGCAAAACGAGCCCTGTCGACCCGACAAAGTCCTCCTTACTAGCATCTGGGGGCATTCCCAAAATTGGGAGAGCTGTCCCACAGAATAGGTAATCAAAGGCCTGACATAGTCAAACTCATCAAATCATACCTTGCAATGTTCCAAACACCACTATCACCATCCCTGTGTATGTCCTGTCCCACCGGAAGGTCAGACCCAGCAGAGGTGGCGGGACAGCGGCATACACTTAGGTTGGAGTAGCCCTGGGAGTCCTCAACCTTGACTCTGGATCCTTGATGTCTAATAGCATCAGGTCAAACATGGACAAGGAAAGCTCTTGCTGATTAGCACCGACTGCCCTCCCTCAGCTGATGAATTAGTACTCCTCCATGTTGAACAGCACTTGGAGGAAGCACTGAAGGTGGCAAGGGCGCAGAATGTACTCTGGGTGGGGAACTTCAATGTACATCAAAAAGAGTGCCTCGGTAACTTCACTGCTGACCGAGCTGGCAGAGTCCTAAAGGACATAGCTGTTAGACTGGGTCTGTGGCAGATGGTGAGGGAACTAACAAGAGGGGAAAACATTCTTGACCTCGTCCTCATCGATCTACCTGTCGCAGATGCATCTGTCCATGACAGTATTTGTAGGAGTGACCACCGCACATTCCATGTGGAGGCAAAGTCCCATCTTCACATTGAGGGTACCCACATCGTGTTGTGTGGCACGACCCCCTTGCTAAATGGTATACATTTCGGAAAGATCTAGCAACTCAAAAATGGGCATCCACGAGGCCCTGTGGGTTATCAGCAGCAGCATAATTGTACTCAACTACAATCTGTAACCTCATGGCCCAGCATATTCCTGACTCTACCACTTTGGATCAACCCTGGTTCAATGAGGAGTTCAGGAGGGGATGCCAGGAACAGCACCAGGCATACCTCAAAATGAGATATCAGGACTACTTGCATGCCAAACAGTGGAGGCAGCATGTAATAGGCAGGGCTAATTGATCCCACAACCAATGGATCCGATCTAAGCTTTGCAGTACTACCACATCCAGTCGTGACTGATGGTGGACAATTAAACAACTGGAGGAGGTGGCTCCACAAATATTCCCATCCTCAATGATGGGGGAGCACAGAACATCAGTGTAAAAGACCAGGCTAAAGAATTTGCAACAATTTTCAGCCTGAAGCGCCGAGTGGATGATCCATCACGGCCTCCTCCTAAGGCCCCCTAGCATCACAGATGCTAGTTTTCAGCCAGTCCGATTCACTCCATGTGATATCAAGAAATGTCTGAAGGCACTGGATATTACAAAGGCTCTGGGCCCTGACAACATTCCAGCAATAGTACTGAAGACCTGTGCTTCCGAACTATCTGTGCCCCTCGCCAAAGCTGTTCCAGTACAGATACAACACTGGCATCAATTCGGCAATGTGGAAAATTGTCCAGGTATGTCTTGTACACAAAAAGCAGAACAAATACAACCCAGCCAATTGCTGCTTCATCAGTCTTCTCCCGATCATCAGCAAAGTGATGGAAGGGGTCGTCAACAGTGCCATCAAGTGGCACTTGCACAACAATAACCTGCTCACTGATGCTCAGAACTCCAGAGGTGAGGTGAGAGTGACTGACCTTGACGGCAAGACAGCATTTGACCAAGTATGGTATCAAATAGCCCTAGCAAAACTGTACTCAATAAGAATCGGGTGAAAACCTCTGCTGGTTGGAGCCAAACCTCGTGCAAAGGAAAATGGTTGTGATTTTTAGAGGTCAATCACCTCAGTCTCAGGACATCACTGCAATTCTTCAGTGTAGTGTCCTTGGCCCAACTATCTTCAGCTGCTTCATCAATTACTTTCCTTCCATCATATGGTCAGGGGTGAGGATGTTTGCTGATGATTGCACAATGTTCAGCACCATTTACAACTCCTCAGATACTGAAGCAGCCTGTGTCCAGATGCATAACCAGTTATGATGTGGACCAGAGTGTGGGGCTCACCAGGTGGTAAACACGTGGAGATGAAGGTCATCTGGCAAAGGGAAGAGAATTTTGCCTGAGGGACATCATCGCTGGGTTTCATATCAGACTTTTTAAAAAAGTAAAAGACAGTGTAACTGAACAAGCACCACCACATACACACAGACAAGTCAGGACAGACACTGATGTGGTAGCCCAGACTGTTAGAACATCAGACAGTCTGTCTATAATCAATCTCATGGACAATGGCCTTTGGAAATTTCTGTGAATAATTCCCTTCTTTGCGTATCCGGATGCAGACATCACATCAATTGCACCTAAGCTCCCCCCCTCACAATCACCCTCCCCCCCGCCGCCACCACTCCCCTCTGGGAGTAGATGATACAAAAATTGGTGGTGTCATAAATAGTGAGGAGGAAGGTCTTAGATTGCAGGACTGGATAGATGGGCTGGTAAGATGGGCAGAGATGCAGCTAATGGAATTTAATTCTGAGAAGTGTGAGGTGATGCATTTTCGGAGCACGAACAAAGCAAGGGAGTATACAATAGGACCCTAGGAATTACAGAGGGTCAGAGGGACCTTGGTGTACTTGTCCATAGATCACTGAAGGCAGCAGCACGGGTAGATAAGGTGGTTGGAAGGCATCTGGGATACTTGCCTTTATTAGCTGAGGCATAGAATATAAGAGTGGGGTGGGGGTGGGGGTGAGTTACGATGGAGCTGTATAAAACGCTAGTTAGGCCACAGCTGGAGTACTGTGTACAGTTCTGGTCACCACACTATAGGAAGGATGTGATTGCACTGGAAAGGGTGCAGAGGAGATGAATCAGGATATTGCCTGGGCTGAAGTATTTCAGCTATGAAGAGAGACTGGATAGGCTAGGGTTGTTTTCCTTAGAGCAGAGAAGGCTGATGGGGTCCTGATTGAGGTATACAAAATTATGAGGGGCATTGATAGGCTAGATAGGAAGAAACGTTTTCCCTTAGTGGAGGGGTCAATAACCAGGGGGCATAGATTTAAGGTAAGGGGCAGGAGGTTTAGGGGGGTTTGAGGAAAAAAATCACCCAGAGGGTGGTTGGAATCTGGAATACACTGCCTGAAGGGGTGGCAGAGGCAGGAACCCTCACAAACATTTAAGAAGTATTCATATGAATACTTGAAACGCCAGAGCATACAAAGCTACGGGCTAAGTGCTGGAAAATTGGATTAGAATAGTTAGATGCTTGATGGCTGGCACTGACACGATGGGCCGTAGGGCCTGTTTCTGTGCTGTATAACTCTATGACTTTATGAAATGCAGATAGTCTTGCATAGCCAGGGTGGGATTGATAAGGCACTGAAACCCAATAGGATGACCCAATTTGAGATATTACCTCAGATGTTGAGGAACCAGGGTCAGAAAGGGGTATAAAGCTACAGCTCACAAGGATATTGTTGCTGCAGCTGGCAGGTGTGACTTGGTCAGTCACAGGAAGTCGTGGGGAAGAATTCGCCTCACAGATCTGACCACCTGGAACAAGCTTCTGTACACGGATCTACTAGACAACTAGTGTTGTAAGTATATACTCTTGCTTGGCTAGTTAATAAACGTGTTCCACATGAAGTGGACATTGTTTCGCAAGTTTGTTTCATGTAATTGATACTCAGTAAGGGGTCAGGACCTTAGAGGGAAATGAGACCCCTTTTTAATAGTCTTACAGTCTGGTGACCACAAAGGGACCCCAAAAGTTAAAGAAATGGCAATATGGACTTTGGGTGGGCTTGTCACGAAATGTGAAATTGCCTCTAAAACAGAGGTGGAGGCATGCCATCCTGGAGGGAGGTGAATCGGTATATGGGGCTGAACAGTGCACACAGGGGTCCACTTGTAAGTGAGCCGTGGAAACAGCAGTGAGACTGATGGCATATCAGCAGCAGAATAGGAGGGATGAGGCTGAGGTAGTAAAACTCAATCAGGAGCTTGAGGAGAGAGATAGGCAGCTTAGTGGTTGTGAAGTGGATGTGAAGGGGTTAATAACACAGCTCAAGGAAGAGAGAGAGCCTGAATTCCGGATAATAAGGACAAATAGGATTAGTGTCGTCCTCTACCTGTGACACCCATAGCGGGGGCTGGACAGGACAGGGAAGCCCTGGAAAAGGGGGTCGGGGGTCACTGTAAAAAGAAAACTGAAAGCATTTGAAGGAAGACAAAATCAAAACTGCTGATGTAATTTATTTATCATGCTTGCTTCTGTTTTGAGTTCTGAGACGTTTCAAGTTGTCATGGCAAATGAAAGAATAGAGAATGCAAAGGAAGCTTCCGATAATATTGTATGTGTGTGAGTTTTAATGTGTTCTTTGGCACTTTGAGTTTATAAGTGATTCTGGGAATTCATATGTGTACATGGGGATATGAAAGTGTGCGTGTGATTATTGATTGTACCTGTGTCAATTTAATGTTCTGTGAATTAAAAACAAAAATAGCTGTAAATACTCAGCAGGTCTGGCAGTATCTGTGGAGAGAAAAGCCGAGTTAATGTTTCAGGTCAGTGACCCTTCATCAGAACTGCTAAGAAGAAGTTGTGCAATATGAGAACAAGTTCAGCCAGATGGAGGAGGGTGGTTGTGGATGGGGACTGGTTGGGCCTCTGTTCAAGGAAGAAGCAGAGCACCTTCAAACCGTCCTGGTGGGGCATGGAGGTGGAGAGAGATTGGACGTCCATAGTGAAGAGAAGGCAGTTGGAGCCAGGAAACTGGAAATTTCAAAATGATGTTGGGTGTCAGAAGAGTCATGGATGTAGATGGGAAGAGACTGGACCAGGGAAGAAAATATAGAGGCAAGATAGGAAGAAATAAGTTCAGTGGGGCAGGAACAGGCTGAAAGAATTGATCTGCCAGGACAGTCCTGTTTGGACATTTTGGGAATGTGGTGGAAGCGAGCTGTCTGGGGTTGTGGGACTATGAGGTTGTAAGCTGTAGAAGGAAGATCTCCAGAGGAGATGAGGTCAGTGAGAGTGCTGTGGACAGTAGCTTGATGTTCGGTGGTGGGGTCCTGGCCCAGGGGGAAGTAAGAAGAAGTGTCGGAGAGTTGGCACTAAGCCTCTGTGAGGTAGAGGTCGGTACGCCATACAACACCACCACACTTGTCTGCAGGTTTTATGACAATGTCGGGGTTAGACCTGAGAGAACGGAGTGCAGAAAGTTCAGAGGGGGACAGGTTAGAGTTAGTGAGAGGGCAGAGAAATTGAGATGGCCAATGTCTCGCAGACAGTTTTCATTGAAAAGGTGAAGAGCAGGTAAGAGGCCAGAGGGAGGGGTCCAGGTAGAGGGAGAATGCTGGAGGCATGTGAATGGGTCTGCTGGTCGAGGGGAGGACTCCTGGTGAATGAAGTGAGCTCGGATGTGAAGGCGATGGAAGAAGAGCTCAAAGTCATACCGAGCGCCGAATTCAAGAGGATAGAACTGAGTCCTTTGCTGAATACAGAACGTTCAGCGTCAGAGAGGGGAAGGTATAGAGGGTATACTAAAGACACAGCAAGAGGTCAGATCAGAAGGGATGTGGTCAGAGGCAAGTGAAGGGGTAGAAGGATCTGGAGGGGCATCAGTCCTCATCAGCTGCTGGACCTTGCGTTCCGTAACACCTGAAAGGAAGAATAAAGTGTTTTTTTGTTAATGTGTCGGATAAGACGAAGGATGAAATGAAACTGCGAAGTAGAACAACTTTAAGATAAGGTGACGTGGTGCTTCTGGAGAGAGAGGGCCAGTGTGTACATGTGGCGGCGCATAGCACTGAGTGTGGATCTCAGGATACAGTGAAAACAGTAGTCCAAGGAATGTTGTATTTGTCAGAGATACCTGTAATCCTGGGTGGATTCAAAACATGAAGGGTGAAACTTCAGTTGGAAAACACATGGAATAAGTCGGAACCAGAGACAGTCGCTGAGGAAGAAGATGTGGCTGTGAAAACGAGGTTTGGTAGACACTTTATCAAACACCAGGAGGGAAATAGAAAGCAATGAAGGTGAACAAGGTAAAAGAGACGAACAAAAATCCCGTTGTAGAGAAGAGCAGAACATCTTCAAGGGAGGCATTCCTGGAAGAGAAGTGGCTGTGAATTAAATGCTAAAATAAAGCAAAATACTGCAGATTCTGGAAATACACAACAGGTCTGGCAGCATCAGTGGAGAGAGAAGCAGAGTTAACGTTTCAGGTCAGTAACCCTTCATCAGAACTGGTTCTGCAAAGTTGAGTTGTGAATCTATGGGAAGTGATTAATGTTGGGAGTTTATTGTGTTATTATGTCTCCCAGGTAAAAGAAGAGAGCTGCAGTGAAATGTAAGAAGTCCTCGTGTTCTGTCCCTTTAAGAACCTGCTTGTGCAGATTTTGCAGGCTGCAAAGGCAAAGCACGTTACCTATGTGTGAAAGCACTTACAGACTTCCTTTTGTTTTGGAATAAATACTTCAAGATGTTTTTTGGGAATTAACTTCGTTTGGAGTTTTACGTACAGGCATTTCAGAAGTTTAAAGAAGTAAGACAAGTAACGTATTTTTAAAGCACACAATAATTTTCTCTGCTTGTGTGTGGAATTAATGGTTTTTTGTGTGGATGATGTTTTGCGTGCTTCAAGCTTCAATGTTTTTCTTCCTGAAATTGTGGTTTTGTGGTAGTAACTTCAGAATTGAAGTTTGAAAACTCACACTAAGATTGTGAGATGCATGGGAAGGGAAGTGTCAATTAACTGATGTTTTAAGTTGTGAGTTCGAGGTGGGATTGCTGACCAGAATCCCAACTCGAATGAGCTTTATTATATGGGGAGTCTAATCCAGAGACAAATTCACATGTTAGTATGTGTTGGTTTTAATATTAGACAGTGTAAATTGAAATTTGTGTTGTTTGAAGTGATTCTGATTAATCCTGTGTTGGGTTGATCTTGGGTTGGAGACTTTTTCACAAATGTTAAAAGTTTCATTTTGGGAACCATTAGAGTTTTCTGCTCTGAAATAGTTTGGGAAAGAATTTGGTAAAAGTTTAAAAAGCCTTTCTTTGTTCGGAAGAAAACAGGTTGAACTGGTTTGTCTAATCATGGAATGCGTTTGTTTCTTGATTTTAAAAAAATAGAGAGCTTGGAGTTTTGGAGCAATTGGAAGTTATTTAAATACTGTGCAGAATGATCTGAAATCTGAGGAAGTTGTAGGAAAAAAGTCAGAAGAGGTGGAAAAACAGGGCATTCTATTAGGAAAGATTCCGGCATCTTCTTTGCTTGGGGAAAAAAAAGACCCAGTTCAAACTTGTCCTCACTTTCCATCCCACCAGCCTCCACATCCAAAGGATCATCCTCCGCCATTCCCACTGCCTCCAGCGTGATGCCACCACCAAACGCACATTCGCTTCCCGTCCCCTGTCAGCATTCCGAAGGGATCGTTCCCTCCATAACACCTTGGTCCACTCATCCATTACACCGACACCTCATCCCCTTCCCATGGCACCTTTTCATGCAATTGTAGGAGGTGCAATATGTGCCCTTTTACCTCCTGTCTCCTCACTATCCAAGGCCTCAAACACTCCTTTCGGGTGAAGCAGCGATTTAATTGTAATTCTTTCAATTTAGTATACTATATTCGCTGATTACAATGCGGTCCCCTCGACACTGCGGAGGCCAAATGCAGATTGGGTGACCACTTTGCGAAACACCTCCACTCAGCCCACAAGCATTACACCGATTTTCTGGTCGCTTGCCATTTCAACCCACCTCCCTGCTCTCATGCCCACATCTCTGTTCTGGGTTTGCTGTAGTGTTCCAGTGAACATCAATGCAAGCTCGAGGAACAGCATTACATTTACTGATCAGGCATTCTACTGACTGACCATTGAGTTCAATAATTTCAGAGCATGATTGGCCCTTTTTTATTTTTATGTTTTATTTTTATTTTATTTCATTTTGTTTCATTTTTTTTACCATGTATCTGCCCACTATTTTTATCATGTTTGTGCTTTTGTCTATGTCCAGACTGGCCAAGAGAGTGTGGGAAAATGGCGCACTGACACGGAACACAAAAGTCCGAGTGTATCAGGCCTGTGTCCTCAGTACCTTGCTCTATGGCAGCGAGGCCTGGACAACGTATGCCAGCCAAGAGCGACGTCTCAATTCATTCCATCTTCGCTGCCTTCGGAGAATACTTGGCATCAGGTGGCAGGACTATATCTCCAACACAGAAGTCCTTGAAGCGGCCAACACCCCCAGCTTATACACACTACTGAGTCAGCGGCGCTTGAGATGGCTTGGCCATGTGAGCCGCATGGAAGATGGCAGGATCCCCAAAGACACATTGTACAGCGAGCTCGCCACTGGTATCAGACCCACCGGCCGTCCATGTCTCCGCTATAAAGACGTCTGCAAACGCGACATGAAATCGTGTGACATTGATCACAAGTCATGGGAGTCAGTTGCCAGCATTCGCCAGAGCTGGCGGGCAGTCATAAAGACAGGGCTAAATTGTGGCGAGTCGAAGAGACTCAGTAGTTGACAGGAAAAAAGACAGAGGCGCAAGGGGAGAGCCAACTGTGCAACAGCACCGACAAACAAATTTCTCTGCAGCACCTGTGGAAGAGCATGTCACTCCAGAATTGGCCTTTATAGCCACTCCAGGCACTGCTTCACAAACCACTGACCACCTCCAGGCGCGTATCCATTGTCTCTCGAGACAAGGAGGCCCAAAGAAGTTCATTTTTTCTGTCATTAACACCCTCTCTGCACTAATGCTTTGTCTGTCACCACGCCATTAGCACACTCTCTTTGCCTAGACCCCTTTTTAAGAGTCTGACTGTGGTCAACAGTGTGAATAATTGCAGACAGACTGAGGAGGTCTTGTGGAGGGATTGTGCACCACAGTAAAAGCACGATGTTTCACTTTGTTTGGGACCATTTGAGTATTGTGTCAGGGGTGGAAACCCGATTGAAGAGTTCAAATATGATATTGTCAGAAGGATGTGCATGGATTTGGGAGGCAACAACGTGTTGATGGGATTTGAAAAGGAAAGGGAACTGCCAGATGGGATTGTAGCTTTTTTTTAAGAACAGAGAGGATGTGCCTTGACTTTTGAGGAAGGGATGACAATAGTGGTTTTGAAAGGGATGGGGAAGAAGGTGAGAAGAGGGACACATGTCAAATATCAACTAATATGGGACGAGGAACAGAAGTGCTTATCATTTGAGTGGAAATAAGCTCAAGGCCGCAGGAGGTGGCTTTCATGGGCTGGACAAGTTTGCATAGAGATTGATGGGAGATGGGAGAGAGATTGGTGAAAGCAGTTGGTTCAGGAGAGAAAGGGTTGGTTTGGTGGACAATCGAAGGCTGATTTCAATAAGAGCAGGTGAACAGTTGCTCTCAACTTTAGAAGCAAAGAATCAATGAATTTTTCACATGTTGTTAGAAGTGAGGGAGGAGGAGGTAAGGGTTTATAAAGTCTGATGGTAGTGAAGAAGAGATACGGGAGATATCTTTGCATTCCAGGATTCCCCTGGAGAAATGACCACATAGAGGACAGTGAGGTCCAGCATGAACCAGCAGAAACACTCACAAATCCATCCCATGGACTTCGGGTAGCAAGCATAAGGCCAGAACAGGACATTCTCTGAATGAAGGAGACAGTCACGGCACTGGTAAAGAATAGATATTTCTCTAACATTTGAATCAATTTTTGCCTCTTTTAGTGGATTTTTTTCTTGCATTTGTACCTTTTCTAACATGTGTGTTTGTTGTTGAAAAAAAGTCAGTTGTAATGCATTGATCAAATGGTGAATTGTAATGATTGTCAGAACATCCTTGTCTGAGGTTATTATACGGGTGCAGAAAGTGTGATTTAGTGTTACTGCTCCTTTATGGGGAATTAATTTGATGTCTTTCAATGGTGTACGGTTGCTGTAACTCCGCAAATCCAACAGTTACTTTGACATCGGAATATTTCATGTTATACTCTTCATTTGTTTATCTGAATATTCATCTTTAATATTATGGTCATTTTCATCACTATCCAAAGTATCGTTAAAGATAATCAGACTTCTCATTGTCCTTCAACTGCCCACAAGGATTTCAGGAATATAAAAGCAAGTGATTTATAAACCTATAAACCCTGCTCCAGATCAATGTTCGGTACTTGTTATTGACACAATTTCCCATTCAGTGTAAACAAATATTTCACCCCATTCTTCAGCTCCTCTCTGAATTTCCTCTGTGTCAGTCCATAGATACAAGTGTTTGTGCAGCAACTGAGAATCTGCAACATAAACCCAACTTGTTGGGTAATATATATCGGGTTACTGTAATATTTGTCTGTGTAATAAAAGTTTATCACTGGCCATTTTATCAAATGGACAACATGAGCCATCCACAATAATATAAAATTGGCAGAAATAGTGAAAAGTAAAATCATGGATTTCCTCCGATTCTTCACCTCTGGATCATTCTGATTCTTACTGTTGCTCCGGAGTCCCCTGCGCACTCTATTTGACATTATAATGTGTCTGACAGTCAGAGCATTGAACAGCAGAATTAAAAGAAATGGTAATAGAGGGGTTATGATGCTGTTGATACAGTCAAAAACCCTCCACAAGGGGGAGGTGAGATAATCAGCTGCAACAACACAATACCAAGGCACGTTGTCAATTATAACTGCAGCTTCAGATGTATAGTAAAAGGGAAAACTCCTGAGACAGCTCACCACAAACACGGTAGCAATAACCACTGTCGCTGTTTTCTCTGTGTTATATTTTGATTGTAGCTTCTGACAGCAAATTGTTACAAAGCGATCAAAAGTGAAGGCAACAGTGAACCAGACAGAACAATCTGTAGCTACAATGTACGCGACAATGTTTACCAGACACACAGGAGTTATAAACAGGAAGCTAACTGGAAAGTACATGATATTAATCCGCTGTAATATCACATGGATGATAATCACCATTAGATCCGCCACTGCCATGGCCACCAGGTAACGAGTGATACATTTGGAGAGACCGCACTTTTCTCGAGACAAAATCACAATCGCCACCAAGTTAACTGTAAGAAACAGAAAACATGAAGTTTATATCATCAATTTCCCAAAACATTTTAAAAGGATATTTTAGAGTCGAAGAAGACTGTATGAAAATATGAGAATTCCAGTCCTGAATTAAATGTCATTGTTAATTTAAAGAACTGTTTATTTGTAGCAGGGAAATCTGTGGCAAAAGCAGGTATGGGAAAATTAAAATGCCAAGTAAGTTCTTGACCTCAGATAAAGAAAAAGATGCTGAGGTAAAAAAAAAAGTGCTGTAGTTTTTTTGGAGAATTCTGGTACCCAAAACATGAGAGTCTCCAAAAGCAAGTAACTGCAGATCAGCTCCACCCCGTTGGGCTCTGAT
Organism: Heterodontus francisci; assembly: GCF_036365525.1. Lineage (NCBI taxonomy): Eukaryota > Metazoa > Chordata > Chondrichthyes > Heterodontiformes > Heterodontidae > Heterodontus > Heterodontus francisci. The sequence continues at coordinate 55,093,277 of NC_090406.1, read as the reverse complement.
GTCTCTACCTCCGATAACAATGCTTGTGCTATATCTTCCTTTTTCCTCAACCAAGGATTCCCCCCAACCCTCTCCCCACTGTGGTGGACAGGACTTTCAACCGAGTCTGACCCATTCCCCACACTTTTACCCTCACCTCTTCCCCTCCCTCGCAGAACTGCGACAGGGTTCCCCATGTCCTCACTTTCAACACCACCAGCTTCCAAAGGATCATCCTCCACTAGTTCCGCCACCTCCAGCGTGATGCCACCGCCAAAAGAATCTTACCCTCCCTCCCCTGTCAGTATTCCGAAGAAACGTTCGTTCCATGACACCCTGGTCCACTCCTCCATCTCCCCCAACAGATTGTCCCCTTCCCATTGAACCTTTCCATACAATAGCAGGAGGTGTAATACCTGTCCTTTTACCTCCTCTCTCCTTACCACCCAAAGCCCCAAACACACCTCCCAGGTGAAGCAGAGATTTACTTGTACTTCTTTCAAATTAGTAAACTGTATTCGCTGCTCACAATGTGGTGACCTCTACATGGGTGAGACCAAATGCAGATTGGGTGACCGCATTGCGGAACACCTCCACTCAGTTCACCAGCATGACTCCAAGCTTCTATTTGCTTGCCAATGTCGTTCACCACCCTTCTTCGAAGCCAACATTTCTGTGCTTCACCTGCTGCAGTGTTCCAGTGAACATCAATGCAAGCTCGAGGAACAGCACCTCATCTTCCGATTAAGTACTCTACAGCCTTGCAGACTCAATATTGAGTTCAACAATTTCAGAGCATGACCGCCCTTTTATTTTATTTTCTTCTGTTTTCTTTTATATCATTCCATTTTCTAACCATGGGCCCGTTTTAAACTTGTGTTTCATATTTTCTTTTGGTTTTTGGACAATTCATTATTCTGCCATTAACTCTCTCTCTGGACTAATGCTTTATCTTTTCATATTACTGTTAGTGTTCCCTTTGCTTTTGTTCCGTATATATTTGCCTTTTAATCTCTGCTGCCGTCTGTCCTATCACACACCTTCCCTTTTGTTCTTCTTCTCCCTTACCTCCTTTTCTCTTGCTCAAAGCCTATTACATTTTTACCTTTGCCTGTTCTGAGAAAGATCACAGAACTGAATGTTAACTCTGTTTCTCTCTACACAGATGTTGGCAGACCTGAGTATTTCCAGCACTTTTTTTAAATTTCAGATTTCCCGCATCTGCAGTGTTTTGATTGTATGATTATGGAGAATGCATTGTCACCCTGTTGGTTCACGGTCTGTAGATCATGGAGAGCTCATTGTCCACCTGTTGTATATTATCTGTATAATATGGGGAGTGCACTCTCGATCTGTTGAGTTATGGTCGATACAACATGGAAAGCACACTCTCACTCTGTTAGATTATCATCTGTACGACACGGACAGTGCACTCTCAGACTGTTAGATTATCATTGGTATGACACAGAGAGCGCACTCTTGGCCTGTTGGGTTATCGTCTGTACAATATGGAGAGTGAACTTTCATCCTGTTTTTAAACATTGGCTCAGCAAAGTGCAGAATGGAAAAGTCTGGTGGAGTAGATCGTGTACCAGTAACAGAAATCACCCGCGGTTCCCTTCCACTAACATTCAGAAACAAACTCAAAGCTGAATTCACATTCATACAGACAAGAGAAACTTTTGCAGTAACACCAGATGTCAATGAAATAGAGTTAGAGTATATTAACTCCTGGAATCCACGTGTAAACCACTTATCAGCTCATTTAAAATTGATCATTTATTTCTGATATGATCTTCATGCAGACTATATGAAGAGTTTCTATTTTTTTTTAGAGATACAGCACTGAAACAGGCCCTTCGGCCCATCGAGTCTGTGCCGACCATCAACCACCCATTTATACTAATCCTACACTAATTCCATATTCATACCACATCCCCACCTGTCCCTATATTCCCCTACCACCTACCTATACCAGGGGCAATTTATAATGGCCAATTTACCTATCAACCTGCAAGTCTTTGGCATGTGGGAGGAAACCGGAGCACCCGGAGGAAACCCACACAGACACAGGGAGAACTTGCAAACTCCGCACAGGCAGTACCCAGAAATTGTAAACAGTAAAGAGAATTTTCTGCAGTGAAAATTCAAAAACCGATATAACTTAAGAAATTACATTAGGAAAATAAAACAATCACTTGGCAATTAACTGACAGCAGCAAACAGGGAAAATATAACATGAGCAGTCACACATTGACATTCAACTTTCACCGTGTCATTTCACTGTCTTACCAGGAATACTGACAGCTGCAAGAAAGGGGTAGTAAATGAGCTCTATCTGGTAAATTACAGGGTATCCCATTTCTTGTGTGAAACACCAATGCAGAGACTTCTTCAGGGGAGCCCTTATTAATATCACACAGCAACCTCCATGGGGACAGTCATCTAGGGAATGTGAGCTGGGATATTAGTTACATTCCACTGAACAAACTGATTCAATGAACAATACTTAGTTGTGTACAATACAATATAGTGATTGGAGGATATGGAAAACAAAATAATTTTGTATTCTTTCGAAATTTCTTCAAAGCATGATTTACAAATTATTTTGTTATGATCTCAGGTGTTGATTTGGATGAACAGTCTCAGGAACAATAGCCCTGGTGTGTGATGAAACATAGGTATAATACACTTAATTAGATAGAATTTATATATAATTAATACATTATACCTTTTAGAATTAAAGATTGAATAAATCGTCAGTTTTCAAGACTCACTGAACTCTCTTTTTATGAGCAGAATTAAAAATCTATACACATCCCAATTACAATAGAATGTGAACCAGAAACACTTTTTAAGTAAAAAAAACAATCCATTCCAAGGTCTTCAAGGTCTCTGCTATAAAGGAATTGGAAGATGAAACACACTGGGATATCTTATGTGAGGTCTACATATGCTGCTGCCTTCAGTGATCTATGGACAAGTACACTAATGTCCCTCTGACCTTCTGTTATTCCTAGGGTTCTACCATCCATTGTATATTCCCTTGCCTTGTTAGTCCTCCCATCACCTCACAGTTCTCAGGATTAAATTCCATTTGCCACTTCTCCGCCCATCTCAACAGCCTATCTGTAACGTCCTGTAGTCTAAGGCTTTCCTCCTCACTATTTATGACATCACCAAAATTTGTGTCATCTGTGAACTTACTGATCATACCTCCTATATTCACGTCTAAATCATTAATGTACACTAAAAACAGCAAGGGTCCCAGCAACAATCCCTGTGGTACACCACAGGTCACAGGCTTCCAATCGCAAAAACAACTCTCGACCATTACCCTCTGCCTCCTGCCATTAAGGCAATTTTGGATCTAATTTGCCAAATTGTGAGGTCTATGGGCTCTTACTTTCTTCACCAATCTCCCATGCGGGACCTTATCAAAAGCCTTACTGAAGTCCATGTAGACGACATCAACTGCTTTACTCTCATCTACACATCTAGTCACCACCTCGACAAAGCCATGCTAACTATCCCTGATTAGGCCCTCTCTCTCCAAGTAGAAATTAATCCTGTCCCTCAGAATGTTTTCCAATAGTTTCCTAACCACTGATGATAGACTCACTGGCCTGTAATTACCTGGTTTATCCCTGCTACCCTTCTTGGATAATGGTACCATATTCGCTTTCCTCCAGTCCTCTGATACTTCTCCTGTGGCCAGACAGGATTTGAAAATTTGTGTCAGAGCCCCTGCTATCGCCTCCCTTGCCTCACATAACAGCCTGGAATACATCTAATCTGAGCCTGGGGATTTATCCACTTTTAAGCCTGCTAAAACAGTTAAATTTTCCTCCCTTTCAATGCTAATATGTTCAAGTATATCACAATCCCCCTCCCTGATCTCTACACCTGCATCGTCCTTCTCCAAAGTGAACACAAATGAAAAGTAATCATTTAAAACCTCACTTATGTCCTCTGGCTCCACGCACAGATTGCCACTTTGGTCCCTAATGGGCCCTACTCTTTCCCTGGTTATGCTCTTGCCCTTAATGTACTTATAAAACGCCTTGGGATGTTCCTTTATCTTGCCCGCCAGTGTTTTTTCATGTCCCCTCTTCGCTCTCCCAACTACTTTTTTTGGTACCCCCCTACACTTTCTATACTCCTCTAGTGCCTCCGCTGTTTTCAGCACTCCGAATCTGCCATATGCCGCCTTTTTTTCTGATCTAATCCTCTATATCCCTTGACATCCAGGTTCCCTGGACTTGTTCTTCCTGCCCTTCACCTTTACGGGTACATGTTGGCTCTGAACTCTCACTATTTCCTCTTTGAATGTCTCCCACTGATCTGATAAAGACTTTCCTACAAGTAGCTGCTCCCAGTCCACTTTGGCCAGATCATGTTTTATTATACTGAAATCGGCCTTCCCCTAATTCAATACCTTTACTTCCAGTCTGTCTTTGTTCTTTTCCATAACTACCTTAAATCGTGCAGAGTATGGTCACTATCCCCAAAATTCTCCCCCACTGACACTTCTACCACTTGTCCACCTTCATTCCTTAGGTCCAGTACTGCCCCTTCTCTTGTCGGACATTCTACGTATGGGCTCAAAAAGCTCTCCTGTATGAATTTTAAGAATCCTGCTCCCTTTAAGCCTTTTGCACTAAGACTATCCCAATTGAGATTGGGGAAGTTGAAATCCCCTACCATTATTACCCTATTATTTTTACACTCGTGGACTGGGCAAGAAGACTAAAAGGTAGGACAGTTGATGAACAGAGGCAGATGTTTAAGGAGATATTCAATTCCTCCCAACTAAAATATATTCCAGAGAGGAAGAAAGATTCTAAGAGGGAGAAAAAGCATCCATGGCTAAGCAAGGAAATAAGTGGCGAGTGGCAGGCTGGAAGATTGGGAAACTTTTAAAGATCAACAAAGGGATTCTAAAAAAGTAATAAAAAGAGCAAAAGTAAATCATGAAAGGAAACTAGTGCAAAATATAAAAACGGAAAGCAAAAGCTTCTATAAGTATATAAAAGGTAAGGCAGTTATTAAAGTGAATGTTGGTCCATTGGAGGATGAGACTGGGGAGTTAATAGAGGGGAACACAGAAGCGGCAGAGACACTAAATCAGTATTTTGCCTCAGTTTTCAGAGTGGAGGACATCAGTACCATCCCAGTAGTAACAGGAAGTACAGAGGTTATAGAGAGAGAGGAATTTAGAAAAATCATCATCACTAGGGAAAAATTACTGAGCAAACTATTGGGATTAAAGGGAGACAAGTCCCCAGGGCCTGATAGACTACGTCCTAGGGTCTCAAAGGAAGTGGCAGTGGAGATAGTGTATCCATTGGTTATAATATTCCAAAATTCCCTGGATGCAGGGAAGGTTCCAGTGGACTGGAAAAAAAGCTAACGTAACTCCCTTCTTCAAAAAGGGAAGCAGAAACTAGAAAACTATAGACCAGTTAGTTTAACATCTGTCATTGAGAAATTGTTAGAATGCATCATTAAGGAAATAACAACAGGACATTTAGAAAGTGAAAACACAACCCATCAGAGTCAGCATGGTTTTATGACGGGTAAATCGTGTTTAACTAATTTGCTAGAGTTCTTCAAGCTGTAACAAACAAAGTGGATAATGGGGATCTTGTCGATGTAGTATATCTGGACTTCCAGAAGGCATTTAATAAGGTTAGATTTTAGATTTAGAGATACAGCACTGAAACAGGCACTTCGGCCCACCGAGTCTGTGCCGACCACAACCCATTTATACTAATTCTACACTAATCCCATATTCCTACCACATCCCCACCTGTCCCTATATTCCCCTACCACCTACCTATACTAAGGGCAATTTATAATGGCCAATTTACCTATCAACCTGCAAGTCTGTTGGCGGTGGGAGGAAACCGGAGCACCCGGAGCACCCGGAGGAAACCCACGCAGACACAGGGAGAACTTGCAAACTCCGCACAGGCAGTACCCAGAATTGAACCCGGGTCCCTGGAGCTGTGAGGCTGCGGTGCTAACCATTGCGCCACTGTGCCACACAAAAGGTTAATACACAAGGTAAGACCACATGGGGTTTGGGGCAATTTATTAGCTTGAATAGAGGAGTGGCTAACCAACAGAAAACAGGGAGTCGGGATAAATGGGTCTTTTTCTGGTTGGCAAGATGTAACTGGTGGGGTGCCACAGTGTTCGATCCTTGGGCCCCAAATATTTACAATATATATTAATGACTTGGAAGGTACTAGAGCCAAATTTGCAGCTAACACTGAGATCGGTGGGATTGTAAATTGCAATAAAGAAGTAAGAAATTTACAAATGAGTATGGATAGGTTAGGTGAATGGGCCAAATATGGCAGATGGCATTTAACATGGATCAGATTACAAAGGAGGAGGGGTTGGAGGTTTTCAAGCGCATTAAGGTGGATAAATCCCCAGGTCCTGACCAGGTGTATCCTAGGATGCTTTGGAAAGCAAGGGAGGAGATCGCTGGGGCCCGGGCAGAGATTTTTGCATCATCGTTCGCCACGGGTGAGGTACTGGAAGACTGGAGGACAGCAAATGTTCTGAATTTATTTGAGAAGAGCAGCAAGGATAAGCCAGGGAACTACAGGCCGGTGAGCCTTACATCAGTGGTGGGAAAGTTATTGGAAGGGATTCTGAGAGACAGGATTTATATGCATTTGGAAAGGCATGGTCTGATTAGGGATAGTCAGCATGGCTTTGTGCGTTGGAAATCATGTCTCACGAATTTGATTGAGTTTTTCGAGGAGGTGACCAAGAGGATTGACGAAGGCAGGGTGATGGACGTTGTCTACATAGACTTTAGCAAGGCCGTTGACAAGGTCCCGCATGGGAGGCTGGCCCGTAAGGTTCGAACACATGCGATCCAGGGTGAGCTTGCAAATTGGATGCAAAATTGGCTTGGGGATAGGAGGCAGAGGGTGGTAGTGGAGGGTTGCTTTTCAGATTGGAGGCCGGTGACCAGTGTGTGCCGCAGGGATCGGTGCTGGGCCCTCTGTTGTTTGTCATATGTATTAATGACTTGGATGTGAATGTAAGGGGCATGATTAGTAAGTTTGCATGTGACACCAACATTGGCGAAATAGTGCACAGTGAAGAAGGGTGTCTAAGGTTACAAAAGGATATATATCAACTGGGAAAGTGGGCAAGGGATTGGCAAATGGAATTTAACGCAGACTGGTGTGAAGTGATGCATTTTGGGATGTTAAATCAGGACAGAACATACACTGTGAATGGCAGGGCCCTGGGGAGTGTTCTTGAGCAGAGAGACCTTGGGGTGCAAGCACATAGTTCCACGAAAGTAGAACAGGTAGACTGGGAGGTGAAGAAGGCACATGTCATGCTTGCCTTCATTGGTCGAGGCAGTGAGTATAAGAGTTGGGACGTCATGTTACAGTTGCACATAACTTTGGTTCGGCCGCATTTGGAGCACTGTGTCCAGTTCTGGTCGCCGCACTACAGGAAAGATGTGATTAAGCTGGAGAGGGTGCAGAAAAGATTCACAAGGATGTTGCCTGGTTTGGAGGGCTTGAGTTATAAAGAGAGATTGGATAGGCTGGGTCTGTTTTCCCTGGAGTGAAGGAGGCTGAGAGGGGACATGATAGAGGTATACAAAATTATGAGAGACATAGATAGGGTAGATAGCCAGAGTCTGTTTCCCATGGTAGGGGTGACGAAATCTGGAGGGCATAGATTTAAGCTGGGAGGGAGGAGGCTTAAAGGGGATCAAAGGGGTAAATTTTTCACACAAAGAGCAGTGGATATCTGGAATGAGCTGCCTGAGGAGGTGGTGGAGGCAGGAACAGTAGCGACATTTAAGATGCATCTGGTTACTGGAATGAGTAAGGGGCATAGAATGATATGGAATTAATGTAGTCAGGTGGGTTTACTATAGATAGGCATTATAGTCAGCATGGACACGGTGGCCAAAGGGCCTGTTTCTATGCTGTACGACTCTATGACTCTATGGTGTGAGGTTATCCACTTTGGTCAGAAGAATAAAAAGGCAAGTTGTTATTAATATGGAGAGAAACTTCAGAATGCTTCAGTGCAAAGGCATCTGGGTGTCCTCGTGCATGTATCGTAGAAAGCTAGTGTGCCGGTACAGCAGGTAATAAGGAATGAAAATGGAATTTTTGCATTTATTGCTAAAGGAATAGAATATAAAAGTAGGGAAGTGTTGCTGCAAGTGTACAAGGCATTAGTAAGACCGCACCTGGAGTATTGCGTACAGTTTTGGTCCCCTTTCTTGAGGAGGGATGTAGTTTGAGGCAGTTCAGAGGAGGCTCGCTAGATTGATTTCAGAGATGAGGGGTTTGTCTTATGAAGAGAGATTGAGCAGTTTAGGTCTTTACTCTCTCGAGTTTAGAAGAATTAGAGGAGATCTAATTGAGGTATATAAAATGATTAAGGGGATTGGCAAAGTAGACGTAGAGGGGATGTTTCCTCTGGTGGGGCAATCTAGAACGAGAAGTCATAGTTTTAGGATAAGTGGTAGCAGATTTAAAACAGAGATGAATAGAAATTATTTCTCACAAAGGGTCGTGATTCTATGGAATTCACTACCCCAGAGTGCGGTGGATGCCAGAACATTGAGTAAATTTAAAGAGGAGATAGATTTTTAATTCGTAAAGGGTTGAAGAGTTATGGGGAACGGGCAGGAAATTGGAGTTGAGACCGGGATGAGATCAACCATGATCGTATTGAATGGCGGAACAGGCTCAAGGGGCTGAATTACCTACTCCTGCTTCTAGTTCTTATGACCTTATGATCTTCTAGCAGGTCTCGAGTGCCTCCTTTCTCCTTATACGAGCAACATACTGTTGTAGAAAAGTTTCCTGAACGCACTCTAGGACCTCTTGCAGCTCACTGCCCTTCACACTACTCTTATCCCAGTCGATGTTTGGACAATTAAAGTCCCCCATGATAACTATCCTATACTTTTTTCACATTTTGATAATTTTCCTGCAAATGTGTTCCTCCATGTCCTTCCCACTAGTCGGTAACCTTTAGACAACATAGAGCAATGTAACTGCACCTTTTTTGTTCCTTAGCTCCAGCCAAACTGATTCTGTCCTTGACCCCGCTAGTACATCCTTTTTCTCCAGCATTACATTGCTCTCCTTAATGAATACTGCCACCCCTCCACATTTTTTCACTTTCCTATCTTACCTGATCACCTTATATCCAGGAATATTTAACACCCAGTCCTGCCCTTCTATGAACCAGGTCTCTGTTACAGCCACAGCATCATATTTCCACATGGCAATCTGCACCTGTACGTCAGCCGTCTTATTATGTACACTCCATGCATTCACATACATGCACATTAACCCTGAATCAGACTTTATTACTTTCTCCCTCACTCTGACCCCATCTAATAACTTACTATTCCCTATCTCCCGCAGTATTCTGTGCATCTTGGTATTCTTCTCCAACACTTGCTCTTGGTTACCACACCCCGAAAAAGTTACCAGTTTTACTTCCAGTTCTGAACTACCTCTCAGGTTTCCATCCCCCTGACAATTTAGTTTAAACCCTTCCCTACAGCACTAGCAAATCTCCCTGCAAGGGTATTCGGCCCAGTCCTGCTAAGATGCAACTCGTCCATCTTGTACGGGTCCCACCTGCCCCAGAACTGGTCCCAGTGTCTCAGAAATCTGATGTCCTCCCTCCTACACCAGTTCTCCAGCCACGTGTTTAGTCACTCAATTTGCCTATTCTTATGCTCACTTGCACGTGGGACTGGCAGTGATCTTGAGATGACGCTGGGCTTGCTTGCCCCACCCGGGTGTCATGGGGTTACTATCCCTTTAGAAACAAAATCCAGATAACCTTCAGGGATGTTGTTAAATTCTCCTGCACCCACTGCAGTATGTTTCCTGGCTCTTACTGCTGTTGCAGTTAAAGCCACAGCCTGCTCTTCTGTGCTTTCCATCATGGCCCCTTCTCCTGCAATGGTCTGGTGTGCCTTGCTCGGACGTAACGTGCCTTGTTACAAAGTGGAAGCACACAGGTGTCCAGATCTCACTCATGCTTTCAGCACTTTTTTTTTGGCTTGAGGAGGACACTCTGTGTGTCCAGCTCTCCTTTATCGCCAAGGGCTAGTTAGGCTCCTATCATCCTGCCCACCTCTTATCCTTCTTGGATTTGTGGGGGTGACGAGGGAAGAATTTTCCTTGGAGTGAAAATTTATATGTGAGATTAAATTCATCGGCCAGAACTACGGCCTGCCTGTCTCTTTGAAACTTTTGTTCCCGTACATGGGTTTTAATAGAAAGGGGAAGGGCATTTTTAAATTCCTCGAGAAGAATCATCTCCCTGAGATTTTTATAAGTTGACAGAACTTAAAGAGCCCTTAGCCACTGGTCAAACGCCAGCTGCTTACTTCTTTCAAACTCGAGGTAAATTTGATCAGGCTGTTTCTGGAGGTTTTGGAATTTTTGGTGGTATGCTTCCTGTACTAGCTCATATACCCCGAGGATAGTATTTTTAGTTAATTCATAATCTGGTGAACCTTCATCTGGCAACAGTGAATAAACATGTTTTTCCTGTTAGCTTGCTTTGTAGCAACAGAGTCCAGCTCTCGGCCGGCCATTTCAACGGTCTTGCAAGCTTTTCAAAGCGGAAAAAAATGCTTCCACATCTCCCTCACGGAACTTCAGAATCAACTGGGAGAACTTTAAGATCTCAGCACAGGTCCCTGAGTTAAGGGTAGCTTTCACAATATCCATGCTTTCACTGGGGTTGCAATGCTGCTCCCTGGGTAATTCAAGTCACCTTAGCCCCCTTTCCTCCTTCTCCTTCTGGAAAATTCACTCCTTTACCCTCTCTTCCCTCTCTCTTTCCCCCTCTTCTCTCTCCCTTTATTTTTCCCTCTCTTCCCTCTGGAATTCTAATGCTAGCTTCCTCTGTTCTAATTGTATTTTAGCTAACATTACCCTGTCTGACTCTAACTCCAACGTTGCTTCTGAATCTTCAGGTTCAAGTGAAAAATGGTTGGCCACAAGTCTTAAGATTTTGGATTGCTTAGCTTTTGTATGGAAAGTAATTCCAAACTGCCAGCTATATTCCTCAACTCTTCAATAGATAGGGCCTTTAACTTATCCCAAGTCCCTTCATCCTGGTTTGGAAATGAACTGGCATCTGATGCTGACATGTTAGTATTCTAGGAGCAAAAACCACAAAGAAAACTGCATTGAAGTTTTTTTTTGGTAGGAATCAATTTGGTTTCCCACTTCCAGTTTCTCATTTGTCTTTAGATTGCGACCTTGGACTATAACCCTAAAATTTCTGTTACGGCCAGGTGAGGTGTGGGGGTTGTGGGGGGGGGGGGGGGTGGTGGTCTCAGGATCCCCTTTCGCCCATTCTCTTGTTTGACCGCAACAGGATTTATCCTTTTCTAACTGAGTGATTGAACTTCTCACCTCAGTGAGCTCCTGCTCCTGTTCCTCGAATATAATTGCAAAAGAACCAATCAGACAGGTTTTCTTCAGTTTAAACAAGAAAGAGGTAAGTTTATTACACTTAACAATTTAACAGGGTTTAAAATACTAAAAATATGTTACACATTCATGCACACATTCACACGAGAATCACACACACACAAAAATAAGTTACAGAGAAGAAACAGATCTGGTGGTTTGAACAAAATCTGGAATAAATGGAATTTAAATACAGTATGTGAGTCCAATAGTCCTCAGCTGAATTTGTGGCCCTGAATTCCTTGCTGGGCCACATGCACAGTGACGGGCTTGCTTTGCTCAGGGCTCCTGAAGGCTGAAGAGGGGTGTTGATTCCCATTCCCTGGTTGTTAGCTGCAGAAGTCTGTAGGCTTGTGGGTTGGGGGGAAGGGGCTGCAGAGAGGGGTGGTTCCCAGTCACAGCTGGATCTACTCTTGATACTTTCGGGGGAGAGAGGGAGAGTGATCCTGCTTCCTTGATTGCTTTTCAGTTACTGCTCTCTGCCATTTGTGACAAAGCTTACACTTTCTTCAGAAATGTGCAAGCAGTCACATGACTATCAATTCTCCCTTTGTTTTTAATGAGGTTTTGGCTGGAATGTTCTCTGAGATTCAAGGTGCTACATGCCTCAAGATGTCCAAACTCACTTGGAGAAGTTTGGCTCTTTCAACATCTATGGTCTTGATGACCATGTTGATAAAGCCATTCTAGGTAATTTAATTACTGAGATCAAGCCATTGATATGGTTCGGCTGGGTGAGACTTTTCGCCTCCAGTTTAATCATTTGGTGTTTCAAATATAAATTGCCATGGCCATCTTGGCTGCCAGTTTTTAAAAAAAGCTGCAGGACTTTTCCATTACAAGTTTAACGTAAGGTTCCAATTGATGAAATTAATATTTCCCCTCTGGTATTTTGGGCTTTCATGACAGCATATACTTCCCTCCAATACTGTTTACTTGCACTCTGGCATTCAATGCACCGACTGGGCAAAGGTCATGCCTTCTCCCAACAGAAGGGTGCTCCAGTATCCCTCAGTATGACTATGGGCTTACTCGCCTCACTCAAGGGGTATGGGGTCACTTTTCCTCTGGACACAATACCTTGGTAACTCTCAGGGATTTTGTTAAGTTTTCCCACACACTCAGCGGTAGGTTTACTGGGTTTTACTGCCTCAGTTAAAGCCACAAACCGGTCTGCTGTGCTTTTCGTCAGGTGCCCTTTCTTTGGTCTGGTGCACTTTGAGTAAACCTATGGGTTTTCCCCATAACATCCGGCAGTCAGCTCAAAGGACACCTGCCTAGTAAGAATTGAAACATACAGACTTTTGGGCATCACTCCTGTTCTCAACACCTTCCTTTTTGGCCTGAGGAGGGCCCCCCGTGTTTCCAGTTCTCCCTTCTCACTCATGGTTGTTCATCCTCCTATCACCCTCCCACCTTCTATCCTTTTCAGGTTTTTAGAGGTGACTAAGGAAGGGTTTCTCTTGGGGAAATTGCTTTTGAATAGGTGTATATTTATCAGCCAGGATTGCTGCCTGCCAGGCTCTTGGAACCTTTTGTTCCTCAATGTGGTTTCTTATGGAAAGGGGAAGAGTGTTTGAACTCCTCGAGGAGGAGCACCCTCTGAGGTTTTCATAGGTGGACGTTATCTTAAGTGCCCGTATCCACTGGTCTAAAGCAAGCTGCTTAACTCTTTCAAACTCGAAAGTAAGTTTGTTCTGGCTGCTTTCGGAGAGTTCGGAACTTTTGACGGTATGCCTCCAGTAGTGGCTTATATGTGTGCAGGATAGCATTTTTAGTCATATCATAATCTGATGTACTCTCAGTAAACAGTGAATAAAGTGCATGGCCTTTTCCTGTTAATTTTGCTTTGCAACAACAATGTCCAGCTCTCTACTGGCCACTTCAGTTGTTTTTCAATATTTTCAAATGAGATGAAAAATGCTTCGACATCCCCCTCATTTAACTTTGGTATCAACTGGGAGAACTTTAAGAGCTCAGCACCCAGTCCTGAGCTCGGGGTAACTCCTGCACTAGCACTGCCATCACTTGATACATTGGCTCTTCCCCTATTCAATTCAAGCTGCCTTTACTCCTTTTGGAAAGCTTTTTCTTTTTCTCTTTTGTGGAACTCTCTCTCCTCTTTCTCCCTCTGGAAATCTCTTTCTTTCTCCCTTTCCTGGAAAATTCTTCCTTTCTCTCCTTTCTGAAATTCTAATTCTAGTCTCCTCTCTTCTAATTGTACCTTAGCTAATGTTACTTTATTTCAGATTCTATGTCCGCCTCCAGTTCTTCAGTGTCAATTTTTAAACGGTTTGCCACAAGTTTTAGGATTTCAGGCTTCCTAGTTTTTGGAATGATAGTAATCTTTGATTGCCCAGCTACATTCCTCAAATCTTCAACAAATAGGGCTTTTAACCTGGTCCATGTTACTTCACTCTGTGATAGGAAGGTACTGTCCTCGAATGTGAACATCTTAGTACTCTAGCACTGAAAACTACAAGAAAACCTGTATTGAACTCTTAAATTATTGCTAGAGATCAATTTATTTTCCCACTTCCAGTTTCCTGTTCCAGGTTTCCCATTCATCTTTATGTTTAATCCCATATGTGAGCTTCCAAATTTCTGTTACGAGCAAGTGAGGAGTGTTTGAAGGGTCTCCCTCTTTTCCTTCTCGTAGCTTGACCACAACAGGTTTAACTCTTTCTTGAAGTCCAAGTACTGGCCAATTCAGTGGGTTTTTGATTACTAACTTACTATGACAAGTTTTCTTGAGTTAACAAAGAAAGAGCTTAGCTTTATTTTACTCAAACTGAAGTAAAATAATAAACAACAGGCCAACTTTCACTCTCACACACACACTCTGGAGGTTTACACACACACAAATAGGTTACAGAGTATGGAAAGGTAGATTGGTTGGGTTAAAGTCCATAGCAAAAAACAATTTTGGATTTTGGTGATTCAGCTGGCTTTTAGCTGACCTCAGTCGTCCTGTGTCTTTTCGTTTGAAGAGATAGATGACTAGTTCAGTGAGCCTCTTTGGAGACAGCAACGTGGATGATTTTTTTCAATGGGGTTTCTGATTGTGGCTCGAGTATGCAAAAGTAGGCAGTCAACCAGCAGGATTTGAAAACTTTCAAGCTGGAATGGAGAGACGGAGAGAAAGAGACCCACACCTGGGTCTGCATGTGTCAGAGTCCAGTTGCTTCTCCTCTGTGCAGAGAACACAACAACTTAAAACCACACATGATAGTCACTCATTCAAACATAGCAGTTAGCAGTATTTCTCTGCTTGCTGAAAGAACAAATAGTTCCTTTTCTACCTCCTGGGTCTTGGTTCTTGCTGGGAAACAGACATTTCATCTCCCTCCTCACAATATTTTCTCATGTAGGATTCAGTATAGCAAAGTAGATGATCATCTTAAGCTGAAAGGATGACTTTTCTGGCAGCTTGTCTTTTAAAAGTATCTTGAAAATATAATTTCAGATCCCCAGTCAGTGAATGACAGAAAATTATCAATCAATAAAACATACTGGCATAACAACTCTGACCCCTTTCTCACACTCCTGTATCTGGGAGGTTCCTCTAACCCCTTTCTCACACTCCTGTATCGGCATAGATTCCCTGAATCCACACTGCACTCATGTATATTGGCAGGTCCCTCTAAACCACCATTCCCATTCTTTCTGCTTATGTCTATCTATCTCACTCACTCTGTCTCTATTTGTCATTTTTCCTGTTTCGTTGTCCAACTGTCTCAGTCAGATTCCCTGTGTTTCTATATACACCTCTCTTTATCTCTCTGTCACATTCTCTGACTTTCTCTGTGAGATACTCTCTGTTTATTTCTCTTTCAATCTCAGGGAGGAATTCTACTGGCCCACTGACGTCGGGGTCATGGCGGAGGTGGGGAAGCTTGCAGAAAATTCCTTTTGGAGCGGCCTGCCATGTTTCCCAATGCTGGGAAGGCCCCGCCCCATATTACTGGCAGCAGCAAGGTCTGATGCAGCCCCGGTCACTTGGCAGGGTAGCACAATTTAAATATTCAAAGCACTACTTAACTTGCCTCATTATGCATCCCGTTGCCTCATAATCAACAGTTCCACATATTCCTGTGAATGGGCGTCTATCACGTACCGTCCCATTCCGACCAATAAAATCCGGCTGGACAGAGGTTGCCGTGCTCGGAGTCTGTAAAGGTTAGTCCAGTGAGGTGGGTCTCAAGGGAGAGGGATGGCATTATTTGGGGTGAAACTTTGCAGGGAGGTGGGAGGGGGGATGGTATTAATGAGGGCACAACTCTGCAAACGTGAAGGGAGATGGGAGGGAGGTGGTATTACTGGCAGCACAACTCTGCATACCCTCCCTCCGTAAAGGGGGAACACTCTACACCATTGAATGTTTGTGTGAGTGAAGGAGCAATGGCACTCTGGGAACCCTGTGTGTGTTGGGAGGGTGCTAGAAACATGAGTTGTGTGAAGATAATCTGGCTGGTGGGACAATCGATGCAGCTGCTCCAATCAGAATGTGGTCATGCTGTGCCACTCTCAGTGGGGGCTAAAACGGGCAATGCCATGCCACGTCACATAGTTGAAGCACGAAAGTACCTGATGTACCAGTCAACATCAATCTCTGACCTGTTCGGTACCTTCAAAGAAGTGAAGAAACCAAGTTTAATTGCAACTTGAAAATGGGGATGGTTCGCCCTATATTCATTATCTGTTTATGGTGAGGAACCAAATGCACCGCAAGCAAAACCAACAGGCAGTTACAGCCACATAGAGGTCCCCGGGCGTGAGCTAGCAGCAGCCCCCAAAGAGAGCTCGCCACTACAGATCACCGCACATCTACAGGTCCCGAATGACATTTCTGCAGATGTCAGAGCTCCAGTGTCAGAGGTGACTGCGGATGTCGAGAGAGGCAGTGACACATCTCTGTGCCCTGCTGAATGATGACCTGTAGCCCATGGGCTTCAGTGGACATCCTATGACTGTGGCCCTCAAAATGACAGCGGCTCTTAATTTTTACGTCTCTGAATCATTTCAGGGGCCCACAGGAGACTCACATTGTCAGCAGTGCACCGCTGTATCAGGGAGCTCACCGATGCCCTATAGCAGAAGGCCAGTGACTATGTCCGGTTTGGGAGAGAACCTGACAGCCCGGCCCAGAGTATTGCAGGAACCCACAGTTGCAAGTGGGACCCACGTGACCATCAAGGTTCCCGCTGGGTCACCAGCTGTATACATAAACCGGAAGGTCTTCCACTCAATCAATGCACAGCTGGTATGTGATCACCAGAAGCACTTCATGCAATTCTGTGCCCAATTTCCAGGCAGCTGCCATGACACCTTCTGTTGAAGAAAATCCAGATTGTGCCCAATTATTGAACTAATTCTCCGGACTCAGACGTTGAGAATCAAACCCTTTATTGCATGATATCATGGGGGAACACACCTTACCTAAATGCGGTCCAGTGCTGCTCCCAAAGAGCTACAGATCACCGTGGACTTATATAGTATAAAAGAGGCAGAGCTAACAGTTTCACAATTAGATAAGCACCCACAAGACTGCCTACGTAACGGTGCACCATGCAGGGTCCGAGGTCAGCGAAACATCAGTTTCAACAATAACAAGCTAGTTCCTTAATTCAATGCCCACTCCAGACACCATATCTGGCCGTAATGTCTGATTGTGGTTAGCTGCTCTGTCTACAATTTATGACCGTTGGTTGTGGTTAGATTAGCTACAAGCTGTGTCCTGCTTTTCTGCTTCTACAAAGTTAAGTAATAATTAGCAAAGCTCAGAAAATTCTCCAACAATCCCTCCTTTTATCATACCATGATAACACAATATCATCGTCTGTGGAGGGGAGAGGTATTTAAAGTAGTCATTGAAGCATAATATATTTCCTGCCATCGCGCTGTCCCAGCGCAAGGCCAAGCTAGCAATACATGATTGATTAATCTCAGCTTAAATGTCCCCATAAACTCTGTTCTTAAAATTCTAAAATTCCGTTCTCACAGTCCCCTCTTGACTCTTCAACAACCCTTTTAAGAATCCTTCCCTTGATCCCACCTAGGTGCCTTTAATGGTCTCTATTTGTCTAGAAACAGCCTTCAACACCCGGAGGGGTCGCACTCAATACGTCGCCTGCTTATATCACAAGGGGGCAGCGGGAATTTTGTAAAGGCATAAGTTTTGCAGGGGCTTCAAATACTTGTTTACAACATAAAAGGTGGTACACTTGTACATTTATCATCTCATTTAAGCATCACTGTTACATAATCGATTGTACAAACTTAATACAATTTCATAAAGTACATTGATCATTCATTTGCTCACTTTAAGTATGTATGAAAAGGTTATACAATTACCCCTTTTATGGCATAACTAATTGTCCCTCCTTTTACAGAGCAAGTTCGAACACGAATTGCTTTTCGGGTAGCTGTCCAACCTGTGTTCATACATCCTCTTGCATTGCCTAATTAATTTCTTAAATTGCCAAATTAAGTATGTCACATCTAACACCATGATACCCAAAACCACTATCAGGACATGGGAGATAATTCTAAACCAGGGGTGTATCTGCACGTCTGACCCCCAGTTCCATAAGTCCTCCCGCCAGGTAGAATCATTTATCTTGTCAATCTCATCTTGTAGCATCTTCGACTGTTGTTCCAGCTTGCAATGGCTTCTAGCTGCTGTCTATCTTTACCCAAGCGTGTGGGCAATGGTTGAATAGTATATTCATAGTCCCGGAGGTAATTTGTCAAATCCTCCTTAATACTTTCTGTCACAGTCATCGTTTCTGTCTTTTGCTCATGTATCTGTACCAACTCCATCTTCCCTACTCGGGTTGGTATTTGTGGGTTGAACCAAAATGTACTGTTGCTCACCGGCCAGGTCCGTTTATGTCCATACTGGTATTCCTTCGCTGTGGTGGTTAAGCAATATCTCCCCTTTCCCATATAGGCCACACGGGTTAGTCCTGACAATGCTTTCCTAGTCTTCATGGTGCAATTTACAGTGGTATTAAATCCACATTTTGATTCTGCCGTTTTATATATAGGACGAGGACATATGATCACTTGGTTTTCCAGACTACACTCAGACAATGGACAATGTTGTTCCAATTACTTCTTTTCCAATTTCCACAACTTATGGTAAAATATCATTGTATTTTATGTAATCTTTTCCCCTTATCACCCCTATATTTTCTACTTCATGTAATTGCATCCCTAACTTATCTCTCAGAATTACAGGTATTCCCAACACTACTCCAATACTCATAGATCCTGTATTTACACATTCCTGACCTTTCCATACCTTAAGTTTTCTGAGTTGGCACCTGATAATTTTATCATTTGTGTGACTAGCTAAGTATTCCAACTGGGTGTAATTGATCCAAACTGGTACATGTCCTGCATCAATTTGCCTCCAATTTTCCTTCGTTTGTTCTAACATCCACGGACCATATGCACTACAAACACTTTCATTATTTGAAATGTCGTGGACCTCCTTTACCTTTTCTATGATATCATTAATAGTATGAGCATGACCTTCCCGTACTCTCACCAGTCCTGTCACTGTTTTTGACAGATCCTGTCCTACTTTAGCTACACCACTTCTGTTCCTTTTTTAAAAAAATATCCTTTACTAGTTGACAGAGTTCTAACCTTCTGGTCCACATTTTCCAAATCTATAGTATTGACAATTGAAGTTCCTGTATTAAGGACTGTGGCTGCGTCATTCACTAAACTGCGTTTATGTCTCTTTCCCTTTATTATTTTCTCATTACCAAATTCCTGTCTCAACAATTGTTACAGTAATACCTTGTACAACTCTCGGGTCTTCTCAGGGCACCAGTCAGGTAGCTGGATATCTGAGAAAATCAATATTACCGGTACCAACTCAAGCTTTACATTATCATATACAATTTTATTAGGTTTTATTATCACAAGTCTATTTTCTAGTCCTGTAGTCAAGACCGGGCAAAGGAGACCAGTCACTTGTGGCTGTTGGGCCGTAACCTTACTCGTCAGTAATTGGGATGTGGGGTTAACCGTGGGGGTTGGTGCTTCTTGTCTGTTTAATCTCATAACCAGAAATAGGAACAGTCCTTTTTTTTTTAGAGCTTTAATATCTTGCGCTAGGGGGAGTTCGAGGATTGTCTGCACTCACTTTTGCTCTGTCTCATGCTTTCCCTGTGTTATTATTATTCCCAAATAAGAAACCTTTTCCTTCATTATCGGTGCCATTTTCAGCCTAACTTTCACTCTAACCTTCTGAAGGAAGGTGGAATATCGATGGATTATTATAAAATCCCTGGGAGAGACACGTCCAGATGTGCTGTTGTCCCTTGAAGGTAAATGCAAATTTATATTGACTCTTGTGCCAACTGTATGGACCAGAATCCATTGCTAATGTCCAATACAGTAAACCTCTGATTTGTTATTTTCTAAAACTTTGATTGTCCTCTTAAATATCAGATAAATTTCCCTTTTAGTGCTTTAAATAACCACTCATATCAGTTAAATTTTGTTTATTGATTCCAATTTCTTATGCCCAGACTTGATTGTACTTTTTGTACGTTAAGGACAGAAATGCTTGCAACTATCTTTCCTTCTCAAGCATTTTGTCTCATTGATAATTGCATGTCTGCAATTAAGTTTTAAATTCTCAATGCTGCTGGATCTCTTGTTGTGGCATCAGTTCTCATGTGGCCTTGGAACCTGCCGTCACCTGCTTAAAAAGAATCCATTGTGGCTCTGCCCCTGAGCCCAATGGGTTAATTTGTCCAATTCTATCTGTCAACTTAGAAATGTAAAATTTAACAATGTCCAATATGTATAAATTTGACTCTCAGCAATGCAAAAAGCCGCAGCGGGTTAAGTTCCTTGTTTGTCTCCAAGGGGGCGGAGCAAAACATTCTCAGCTTCGTCACTTTACGAAACCTTTCTTTTCTGATCGAAAAGAACTATCTATTTTAAACCTTTTCAATCCTTTTGGTATCCTATCTCTTGTAAGAGGTTCCTCATCCAAGGATTTTTTACAACAAAGATGATTCCAATTCCAATTCACTGCAATAATATTTAAAAATCAAAACTGCCGATGTGCTATGAGTGAGTCCTCTGTCCGGAACTTAAGACTCCTCCAGAACTCGACATGCTAAACTTGAAAGTTCATTGTGGTTGCAAATGACATTTCCAGTTCTTCAACTTAAACAGGTCAATTAACCTGAACAGTATTAATTCAATTCAGACTTATTAACTTATAATACTTATTAACTACACACAGAACAGAATAGCACGTGCCTATTTTAAAAGATAGGTAAATTACATCATTTTCTTGCTCTTTCTTCAGGCGCCTTTTCAAATGACTGTAATAAAACCAAAAACTAAAGAAAAAGTTATTTAACATTCTTACAACAAAAGACTTAACACTAGGTCCTTACACAAACTTTAATCTTTTTAAACAGACAGAATCTTTCCTATATCTCCTTTTCTATCCTTTCCCTTAAAACAATATAACAGTCAGTAAAACATGTCTTCAAATTTAGACTGTAAAATAAAACAATAGCAGAGTTTCCAATTAAAACAATGTTCCAAACCCCAAATTAGATTTCTGCCAGACATCTTCAGACCTTCAAGGCCGAAGCTTATCCCTCAGAAAATTGTTCATTGCCTTTTCACAGTTGCAAAACCAACTAAAAATAAAACTTTACCTTAAAATATAATTCAATTTTATATCCCATTCCTGGGTGCACAATCTTAAATCAAAATGAACACACTCAACAATCACTTTTCACACTCATTCAATTCCAAACAACTTAATAGACTCATGCTTTTAACATTAAAGCCAGACAACAAAGAGTTAACAACAGTCAGTTCGACAGAATACAAGCTGTTCTTCCCAGATATTCAATTAATTCACGGAAGCTTCCGACATTCTCACAGTCGAAAGACACAGTTACTTGTTTTACTTTAAAACATACCTATCTTTAAAACACATATTTACCGTGGCGCTTCTGCGTCTCCTTCGAGGGGGCAAACGGACGTGGGTTGCCTTTCTCCAGAGGACATGGTTTACTTGTCCCCGGGGGCAACCCTTCCTTCTTGGAAGCCGTTGAGTCCACTCTTACTTCTACTTTCTCAAAACCTTCTAAATTTACGAGTTCTTTTCTATGAATCAAGTAGCATTAAAACAAAGGAAAACAAACAAGACACAACAAAACGAATAGACACAAGGATACGAACAGGCGCAGTTAATATTAAATTCTCAAGGTCAGCTAACCGGCACACCCCTGTTTCTCAGGCCAACGCTCTTTCATTCTCCCTCCGTCCCACAGCCTCTCTCTCCAGGGCAAGATTCCGGCTCGTGTACTCAGGAGCAACGATCACGTGCCTGTCGGGTCAATTTGGTAGTTTAGTTACAGCCCCAGTCGTTCACCGTCCCAGACGGTTGTCCGAACTCCTTTTGTCCCACAGCCTCTTGACTCCACCCGGTGGAGGAACAGCTCGTGCAAACTCAAATTAGGATCACCAAATTCCCGGAATTTGGTACTACTACACCGAATTCGCCACATTTTACTGGATTGTCTACTTTAGGTTCCTAATCCCCGTTAGGTTCATTCAGGATCCCGTACAAAAGGGATCCTGCCGACTACGCCAAACCGTTGAAGAAAATCCAGATTGTGCCCAATTGTTGAACAAATTCTCCGGACTCAGACGTTGAGAATCAAACACTTTATTGCATGATATCATGGGGGAACACACCTTACCTAAATGCGGTCCAGTGCTGCTCCCAAAGAGCTACAGATCGCCGTGGACTTATATAGTATTTAAAAAAGGCAGAGCTAACAGTTTCACAATTAGATAAGCACCCACAAGACTGCCTACGTAACGGTGCACCATACAGGGTCCGAGGTCAGCGAAACATCAGTTTCAACAATAACAAGCTAGTTCCTTAATTCAATGCCCACTCCAGACACCATATCTGGCCGTAATGTCTGATTGTGGTTAGCTGCTCTGTCTACAATTTATGACCGTTGGTTGTGGTTAGATTAGCTACAAGCTGTGTCCTGCTTTTCTGCTTCTACAAAGTTAAGTAATAATTAGCAAAGCTCAGAAAATTCTCCAACACCTTCATCTTACGCCATTTCCAGCTTCTGTTGCTGTTCATTGAACAGACTCAGATCGAGAGGTGTCTTCTTGGAGACAAGGGCTACTCCTTCAAGATATGGCTCCTGACACCAGTGAGAAACCCCACCAGTGATTCAGAGGAGAGACACAAAGTCAGCCACGGAGCTACAAGAACCACCATTGAGCAGGCGATTGGCATGCTGAAAATGTGATTCCACTGCCTGGATAGATCAGGTGGTGCCCTGCAGTACGAGGCAGAAAGGGTAGCTCGTATTGTTGCCGTTTGCTATGCTCTGCACAACTACAAACTCAATAGGGGGAGGCCTTGCAGGATGAGGAGAGACATGAGAAGGACTCATCCTCGGATGATGAGGATGCAGAGGACTTACAGCAAGAGACACTCATGGGAGCACAGAGAGCATCCAGGTGCCACATGCAGGGCGAGCAGCGACCAAGGAATGAACAGCAATGATCAAAAGTTCTCCAGACCATAGGAACCACCATGAGCTCTGCAAGCCACACTGCACCCTCATTCACCCTGTATTCACTATACCCTCTGACTTCCCCCTGTCTGACGCTGAACGTTCTGTACTCATTAAACGACTCAATTTTATCCCCTTATGCCCCCACCTCGATGAACGCGCTCGGCATGACGCTGAGCTCTTCTTCCATCATCTCTGCCTTCGGGTTCACTTCCTTGATCCGAAGTCCTCCCCCGATCAGCATTCCCATTCACCCACCTCCAGGCTTCTCCCTTTACCTGGACCCATCCCTCTGGCCTCTTATCCACTCTTGATGTTTTCATTGAAAACTGTCAGCGAGACATTGGTCATCTCAATTTCTCTTTCCCTGTCACTCACTCTAACCTGCCCCCCTCTGAACTTGCCACACTCCATACTCTCAGTTCTAACCCCGACATTATCATCACACCTGCAGACAAGGGTGGTGCTGTTATTGTATGGTGTACCGACGTCCACCTTACAGAGGCTCAGCACTAACTCTCAGACACTTCTTCCTACTTCCCCCTGGGCCAGGACCCCACCACCGAACATCAAGTGACTGTCCACAGGACTGTCACTGACCTGCATCTCCTCTGGAGATCTTCCCTCTACAGCTTCCAACCTCAGTCTCGCAACCCCGAACAGCCCACTGCTGCCTCCTTTCCAAAATCCACAAATGGGACTGTCCCAGCAGACCCATTGTTTCAGTCTGCTCCTGCCCCACTGAACTTATTTCTTCCTATCTCGACTCTATCTTTTCTCCCTTCATCCAGTCTCTTCCCACCTACATTCGTGACTCTTCTGAAGCCCTTCGTCATTTTGATAATTTCCATTTTCCAGGCCCCAACCGCCTCCTCTTCATTCTGGATGTCCAATCTCTCTACATCTCTATCATTCACCAGGACGGACTGATGGCTCTCGGCTTCTTCCTTGAATAGAGGCCCAACCAGTCCGCATCCACCAGCACCCTCCTCCACCTGGTTGAGCTTGTTCTCACGTTGAACAACTTCTTCTTCAACTCCACTCACTTCCTTCAAGTAAAAGGTGTTGCTATGGGTACCCACATGGGCCATAGTTATGCCTGTATTTTTGTGGGATATGTCAAACATTCCTTGTTCCAGTCCTACTCAGGCCCCCTCCCCCAGCTCTTTTTCCGGTACATTAATGACTGTATCGGTGCCGTTTCCAGCTCCCGCCCCAAACTGGAAAACGTTATCAACTTTGCTTCTAGTTTTCACCCTGTTCTCACCTTTACATGGTCTATTTCCGACACTTCCCTTCCCTTCCTTGACTTCTATGTCTCCATCTCTGGGGATAGGCTGCCTACGAATATCCATTATAAGCCCACCGACTCTCACAGCAATCTCAACTATACTTCTTCACACCCTGCCTCCTGTAAAGTCTCCATTCCATTCTCCCAGTTTCTCCGTCTCCGACGCATCTGCTCTGATGATGCTACCTTCCATGACAGAGCTTCTGATATTTCTTCCATTTTCCTCAACCGAGGATTCCCCCCCAGTGTGGTTGACAGGGCCCTCAACCGTGTCTGGCCCATTTCCAGCACCTCTACCCACACCCCTTCCCCTCCCTCCTAAAACCACGACAGGATTCCCCTTGTCCTCACTTTCCACTCCATCGGCCTCTATCTCCAAAGGGTCTTCCTCTGCCATTCCCGCCACCTACAGCGTGATACCACTACCAAAGGCATCTTCCCCTCACTTCCCATCATTCCGATGGGATCATTCCCTCTGCAACAGCCTTGTCCACTCCTCCATTACCCCACCACCTCGTCCCTCTTCCCACAGCACCTTCCCCTGCAATCGCAGGAGGTGTAATACCTGCCCTTTTACCTCCTCTCTCCTCACTGTCCAAGGCCCTAAACACTCTTTTCAGGTGAAGCAGCCATTTACTTGTACTTCTTTCAATGTAGTATACTTTATTCGCTGCTCACAATGTGGTCTCCTCTGCATTAGAGAGACCAAACGCTGACTGGGGGACCGCTTTGCGGAACACTTCCGCTCAGTCCGCAAGCTGGACCCCGAGCTTCCAGTTGCTGGCCATTTCAACACATCCCTCTGCTCTCATGCTCACATCTCTTTCTTGGGATTGTTGCAGTGTTCCACAGATGCTGCCAGACCTGCTGGGTTTTTCCAGCACTTTCTGTTTTTATTTCAGCTTTCCAGCATCCTCAGTATTTTGCTTTTATTGCTACCCTGATTCACCTGTTGTGCAGCAGTCAGCATTTGCAATCTCTTTTTGTCCACCATTACTGGCAGCAGCAGACTGAGTAATTGTCCATGTCACTGCATCTGTGGAGACACACATGAGTAATACTGGCATGGCAATGATGTTATTCCATACATTGGCAGTTCTGAAAGGACAATGGTGTAATGGGAGGAGACAGGAGGGGGGCATGCTACCACACGTCATTCACACAGTACAAACAACTCATGCTAGTGAAAAGCATTTAGTGAAATAAATTTTTACCATGTAATGTCACCCGTGCAGATCCATTTGTGTCACGGTGTATTTTCTCAAATGTTTGCGGATGCTTCTTCGTGGTGCCACCTCTGTACTGGTGGAGCCTGATTGACTGGCAGAGGGCCTGGCATCTACATTGGAATCACCAGGCAGAGGGACCCCAGATATGTCGAGCAGGCTCACCTCCTCCATCTCAGGGCTCGTTTGAACCCCTCTGCTCTCCCAGGAAGTCGCAGGGACAGGGATAGTCTCCATGCCCCTGGTCTGTCTCTCACCTTGCCGCTGATTTGAGGATCTTCCTGCCGCAGGCCGGCACTCACACATCTTTGGATCCCCATCTGAGGAACTGAGGCGGAATACTAGTGGGGAGGGGGGAGGAGGTACGTTCTCACTGTGGGGTGGGAAGACCAGGGTCAAGAATACAAGAACACAATAGAACAAGAAATAGGAGCAGGTTCAGACCATACGGCCCATCGAGCCTGCTTCGCTATTCAGTCCGATCATGACTGATTTTGGGCTTCAGTTCCACTTTCCTGCCCACTCCCCATATCCCTTGATTTCTTGTGAGACCAAAAATATATTTAACCCAGCCTTAAATCTGATGGTACTTCCACAACCCTCTGGGGTAGAGAATTCCAAAGATTCACAACCCTTTGAGTGAAGTAATTTCTCCTCATCTCAGTCCCGATTCAGTTGCCCCTTATCCTGAGACTGTGCCCTTGTGTTCTAGATTCCCTGACCAGTGGATACAATCTCTCAGCTTTTGCCCTGTCAAACCCTTTCAGAATCTTGTATGTTTCAATGAGATCGCCTCTCATTCTTCTACACTCCAGAGAATATAGGCCCAATTTACTCAGCCTCTCATCATAGGACAACCCCCTCATCCCAATTTAGTAAATCTTCGCTGCACTGCCTCCAGTGCAAGTATATCCTTTCTTAAACAAGAAGGCTAAAACTGCACACAGTATTCCAGGTGCGGTCTCACCAAAGCCGTGTACAATTTTACTAAGACTTCTTTATTCCTGTACTCCAATCCCCTTGCAATAAAGGCCAACATGCCATTTGCCTTCCTAATAGCCTGCTGCACCTGCGTGATAACTTTGTGCATTCCTTGTACCCGTACCCCCAAGTCTCTCAGAGCATCAACACTTACCAGTTTTGCAACTTTTAAAAAACATTCTGATTTTCTATTTTTACGACCAAAATGAACAATTTCACACTTCCCTACATTATATTCCATTTGCCATCCTGTTGCCCACTCACATAACCTATCAGCTTACCTTTCCATCAAGCTTTGTATCATCAGCAAACTTAGATAAATTACTCTCTGTCTTTTCATCCAAGTCATTAATATAAAACGTAAATCGCTGAGGCCACAGAGTTGAGCCTTGCTGAACCTCACTGCCTGCCAACTTGAAAATTCCCCATTTATGCCCACTCTCTGCTTCCTGCCTGTTAACCAATCCTCTATCCACGCCAGTATATTACACCCAACACCATGAGCCCTTACCTAGCCAATTAATCTTTTATGTGGCACTTTATTGAATGCCTTTTGGAAATCCAGGTATACTACATCTACTGATTCCCCTTTATCTACCCTAACAGTTGCATAATTCTTTAATAATAGTTTCCAGTGTCGTCTCAATGACTGATGTTTGGCTAACTGGCCTGTAATTCCCTGTTTTCTCTCTACCTCCTTTCTTGAAAAGCGGTGGGACATTTGCCAACTTCCAATATAATGGGACCATTCCTGAATCTAAGTGATTCTGAAAAATCATAGTCAGCACATCCACTACCTCTTCAGCGATCTCTTCTCGAACCCGAGAATGTCGGCCATCTGATCCCGGGGACTTCTCAGATTTTAGTCCCTCATGTTTCTCCAATACTTTTACTCAGCTAATATCAATATCCTTAATTGCCTCGTTCTTTTTAGTCAAAGTAACATAATTATTGCAGGGGATGGTGGGAAGGGTTGTAGTTTAAAGTTTCTGTACTTTTTGGGGGGGGCGGGGAATGTCAGGTGATCCAAGTAAGTGTTTTGTAGGGGGAGAGGGCAAGTAATTAATTTTATGGTTATTGGGGGGGGTGGGAAAGGGACAGAATAAATGTATTTTTTTTTGTGATCAATGTTTCTTTAAATATTTAAATTGAACGGTAGGGTTCGAGACCTTCAAAATGGCGCCAGCACCTGCGCACAGACGACTGACGCCATTGTCGGGGACCGCCAGCTCGCCCCCTCCACGTCATGGGTGGGGGAGGCGGTGGTCTGCCCTGACTATTTAAATAAGCCGGTGCACGATAGCTTGTGGCGGCTCAGTGACGTGTGGTCCACCCTGTTTTCGCCCACCGCCAAGGTATAAATTTCAGCCTATACTTCATCTGCCAATTTTTTGCCCACTCACTTAACCTATCTATATCCCTTTTAAACTCTTTGCAACCTCCTCACAAATTGCGATCCTACCTATCTTCGTATCATCAACAAATCTGGCTACAATACACTCAGTCCATTCATCCAAGCCATTAATATAGTTCATAAATAGCTGAGGCCCCAGGACTGATCCACATCACATTTGATTGCTTCAATTTGCCAACCTGAAAATGACCTATTTATCCTGTCTCTCTTTTCCTGTTAGTGAGCCAATCCTCGATCCATGTTAATATATTTCCTCCAACACCATGGCCTCTTATCTTGTGCAGTAACCTTTTACATGGCACCTAGAAACATCGATCCATAGAAATGTTACAGCACAGAAAGAGGACATTCAGTCCATCCTGTCTGCACCAGATGAAAAAAAAATAGCTACCCTTTGTAATCCCACCTTCCAGCACCTGGTACGCCACCTTGCAGGTTACAGCACTTCAGGTGCATGTCTAGGGAACTTTTAAATGAGTTGACGGTTTCTGCCTCCACCACTGAGCTGGGCAGTGAATTCCAGACACCCACCACCCTCTGGGTAAAAAAGTTTCTCTTCATGTCCCCTCTAATTCTTTGACCAATCACTGTAAATCGGTGACCCCTGGTAATTGATCTCTCCGCTAGAGGAACAGGTCCTTCCTGTATACTCTACTCAGGCCCTCATAATTTTGTACACCTCAATTAATTCACCCCTCAGCCTCCTCTGTTCTAAGGAAAACAACCCTACCCTATCAAATCTTTCCTCATTGCAGCAATTATCAAGCCCTGGCAACATTCTTCTAAATCTCTTCTGTAGTCTCTCCAGAGCAATAATGTGCTTCCTGTAATGTGTGGTACCCCACGTGTGGTACCACACATTTGAACACCCTTATCACACACATGGGAAACCCCGGAACATTTTGGGCACTCCGAGCACACACTTGCCATCACCCAGTACACACTTGGATGCCTAATTTTACTCTTGGGCCCACCCAGGACACTCTTGGGCACCCCAAGGGTATATACTCGAGAATGGCAATAGCACGCCAGTGGTGTCCGAGAGTGTGCAGAGGTGCATAAGAATTTTCTTGGGGAGGCCAGTGTGTCATATTAGTGCCAAAGAGAAGGTGTCCAAGAATGCGTGCTTGTGAATGACAAGAGTGTGCTGGGACTGAGCAACTGTGTCATCGGGTTGCCAAAGAACATGCTAGGGGTGACTGTACTAGGTGTGATCAGGAGTGTACTACGGGTGCCTAAGAGTGTGATAGGTGTGCCCAAGAGTCTTCTCTAGTTGATCAAAACATGCTAGATAATGGCAAGTCATAGAGATGCAGCACTGAAACAGGCCCTTCGGCCCACCGAGTCTGCACCGACCATCAACCACCCATTTATACTAATCTTACATTCACTACCACATCCCCACATTCCTTCTATTCTCCTACCATCTACCATCTAATTGCACTCGGGCAATTTATAATGGCTAATTTACCTATCAACCTGCAAGTCTTTGGCTGTGGGAGGAAACCAGAGCACCCGGCGAAAGCCCACGTGGTCACAGGGAGAATTTGCAAACTCCGCACAGGCAGTACCCAGAACCGAACCCGGGGCGCTCGAGCTGTGAGGCTGCAGTGATAACCACTGAGCTGCTGTGCAACCCCGTGTCTGCTAGGGTGCCCATGTGTCAGCTTGGGGTGGCTTAGAGTGGGCAATTTGCCACTAATATGTGCTCAGGGTGCCCAGAATGTGATAGGAATGAGAAAGTGTGTGACAGGCATGCCCAAGAGCTTGTTAGGTGTGCCCAAGTGTGTTCTAGGTGTGCTCATGAGTGTGCTAGGGATGTCAATAGTGTGATAGGTGTCTCCAAGGGAGTGCTGTGGTGCCCAAAACTGTTCCACGGGTGCCCAAGAGAGTGCTAATGGTGATCAAACATGCTCTAGGGGATGGAAAGTGTGTTCCAGGGTGCCCAAGTGACTGCTAGGCATGCCCAAGAGAGTCTAATTTGTCCAGATGTGTGCTTGTTGCGTCCAAGAAGGTGTTGGATGTGCCAGCGTCTGTGATAATCTTGCCCAAGTGTGTGATGGGCGTTTCCAAGTGTGTACTAGGGGTGCCCAAGATGGTATCAGGCGATGGGAAGTGTGTGGTCAGAGTGGCCAGATTGTTCTAGGGTTTGCCCAAGTGTGTAACAGGGGTGTCCAAGTGTCTCGTGGGGTGCCAAAGAGTGTATAGGGGTTCCCAGAATTGATCTTGGTGTGCTCAGAGTTTAAAAAGGGTACCAAAGAGCGTTGTGGGTTCCCAAGAGTGTATCCTGGATGGCAAAGTGTGCTCGTGGTGTAAAAGTGTCTCCGAGGGGTGCCCAAGAGGGGGTTAGTTTGACAAATGTGTGGTTGGTATGCGCAGAGAGTGATAGGTGGCCAGGAATGTGATAGGTGTGCCCAAATGTTTGATAGTGGTGCCCAAAGGTATGATGGGGTACCCAAGAGTGTGATAGGGGTACCAAGACTGTGATTGAGGTGCCCAAGACTGTGCTGGGAATGCCCAAGGGTGTTCTAGTGATGAGCAACAGTGGGCGAGGTGATGACAAGAGTGTGCACTAGGGTGTCCAAGTGTCTGCTAGGGCTGACCAAGAGTGGGCTAGTTTGACTAAATATGTGCTCGGAAACCCAGAGTGTGCTAGGGCTGCCCAGGAAGGGGCTAGGGCTGCCCAAGAGTGTACCAGTGCTGCTCTAGTGTGTACTCGGGATTCCCAGAGTGTGCTAGGAGTGACAAAGTGTGTTCTGGGGTGGCCAAGAGTGTACTCGGGGATAGCAAGTGTGTGGCAATTGTATCCAAGAGTGTGATAGGGTGCATAAGTGTCTGTTAAGGGAGCCCAGTGTATGATAGAGGTGCCAAAGATGGTGCACAGAGTGCAATAGGAGTACAGAAGTGTGTGATAGATTTACCCAAGCGTGTTGTAGGTGTGTAAAGAGTTTTCTAGGTGAGCCCAAGAGTATGCGAGGAGATGGCAAGAGAGTGATAGCGGTGTCACGAGAGTGATGGAGGGACCAAAAGTGTTCTAGGCGTGAACAAGTGCATGCTGGAAGTGCCAAAGGGTGTGCTCGTTGTACACAGAGTGTGTTCGGGGGTCCACATGAGTGTTTGGTGAAGGTAAATATGTGATAGGAGTGACCAGATTGTGCTCAGGTTATTCAATAGTGAGATAGGAGTGCCCAAGAGTTTGCCAGAAGTGAGAAGGTATCCGCTAGGGGGTGTCCAAGATTGTGCAAGGGGTGACCAAACATGTGCTAAGTGATGGCTGGAGTGTGATAGGGTGTTCACAGGTGTGCTAGGGGGTCTCAGAGTGGGGGCTACTGTTGCCCAAATGCGTGCTTATTGTGCCGAGAGTGTGCTTGGTATGCCCAAGATGTTGCCATGCGTGCACAAGAGTGATCTAGGGGATGGCAGCAGTGTCATAGGGGTGCCAAGTGTTTGCTAGCATTGCAGAAGTGTGTCCTAGGGGTAAGCAAGTGTGTGTTAAGTGATGGCAGTGTGTGGTAGGGGTGTCCAGATTGGGGAAGAATTGTCCAAGAGTGCACTAGGGGTGCACAGAGTGCAATAGGGTGCCCAAGAGTGTGATAGGGGTTCCCAACTGCGTACTAGGGGTGACCAAATGTGTGCTAGGTGTGGCCAAACATGTGCTAGGATGTCAAAGCATGTGCTAGGCGTGTCCAAGATTGGACTAGGTTTGCCTGAATGTGTACTTGGTGTGCCCAAGATTTTGCTAGGTGTGACCAAGTGTATATGGGTTCCCCAACAGTGTACTAGTGATGGCAAGAATTTGCTCATGGTGTCCAAGTGTGTGCTGGTGTGGACAAGAGTGTGCTAGTGGTACCAAAAGTGTAGTCAAGGTACACAAGAGGGCACTAGAGGTGCCCAGAGTGTGATAGATGTATGTGATAGATGCGCTCAAAATAGTGCTAGGGTAGCCCAGATTGTACAAGGGGTGTCCACATATGTGCTCGGGTGCCCAGAGTGTTATAGGGGTGCCCAAAAATGTGCTAGAGATTGGCAGGAGTATGCTTGGGTAAAAAGAGTGCAATAGGTGTGACAAAAATGGTCAAGGGTTGCCCAAATGATTGCGTGTTATGTCCATGCTGTGCTCGTGTGCTCAGGAAGGTGCAAGGGTGTGCCCAAGAGTGAGATATGGGATGGCAGAAGAGTGCTAGGAGTGTCAAAACATGTGCTAGCGTGGCAGAAATGTGTCCTAACTGTGTCCCAGAGTGTGATAGGTGATGGCATGTGTGTGAGAGGAGTGCCCAGATTGTGCTAACGTTGTCCATATGTGTGGTAGGGGTGTACAAGAACGTGCTATGAGTGCTCAAGTGTGTACTATCGGGATGACAAGAGTGCACTAGCGCACCCAAGTGTGTGCTAAGGCTGCCCATGGTGTGCTACCGATTCCCACAGTGTGATAAGTGCGGCCAAACATGTGCTAGGGGATGGAAATACCGCGCCAGTGGTGCCAAGTGTACCATCGGGATGCCCAAGAGCGTACCTGGGGTACCCAAAAGTGTGTTAGGGTTCCTAAAGTGTGACATGGCTGCCAAAGACTGTTCTGGGGTTGTCCAGAGTGTGAAAAGGTGCTGAGGAGTGTTTTGGGGTGTCCAGGATTGTACTAGGGGATTCCAAGAGTGTGATAAAGGTGCCCAGATTATGTTTGGTGCAACCAGTTTGTGTTAGAGGTGACAAAGAGTGTGTTCAGTGAGCTCAGAGTTTTATAAGTGTATCCAAGAGTTTGAACGAGAATGACAAAAGAGTGCTACAGGTGCCCAAGTGTGTTCTAGGAGTGTGCATGTGTGCAATAGGGGTGCCCAAACATCTACGTGGTGTCGAAGGGTGTTATAGAGGTGGACCAGTGTGTGCTACGGATTCCCACAGTGTGATAAGTACGGCCAAACTTGTGCTAGGGGATGGGAACAGTGAGCCAGCAGTGCCCAAGTGTGTGCTCGGGGTGCCCAACAATATGAACGTGGATGGCAATAGTGTGCTTGGGATGTGCAGATCATGTTGCAGGAGCCCAAGCGTGTCATAGGTATGCCCAAGAGTGTACTAGGAGTGCTCAAGTGTGGACTAGGGGTGCCCAAATAAGTGCTTGGTGTACCCAGAGTGTTCTAGGTGTGCCAAGAGTGTGGTAGTGGTGCCCAAGCATGTGATGGGTGTTCTCAGAGTGCACTGAATGTGATCAAGAGTGTGCTAGGTGATGGCAAGTACTAGGGGTGCTGCAAATGTAATAGGGGTGCCCAAAAGCATGATAAGGTGACCAAGAGTGTAATATAGGTGCTGAAATGGGTACTAGGGGTGCCCAGAGTGTGCTAGAGGAGCCCAAGTGTGTGAAAGGGTAGCCCAGAGTGTACGAGGGGTGCCCCAATGTGTGATAGGGGTACCTAGCGTGTTATAGGTGTGCCCAACATGCACTTGAGATTGGCAGGAATATGATCGGGTGTCAATTGTTTGCTAGGGGTTCTGAACAGTGGGCTATCGTTGCCCAAATGTCTACTTGTTTTGCCCATACTTTGCTCGTGTGCCCAACAGTGTGCTAGCATTGACCAGGAGTGAGCTATGGGATGGCAGCAGTGTGATGGGGTGCTCAAGCTTGTGCAAGGCTGCAGAGGTGTGCCCTCAGGGTGCCCAAGAATGTGCTAATGTTGTCCAAGTGTGTGATAGGGGTACCAAGAATTTAATAGAGGCACCCAAGTGTATGTTAAGGAGGCCCAGCGTGGGCTAGGGATTCCCAGAGTGTGATAGGTGTGGCCAAATGTGTGCTAGGGGATATGAATAGTGTGTTGGTGTGCCCAAGCGTATGATAAGGCTGCCTAACAGTGTGAAAGTGGATGGCAATAGTGTGCTAGGGATGTTCAGATTGTTCTATGGGTGCCCAAGCTTGTGATAGGGGTTGCCAAGAGTGTACTGGGGTGCCCAAAAGTGTTCTCGGGGTTCCCAAGAGCGTAATGGGGTGACCAAGAGTGTAATAGGTGATGGCAAGGCGTACCTAGAATGTGATGGGGTGCCCAAGAGTGTGACAGGAGTAACCAAGAGGGTGCTGGGGGTAACCATGAGTGTACTAAGGTTGCCCAAGTGTGAGCTGGGGGTGCCCAAGAGCATGATAGCGGTGTTGAAGAGTGTTCTGGCTGTGTCCAGAGCATGATAACGTGCCAAAGAGTGTTCTGGGGTGCCCAAGAGTGTAATTGGGGATGGCAAGAGTTTGCCAGTGGTGTCAAAGAATGTAGTAGGGGTTGCCTCGAGTGTACTACAGGTGACCAGAGTATAGTATGGGGGCCGAGGTGAGTGATGGGGGTGGCCAGAGTGTAATCATGGTGCCCAAACATGTGCTAGCGGTTGCAGAGGTGTGCTAGAGTTTCAAGATTTTATTAAGGTTGCCCAAGAGTGTTTAGCAATGCCTAAGAGTGTGATAGGTGTGGCCAAACATGTTCTAGGGAATGGCAAGAGTGTGCAAAGGTGTCCAAGTGTGTGATACGAGTACCCAAGTCTGGGCTAGGATAGCCCAAATGTGTGCTTGGCATGCCCAAGAGCGTGATAGGCATGACCAAGTGTGTACTAGGGGTAACCAAATGTGTGCTAGGTGATGGAAAGTCTGTGCGAGGAGTATCCAGAATGTGATAGGGCTGCCCAAGTGTGTAGTAGGGTTAAATAAGCATGTGCCGGGTCTTCCCAAATGTGTATTAGGGATGACAAAGTGTGAGCTAACGGATGTCCAGAGTGTTATAAGGTGCCGAAGAGTGTTCTGTGTTGCCCAACAGTGTACTCGGGGATGGCAAGAGTGTGCCAGTTGTGTCGAAGAGAGTGCTGGAGTGCCCAAAAGTGTT
Organism: Heterodontus francisci; assembly: GCF_036365525.1. Classification (NCBI taxonomy): domain Eukaryota; kingdom Metazoa; phylum Chordata; class Chondrichthyes; order Heterodontiformes; family Heterodontidae; genus Heterodontus; species Heterodontus francisci. The sequence continues at coordinate 55,058,425 of NC_090406.1, read as the reverse complement.
CTAGAGGTGCCCAAGTGTGCATCTGAGGTGGAACAGGGGCTGCTCAGTGGACCTAGAGTGTGCAGCTGTGCTCAACTATGTGTTAGGAGATGGCAGCTGAGAGCGAAGAGTGTCCAAATTGTGTTAGTATTGTTCAAGAGAGCGATAGTGTGGTGCATGTGTATGAAAAAGGTGCCCAAGAGTATACTAGAGGTTCCCAGAGTGTGCTAGAGGTGCCCAAGTGTGTGATAGGGTGGCCTTGAGTTTACTAGGGGTTCTCAGGTGTGTGATAGGGATGCCCAGAGTGTGATGGGGCACCAAAATATGTGCTAGTGGTTAGCAGAAGTGTGCTAGCGTGTCAGGTGCGTGATAGGGTTGCCCAACATATGTAGCCAAGACTGTGCTAGGCGATGGCAGCAGGTTCTAGGGGTGCCTAAGCTTGTGCAAGTATTTTGGAAGTGTGCCCTAGGGTGACACATGGCAAATGTATGCTAGGAGTGCCCAGATTGTCCTCAGGATGTCCAAGTGTATACCAGGGGTGCCTAAGAGTGTGCTAGGGATGACAACGAGTGTGCTCGATGTGGCCAAACATGTGCTAGGAGATGGCAAGAGTGTGCTACCGTGTCCAAGTTTGCACTAAGGGTGCCCAAGACTGGGCTAGGGCGCGTTGTGTGTCCTATGGGTGTCCAAGAGTGTGCGAGGTGATTGCACGTGTGTGATAGGAGTGTCCAGATTGTGCAAGGGATGTTTGTGCTGGGGTGCCCAAGTGCGTGATAGGGGTGCCCAAGTGTGTGATAAGCATGTCCAAGTCTATGCTTGGTGTGCCCAAGTGTATGATAGGTGTGCCCAAGAGTGTACTGGGCGTACCAAATAGTGTACTGGGGGTAACCAAGAGTGTGATAGGTTTGCCTAAGAATGCGAGCTAAGTGATAGCAAGTGCAGTTTAGGTGATGGGAAGTGTATGCGAGGGCTGCCCAAGTGTATGGCAGTGGTGCCCAGAGAGTGGGGTGCTGTGGACCCAGTAAAAACATCTAAGAACTTCGTTGAAACAAAGGGACCAGTTACACATAATCAACACAGTGTGTCAAAATATAGAGGGGGTTGGGTAAAAAGGGGAACAGCAATGATGCTAGCAGACTCAGTTTCCTTGTACATAGCAGATAAAGGAGTCACCATGGACACGAGATACGATTAGACTCACAGGAGACAATGGGAAACAATAAAGAAATGAAAAAGTGCTGACCAGGTTCTCACCAAACCAAATAAGGAATTATCATTATGTCATTATACCGGACCCCAATGAGTAAGTAAGAGAGGAGGGTCTTGATAAAAGATTTAACCCCTGACTGAAACGGGACAGCACGAGAATCCCGGGGAAGAACCCTTGTCCTGTTTTAATTACTCAATTACTAAACCGTTCACCAATCCGATCCGTCAAACTTGTAACTTTGCTTTTCAATTAGTTCGAACTCAGTGAGATTATTCAAAATAACTTTAAATAGCACAACAACCTGTTCGGGTGCCAATCGAGAAGATACCCTGAGCCAGGGGCTCAGAGAACAGAAGAGCAGCCGAAACAAGCCTGGGCTTGCTGCAGTGTTCCAGTGAACATCAACGCAAGGTATGCTTGTGATAGCTGTCAGATAGATAATACAATGGAGAACCAGGTTGAATATAGAAGGTTCAGAGGGGAAGAGAAAAAGCAAATAAGAGAAGGAAAAAGAGGCAGCCAGCTAATATAGAAGGGAACCCCAAAGTCTTCTAACGGCATACAAACAGAAAAAGGGTGGCAAAAGGTGGAGTATGGGTGATTAGGGACCAAAAGGGAGATTTCCACATGGAGTCGGGAGAATAAATAAATTATTAAATGAATACTTAACATCTGTCTTTACCAAGGAAGAAGATGCTACCCAGGCCACAGTGAAAGAGGAGGTGATTAAAAACTAGAATGATTTAAATTGATAAGGAGAAGGTGTTCAATAGGCTGCCTAGACTTCAAAGTTGATCAAGCACCGGGACCAGATGAGATACATCCAAGAATACTGAGGGAAGTGAGTGGAAATTGCGAAGGCACTCACCACAATGTTCCAATCTTCTTGAGACTCAGAAGTGATGCCAGAGGAATGGAGAATTGCAATTGTTATACCCTTGTTCAAAAAAGGATGTAAAGATAAACACAGCAAATACTGGCCAGTAAGTTTAACTTTGCTGGTGGGGAAACTTCTAGAAGCAATAATTCGGGATAAAATTCCTAGTAACATGGACAAATGTGGGTTAATTAAAGAAAGCCAGCATGGATCTTTTAAGGAAAAATTGTGTTTCACTACTAAAATAAAATCAAAATGCTGCGGATGCCAGAAATCTGAAATAAAAACAAGAAATGCTGGAAATACTCAGCAGGTCTGGCAGCATCTGTGAAAAGAGAAGCAGAGTTAACGTTTCGGGTCATTGACCCTTCTTTGGAACTGACAAATATTCAAATTGTCAAAGGTTATAAGCAAGTAGGCAGGGGTGGGGCAAGAGATAACAAAGGAGGTGGTGTAGATTGGACAAGGCCACATGGCTGACCAAAAGGTCATGGAGCAAAGTGAAACAATACGTTAATGGTGTGTTGAAAGACAAAGCATTAATACAGATAGGGTAGTAACGAACTGAAGATTGAACAGCAGCAAGTACAAACATGAAAAAAACAGTGGGTAAGCAAACTGAACAAACTAAGATGAAATGAAATAAACATACAAAAAAAATTGTAAAAAAGAAAAAATAACTAAAAATAAAACCAAAACGGGGGGCCCGTCATGCTCTGAAATTATTGAACTAATTCAATAATACGAGAGCAAGGAGGTCATGTTGAACTTGTGTAAGGCACTAATTCGGCTTCATCTGTAGTATTGCGTCCAGTCTGGGCACCACAGGTAAGGAAAGATGAGAACGCATTGGAGAGAGTGCAGAAAGAAAAATCACAAAAATGGTTCCAGGGGTGAGGAATTTCATTTACAATGAGTGATTGGAGATATTGGGACTGTTTTCCTTGGAAAAGAGAAGGCTGAGAGGAGATTTGATAGAGGTCTTCAAAATCGTGAGGAGTCTGACAGAATAGATATGGAGAAACTTTCCCACTTGTGAAAGGATTGAGAATGAGAGTGCACAGATTTCATGTAATTGACAAAAGAAGCAATGGCGAAATGAGGAAAAAAACTTTTCATGTAGCAAGTGGTCAGGATCTGGAATGCAATGCCAGACTGTGGTGGAGGGAGGTTCACTCGACACATTCAAAAGGGAATTAGATAATTACTTGAAAAGGAAGAATGTACAGGGTTTTGGGGAGAAGGTGGGGGAATGGCACTAAGTGAATGGCTCACTCAAAGAACCGGTGCAGACACAATGAGCCGAATGGTCTCCTTCTGTGCTGTAACAATTCTATTATTCCGTGAACCAGTGGAGAGTTTTACCCTGATTCCCTTTGACTCCAGTTTTGCTCGGGCTACTTGATGCCATACTCGGTCAAATGCTGCCTTGATGTCAAGAGCAGTCACTCTCACTTCACCTCTGGAATTCAACTCTTTTGGGCGGGCGGGGGTGGGGAATGGCCAGAGAAAGCAGTTGGGTGGGGGGATGGTGGGGAATGGCCGGAGAGAACGGGGCGGGGGGGTGGGTGGAGGTGAGATTGGGCGGGGTGGGGGGGGAGCAGGAGTAAAGCCCACCCGCCGCCACCAAGGTCTTAGGCCGCTCCCTCCCCCCGCCCCCCGCTTTCTCCCCGCTTCCACCCCCCCTCCCCATTTCCCTACCCCTTTCTCCCCACACCCCGCTTTCCCCACCCCCCCCCCCCCCACTGCTCTCTCCGCCACACCCCACTCTCTCCCTGCTTCCCCACCAGCTCTCTCTCCCGCGTTATGCGATGGCGTCACATCTGGGCATGCGTGTACCAGTCGTGGCAATTCACATGACGACGTCATCTGCACATGCGCCAACCGGTCCTGGTAATGTGGAACGCAGTGCATGCGCAGAGAGCAGGAGCCCGTTTGAGCATGTGAGCAGGCCTCTGTTGTAAGTTGCTCTGAAAACATTTTCGTTGTCTGGGCACTGCATGTGCTCCAGTCCACTGCACTGCACTAAAATCCTTTCCATTGTCTGGGGCTGTGTGCAGGCAGTACATGTGCTCCAGTCCAGCGAACAGCTTTCCATCCAAACGGTCACATTCATTTCTGTAAAGTTTCAATGGAGTTCATTCTGTATTTCTTATCTCATGTTTCCCGTGTGTTCCCTCAATAGCTTTCCTGAACTGCAAACGTTGATGATGGTCACTTCAGTCGATCCAGAGTAGTTCCTTGCCACCTTCACAACCCAGGAGTTCCAGAGTTATGACGACTTCCACAGTAAACTGGAGATGTTTCAACAGGTAGCATGGTCTACAGACGTATCCTGTGATGTGCCTTGTTATGATTTACTGTGTTAAAAATGCTGTTTAAATGCGCTTTGCTGTTGTGCTTACAGGCAATGGGGAGTCTATTTAAAAAAAGTGAGCACCCAAACACTTGAGAGGGAGAACAAGAGACGGCGAATCGAAATTCCCATCCGCTTTAAGTATGCCTTGGTGAGACTGTGCTGTGTACACTATGGGTAGTCACACATCTGTTCTACTGGACTGAGACAAAATCAGAGGTAGGTGCTGCAGTCATTACATTTCCACCTGTGTAGCATGTCAGTCCTGTAATGCTATTCCTTGATGCGCATTGAATCAACATTAGATTTGCAGTATCAATACATCTCAGAGAGGGCGTCCCAAGGGGTCAAGAGCTTGGGGAACATTCAGCAAGAAGAGACTGAGCACTAAAAGAAACAAGCATGCCGTGTCCAGTGGGAGCACAAATGTGAATGCTCTTGCTGTGTACCAAATTGGTGAGATGGGAGTGCAGCCACACCGTTCTCCATCCTCTATGTTGTTTTAAGGCAAAGGTAGATAAGAACAAAAGAAATGCAAGGTGATGCTGATAGTAGTAGGCAGGATTAAATAGGAGCGAATGGGAAGGCGCAGGAGTAGCATAACCACTAGCAGGGAACAGCTGGGCTAAATGGCCTGCTTTACGTTCATATTCCAAAAGAAATGTGCTTCTTTTTCCAGCACCCTCACATCATTCATGTTTTCCCTGAGAGCAGCATTGAACCATCACGAGATAGGGGCAGTAACATCATCCTGACTCCGACAGCTGAGGTGGGTACTAAGTGATTCATTGGCGGTGTTATCAGTACATGCCTTTACTGCAGAACCTACAGCATGTTCAACAGTAATTTCATTGGAGGGAGGGAAGCTCTGACACTGATGTTCTTTCCTTATTTCTTTTCATGTAAAACATGCCCTTGAGAAAACAATCCTTGAGACTTAAGGACGGCATTCAAGCAACAGAGGCAGTGCAGGAGAGGACGCAAGGATGTGCTGATTCCTGCATCTCTGGTGGGTAATAGTTGATTCATTGGCAATGTTATCAATTGGTGCCTTCATGCAGAACTTAAAAAGGTGTGCACAACAGTAATTTCAGTGGATGGAGGGAGGGAAGCTCTGACACTGATTTTCTTTATTTCTTTTCATGTAAAACATGCCGTCGAGAAAACAATCCTTGAGATTTAAGGTCAGCATTCAAGCAACGAAGGCAACTGGATCATGCTGCAGAGCTTGTCATGATGTGGAAAGGAACCTTGCATTTATGGATGAATTGGGAACGCACATTGGGATGCGTTTGGGGAACATTCAGCAAGAATAGACTGAGCTCAGACTCTTGTGACTTTGCCCTCTTCACATGGACAATACAGTAGTGGAATAGAGAGCCAAGCGTTTATTCACCACAAGGCTCTCCAGGAACAATCTCTTTAGCTGTGCATAGCAGAGACTCGGCCTGTCTGTCTCACGGGAATGCTGGACACAACACTCATGTATCCATGCACAGCAGTGCCTCGAGTGCTTCATATACTTCATAAAATTTCTCAATAATTAAACCCGGAATTGTTGAGGTTTTTGATGATATTTTCCCGACTTTTCAACTGCACTTCAGACATTCAACTGTGGTGTTTTGGGTTCTGGATCTTGTGGGGGGGGGGTGGTGGGTGGGATAGAGGGGGAGGTAGAGGGGTGGTGGGGGAGAGGGGGAGGTGGGGGGGGTGGGGGAGAGAGGGAGGCGGGAGGGTGGGGGAAAGGGGGGTGGGGGGAGAGGGGGTATAGAGAGGGTGGGGGGGAGAGGAGGGGGTGGTGGTATAGTGGGAGGGAGTTAAATTCAGAACTGCTTGAAGAGGGGGATGCAAAAGCAGACAGCTGCAATGCCTGCAGTACAGTTGAGAAGTAGAGGGGAGAGCGGCTGGATGGGGGATATTCAGCTGCAGGGAACAGCTGGATGGAGGGGGATGGAAACGAGAGGCCGTAGAGAGCCGCGGGGAGCTAGCGGCCGAAGATCTTGGTGTCGCCGGGTGCGGGGACCGGCCGGTACGTCTTTTGCGGTTGCAACTTATGGCGCATGCACAGAAAACGCACTCCTCCTCCCTCCCTCCCCCCCCCCCCCCCCCACCACTCTCTGGCCGCTGTAAAATGTAACCAGTTGTGGTGTGGACCAGTGTGGGGTTCACCATGTGGCAAAAATGTGGAGGCAAAAGACATCGGGACAAAGGGAGGAGAATTCTGACTGAAGACATCATCACTGAGGTTCATATTGGACTTTAAAAAAAAATTAAAAACAGTGTCATGAACAAAGACCCACACATACACACACAGAGACAGACAGACAAGTCAGGAAATGCCACTGATAGTGTAGCCTGGCTGTTACAATATCAGTCAGTCTGTCTACAACCACACTCATGGAAAATGGCCTTTTGAAATATGTGTGAATTGTTTCCTTCTTGCCTTATCAATATGCAGATATCACATCCATGAGTGGTAAGCACTGAAGACCCACCCACTCCCCCCGCGCCCCACCCTCTCCTGAGAGCGGGACATGACCATGTGCAGGTGGTCTTGGATAGCCAGCGTAGGATTGATAAGACACTAAAACTCAATCGGATGAACCAATTTGAGACATTACCTTATATTTCAAGGGTCCAGGGTCAGAACGGGGTATAAAACCACAGCTCAGAAGGACATTGTTGTTGCAGCCAGGAAGTGTGACTTGGTCAGTCACAGGAAGTCGTGCGGAAGAATTTGTTCAGCGGATCTGACCACTGAGGAAAGAGCTACTGTACATAGGTCTACTAAGCAACTGATGTTGTAAGACTATACTATTATTCGGTTAGTTAATGAAGGTGTTTTCACATAAAGTGGAAATTGTATCCAAAGTCTGTTTCATGCGATTGATGCTCAGTATGGGGTCAGGAGAGAAGTTAGGCCCCTTTTTAAGAATCTGACTGTGGTCAACAGTGTGAATAATTGCAGAGACACTGAGGAGGTCTTATGGAAGGATTGTGCACCACAGTAAAAGTGCGATGTTTCACTTTGTTTAGGACGATTTGAGTATTGTGGCAGGGCTGGAAACCCGATTGAAGAGTTCAAATATAATATTGTTGGAAGGATGTGCATGGATTTGGGAGGCAACAACGTGTTGAAGGGATTTGGAAAGGAAAGGGAGCTGCAAGATGGAATTGTAGCTTTTTTTTAAGAACAGAGAGGATGTGCCTTGACTTTTGAGGAAGGGGTGACAATAGTGGTTTTGAAAGGGATGGGGAAGAAGGTGAGAAGAGGGACACATGTCAAATATCAACTAATATGAGGCCAGGAACAGAAGCGGTTATTATTTAAGTGGAAATAAGCTCAAGGCTGCAAGTGGTGGCTTTCATGGACCAGACAAGTTTGCAAAGAGATTGATGGGAGATGGGACAGAGATTGGTGAAAGCAATTGGTTCAGGACAGAAAGAGTTGGTTTGGTGGACAATCGAAGGCTGATTTCAACAGGAGCAGGTGAACAGTTGCTCTCAACGTTAGAGGCAAAGAATCAATGAATTTTTCACATGTTGTTGGAGGTGAGGGAGAATGTGATAAGGAAGAGATGTTTTTTAAGTCTGATGGTAGTGAAGAAGAGACACAGGGGATATCTTTGCATTCCAGGATGACCCTGGAGAAATGACCACATAGAGGACAGTGAGGCTGCTTCATGTGGTCCATCATGAACCAGTTATGGAGCAGAAACACTCATGAATCCATCCCATGGACTTCAGGCAGCAAACATAAGGCCAGAACAGGACATTCTATGAATGAAGGAGACAGTCACGGCACTGGTAAAGAATAGATATTTCTCTAACATTTGAATCCATTTTTGCCTCTTTTAGTGGATTTTTTTCTTGCATTTGTACCTTTTCTCACCATGTGAGTTTGAAAAAAAGATAGTTGTAATGCATTGATGCAATGGTGAATTGTGATGATTGTCAGAACATCCTTGTCTGAGGTTATTCTACGGGTGCAGAATGTGTGATTTAGTGTTACTGCTGTTTTATAGGGAATTAATTTGATGTCTTCCGATGGCGTACGGTTGCTGTAACTCCACAAATCAATCAGTTAATTTGACATCGGAATATTTCATGTTATACTCTTCATCTGTTTATCTGAATATTCATCTTTAATATTATGGTTATTATACATCACTATCCAAAGTATTGTTAAAGATAATTAATATTTTCATTGTCCTTCAACTGCCCACAAGGATTTCAGGAATATAAAAGCAAGTGATTTATAAACCTATAAGCCCTGCTCCAGATCAATGTTCGTTACTTGTTATTGACACAATTTCCCATTCAGTGTAAACAAATATTTCACCCCATTCTTCAGCTCCTCTCTGAATTTCCTTTGTGTCAGTCCATAGATACAAGTGTTTGTGCAGCAACTGAGAATCTGCAGCATAAAACCAACTTGTTGGGTAATATATATCGGGTTACTGTAATATTTGTCTGTGTAATAAAAGTTTATCACTGGCCACTTTATCAAATGGACAACATGAGCCATCCACAATAATATAAAATTGGCAGAAATAGTGAAAAGTAAAATCATGGATTTCCTCCGATTCTTCACCTCTGGATCATTTTGATTCTCACTGTTGCTCCGGAGACCCCTGCGAACTCTATTTGCCATTATAATATGTCTGACCGTCAGAGCATTGAACAACAGAATTAAAAGAAAAGGTAATAGAGGGGTTATGATGATGTGGATACAGTCAAAAACCCTCCACAACGGGGAGGTGAGATAATCAGCTGTAAGAACACAATACCAAGGCACGTTGTCAATTATAACTGCAGCTTCAGATGTATAGTAAAAGGGAAAACTCCTGAGACAGCTCACCACAAACACGGTAGCAATAACCACTGTCGCTGTTTTCTCCGTGTTATATTTTGATTGTAGCTTCTGACAGCAAATTGTTACAAAGCGATCGAAAGTGAAGGCAACAGTAAACCAGACAGAACAGTTTAAAGCTACAAAGTACGCGACAAGGTTTACCAGACACACAGGAGTTATAAACAGGAAGCTAACTGGAAAGTACATGATATTAATCCGGTGTAATATCACATGGATGATAATCACCATTAGATCCGCCACTGCCATGGCCACCAGGTAACGAGTGATACATTTGGAGAGACCGCATTTTCCTCGAGACAAAATCACAATCGCCACCAAGTTAACTGTAAGAAACAGAAAACATGAAGTTTATATCAGCAATGCCCCCAAAACATTTCGAAAGGATATTTTAGAGTCGAAGAAGACAGTATGCAAATATGAGAGTTCCAGTCCCGAATTAAATGTCATTGTTAATTTAAAGAACTGTTTATTTGTAGCAGGGAAATCTGTGGCAAAAGAAGGTATGGGAAAATTAAAATGCAAAGTAAGTTCTTGACCTCAGAGAGAAAAAAGATGCTGAGGTAAAAAAAAAATGCTGTAGTTTTTTTGGAGAATTCTAGTACCCAAAACACAAGAGTCTCCAAAAGTAAGTAACTGCAGATTGGCTCCACCCCGTTGGGCTCTGATGTCTCTACCTCCGATAACAATGCTTGTGTTATGTCTTCCTTTTTCCTCAGCCAAGGATTCCCCCCAACCCTCTCCCCACTGTTGTGGACAGGACTCTCAACGGAGTCTGACCCATTCCCCACACTTCTACCCTCACCTCTTCCCCTCCCTTTCAGAACTGCGACAGGGTTCCCCATGTCCTCACTTTCCACCCCACCAGCTTCCAAAGGATCATCCTCCATTATTTGCAACACCTCCTTCATGATACCAGCGCCAAAAGAATCTTCCCCTCGCCTCCCCTGTCAGTATTCCGAAGAAACGTTCGTTCCATGACACCCTGGTCCACACCTCCATCTTGCCCAACAGAATGTCCCCTTCCCATTGAACCTTTCCATACAATAGCAGGAGGTGTAATACCTGTCCTTTTACCTCCTCTCTCCTTACCACCCAAAGCCCCAAACACAACTTCCAGGTGAAGCCATGATTTACTTGTACTTCTTTCAATTTAGTAAACTGTATTCGCTGCTCACCATGTGGTGGCCTCTACATTAGCGAGACCCAATGCAGATTGGGTGACCACTTTGCGGAACACCTCCACTCAGTTCACCAGCATGACCCCAAGCTTCTAGTTGCTTGCCAATGTGGTTCACCACCCTTCTTCCAAGCCAACATTTCTGTCCTTCACCTGCTGCAGTGTTCCAGTGAACATCAAAGCAAGCTCGAGGAACAGCACCTCATCTTCCGATTAAGTACTCTACAGCCTTGCAGACTCAATATTGAGTTCAACAATTTCAGAGCACGACAGCCCTTTTATTTAATGCTGTTCTGTTTTCTTTTATATCATTCCATTTTTTAACCATGGGCCTGTTTTAAACTTGTTTTTCATGGGGGGTTTTTTTGGTTTTTGGACAGAGCTGTTCATTATTCTGCCATTACCACTCTCTCTGGACTAATGCTTTATCTTATCATATTACTGTTAGTGCTCCCTTTGCTTTTGTTCCTTTTAATCTCTGCTGCCGCCTGTCCTATCACACACCTTCCCTTTTGTTCTTTTTCTCTCCCAACGCCTTTTCTCTTGCTCAAAGCCTATTACATTTTTAACCTTTGCCTGTTCTGATGAAAGATCACAGAACTGAAAGTTAACTCTGTTTCTCTCTACACAGATGTTGGCAGACCTCCTGAGTATTTCCAGCACTTTTTTTTATTTCAGATTTTCCGCATCTGCAGTGTTTTGATTGCATGATTATGGAGAATGCACTGTCACCCTGTTGGTTCACGGTCTGTAGATCATGGAGAGCTCATTGTCTACCTGTTGTATATTATCTGTATAATATGGGGAGTGCACTCTCGATCTGTTGAGTTATGGTCTATGCAACGTGGAAAGCACACTCTCTCTCTGTTAGATTATCATCTGTACGACACGGACAGTGCACTCTCGGACTGTTAGATTATCATCTGTACGACACAGAGACTGCACTTTCACCTTGTTGGGTTATCGTCTGTACAATATGGAGAGTGAACTCTTATTCTGTTTTTAAACATTGGCTAGGCAAAGTGCAGAATGGAAAGCTCTGGTGGGGTAGATCGTGCACCAGTAACAGAAATCACCCGCTGTTCCCTTCCACTTACATTCAGAAACAAAATCAAAGCTGAATTCAAATTCATACAGGCAAGAGAAACTTTTGCAGTAACACCAGATGTCAACAAAATAGAGTTAGAGTACATTAACTCTTAGAATCCACCTATCAGTTAATTTAAAATTGATCATTTATTTCTGCTATGATCTTCATGCAGACTATATGAAGAGTTTCTACTGTAAACATTAAAGAGAATTTCTGCAGTGAAAATTCAAAAACCGAAATAACTTAAGAAATTACATGAGGAAAACAAAACAATCACTTGGCAATTAACGGACAGCAACAAACAGGGAAAATATAACATGAACAGTCACACATTGATATTCAACTTTCACCGTGTCATTCCACTGTCTTACCAGGAATACTGACAGCTGCAAGAATTGGGTAGTAAATGAGCTCTATCTGGTAAATTACAGGGTATCCCATTTCTTGTGTGAAACACCAATGCAGAGACTTCTTCAGAGGAGCCCTTATTAATATCACAGAGCAACCTCCATGGAGACAATCATCTCGGGAATGTGAGCTGGGAGATTAGTTACATTCCACTGAACAAACTGATTAAATTAACCATTTTTAGTTGTGTGCAATGCAATATAGTGATTGGAGGATATGGAAAACAAAATAATTTATATTTCTTCAAGATTTCTTCAAAGCATGATTTACAAATTATTTTGTTATGATCTCAGGTATTGATGTGGATGAACTGTCTCTGGAAAAATAGCCCTGGTGTTGATGTGGATGAACAGTCTCAGGAAAAATAGCCCTGGTGTGTGATGAAACATAGGTATAATAGGCTTAATTAGATAGAATTTATATATAATTGAATCATTATACCTTTTAGAATTAAAGATTGAATAAATGGTCAGTTTTCAAGACTCACTGAACTCCCTTTTTACAGAGCAGAATTAAAAATCTATACACATCCCAATTACAATACAATGTGAACCAGACACACTTTTTAAGTAAAAAAAAAATCCATTCCAAGGTCTTCCAAGGTCTCTGCTACAAAGGAATTGGAAGATGAAAGACACTGGGATTTCCTATGTGAGGTCAATACTAATAACTATAAACTTAATTAGTTAATAGTGTTAGTGATATAGACAGACTGATTCAACAGGAGTCATAGAGTGAGGCAAGCCACAGTTCTATCTGATGAGTTTGCTCTCATTTACAAGTCGGTTCTCCAGAGGAAAATGTTTCCTAGTCACCCCCACAACACCGAAAAGGACAAAGGGTGGGAAGGTGATATGAGCCCAAGAGGTCCTGGGAGAGGAAGGAAAGCGAAACACACAGGGGGCCCTCTTCAAGCCAAAAAGGATATTGATGAAGAAAGGAGTGAGACCCAGAAACCTATGTGCTTCCAATATAATAAGGCACTGCTGGAAACTATGGGGAAAGCCTGTAGGATTGATCAGGGCACACCCGCTTGGTGAAGCAGAAGGGACACGGATGGAAAGCACAGCTGAACAAGCTGTGGTTTTAACTGCAGCAGTAGTAAGGCCTAGAGAACATACTGCTGTGGTTGCAGGAAAATTTAATAAGTTCCCTGAAGTCTGTCAGGATTTTGTATCTGAAGGGAGAGCAACTCCATACCCCTCGAGCGGGGCAGGGAAGCCCATAGTCATATTCAGGGATACAGAGGCCACCAGATCTCTTTTGCTGGGAAAAGGCCTGACCTTTCCCCCAGAGAGTGCAGTGAATACCAGATTGATAGTGAATGGTATTGGAGGGCAGTGTACACCTGTAAATTTACATCGGGTGCAAGTGGTATGCGATCTAGTTTCAGTACCGGTGACCATAGGGATTGCCCCTTAATTTGCCTATGGACGGGGTTGCCCTGCCCTAGCTAATTATCTGGCAGGGGTGAAGGTGGCAGCTTCCCCAGTAGTGATAGAGAGACTAAAGGAGGTCAAAGAGACAGGGCCGTGGCAGGAGACAGTCCCCTGCACTTCCCATGGAAGTGTAGTGACTCGGGCCATGATCAAACCAGCTCTTCCAGAGGAGACTGAATTGGCACTGCCGACAGATGACCATGCTGTCTGTCTGTCTGTCTGAAACTTTTTTTGGAAAGTTAGAAACCCGGGGAATGGATTAAATTAATCTTACTAGTTGAGGCTCAGCGAGCCAACCCTGCATTGAGAAAGTTAGCATAGGCTGCCCAGACTGAAATTAAAGTAGAGGGAGTCCCAGATTGCTACTATTTAAAGAATGAGGTGTTGATGAGGAAGTGGAGCTTTCCTCACAGACCTGAGGACAAAGAGTGGACAGTGGTTCACCAGTTAGTGGTGCCGTAGAGGTACTGGACAGAAATATTAAGAATGGCCCATGAATTGACAGTGGCTGTACATGTCAGTATACAAAAAAATAAAGCTCGCATAAGACAGCAGTTTAGAGTCAGAGAGTCATAGAGTTAGACAGCACAGAAGCAGGCCCTTCGGCCCGTTGTGTATGTGCCGGCCATAAAGCACCTAACTATTCTAATCACATTTTCCAGCACTTGGCCCGTAGCCTAGTATGCTATGGTGTTTCAAGTGCTCATCTAAATACTTCTTAACTGTTGTGAAGGTTCCTGCCTCTATCACATCTTCAGACAGTGCGTTCCCGATTCCAAACACCTTCTGAGTGTTTTATCCCCTCAAATCCCCTCTAAATCTCCTGCCCCTTACCTCAAATCTATGCCCCCTGGTTATTGACCCCTCCGCTAAGCGAAAAAGTTTCTTCCTATTTAACTTATCAATGCCGCTCATAATTTTGTATACCTCAATCATATTCCTCCCTCAGCCTTCTCTGCTCCAAGGAAAACAACCTTATCTGTTTCAGTCTCCCTTCATAGCTGAAATTCTGCAAGCAAGGCAACATCCTGGTGAATCTCCTCTGTCCCCTCTCCAGTCCAATCACATCCTTCCTATAATGTGGTGACCAGAACTGTACATAGTACTCCAGCTGTGGCCTAACTAGCATTTTATACAACTCCATAATAATCTCCCTGCTCTTCTATTCTATGCCTTGGCTAATAAAGGCAACTATCCTATACACCTTCCAAACCACCTTATCCACCTGTGCTGCTGCCGTCAGTGATCTGTGGACAAGTACACTAAGGTCCCTTTGACCTTCTGTAATTCCTCGGGTTCCACCATCCATTGTATATTCCCTTGCCTTGTTAGTCCTCCCAAAATGCATCACCTCAAAGTTCTCAGGATTAAATTCCATTTGCCACTTCTCCGCCCATCTTACCAGCCTATCTATAATGTCCTGTAATCTAAGGCTTTCCTCCTCACTATTTATGACATCACCAATTTTTGTGTCATCTGCAAACTTACTGATCATACCTCCTATATTCATGTCTAAATCATTAATGGACACGACAAACAGCAAGGGTCCCAGCACCGATCCCTGTGGTACACCACTGGTCGCAGGCTTCCAATCGCAAAAACAACCCTCGACCATCACCCTCTGCCTCCTGCCACTAAGGCAATTTTGGATCTAATTTGCCAAATTGCCCTGGATCCCATGGGCTCTTACTTTCTTCACCAATCTCCCATGCGGGACCTTATCAAAAGCCTTACTGAAGTCCATGTAGACTACATCAACTGCTTTACTCTCATCTATACATCTAGTCACCGCCTCGACAAAGCCATGCTAACTATCCCTGATTAGGCCCTCTCTCTCCAAGTCGAGATTAATCCTGTCCCTCAGAATGTTTCCCAATAGTTTCCTAACCACTGATGTTAGACTCACTGGCCTATAATTACCTGGTTTATCCCTGCTTCCCTTCTTGGATAATGGTACCACATTCACTTTCCTCCAATCCTCTGGTACTTCTCCTGCGGCCAGAGAGGATTTGAAAATTTCTGTCAGAGCCCCTGTTATCACCTCGCCTCACATAACAGCCAGGGATACATCTCATCTGAGCCTGGGGATTAATCCACTTTTAAGCCCACTGCAACAGCTAAAACTTCCTCCCTTTCAATGCTAATATGGTCAAGTATGTCACAATCCCCCTCCCTGATCTCTACACTTGCGTCGTCCTACTTCATAATGAACACAGATGAAAAGTAATAATTTAAAACCTCACCGATGTCCTCCGGCTCCACGCACAGATTGCCACTTTGGTCCCTAATGGGCCCTACTCTTTCCCTGGTCATCCTCTTGCCCTTAATATACTTATAAAACGCCTTGGGATGTTCCTTTATCTTTTTTGCCAGTGTTTTTTCATGTCCCCTCTTCGCTTTACTAACTAATTTTTTAGGTACCCCCCTCTACACTTTCTATTCTCCTCTCGTGCCTTCGCTGTTTTCAGCCCTCCGAATCTGCCATAAACCTCCTTTTTTTCCTGATCTAATCCTCTATATCCCTTGACATTCAGGTTCCCTGGACTTGTTCTTCCTGCCCTTCACCTTTACGGGTACATGTTGTCTCTGAACTCTCACTATTTCCTCTTTGAATGTCTCCCACTGGTCCGATAAAGACTTTCCTACAAGTAGCTGTTCCCAGTCCACTTTAGCCAGATCATGTTTTATTATACTGAAATCGGCCTTCCCCTAATTCAGTACCTTTATTTCCAGTCTGTCTTTGTCCTTTTCCATAACTATCTTAAATCGTGCAGCATATGGTCACTATCCCAGAAATGCTCCCCCACTGACATTTTTACCACTTGTTCACCTTCATTCCCGAGGATTAGGTCCAGTACTGCCCCTTCTCTTGTCGGACATTCTACGTACGTGCTCAAAAAGCTCTCCTGTATGAATTTTAAGAAACCCGCCCCCTTTAAGCCTTTTGCACTAAGACTATCCAGTTGATATTGGGGGAAGTTGAAATCCCCTACTATAATTACCCTAAGATTTTTACACCGCTCTGATATTTGCCTCCATATCTGCTTCTCTATCTCTCCCTGACTGTTTGGAGGCCTGTAGTACACACCCAGCAAAGGGATTGTTCCCTTTTTGTTTTTATGTTCTGCCCATTTGGCCTTATTTGAGGAACCATCAAAAATATCATCCCTCCTTACTGCAGTAATTGACTCATTGATCAACAGTGTAATGCTACCTCCTCTTTTGACTGGTCAAAACTCCACAAGGATGTAGTGGAGTATTGTGGAACTTGCCACTTGTGTCAGATTGTGAGAAAGCCCCAAACTGCAGTGAAATCTGCACCCATAATTCCTTTACTGGTGTTTGGAGGACCCTCCAGCACAGGGCTGTTGAATTGTAGGTGACCCCTGCTGAGAAAAAAAAGGGGATAGACAGGCACAGGCTGGCAGAGAGTAAGAGAGGAAGAGGGCAAAAAGGATAAAGAGGATAAGTTAAAAGAGGTCCGGGAGGATTCCCAAATGAAAACCCCTGCTGTATGTACCCTGAAATGTTGTTAAAATTAGACTCCATATCCTCATATGTAAATGCAGACAAAAGGAGAACAGTATCGAGGGGCTAACAGCATTTGCAGAAATTTGCAGGGACAAAGAAAGTCATCAAGAGAGTAGAGAAACCATGAGGCTGATGCCTCACCTAGTCAAAGTTCCACAGGGAAGTGCAGTGGAATCTGGACAAATACCTGTAAGCAAGATAACGGGCATGTGTTACTGATCAGTGAGTGGAGAGGTACAATCCTCTATCTGAATAGACACTACATAATGAGACATGTGTTATTGATCAGTGTTTGGAGAGGTACAGTCCTCTATCAGAATAGGTGATACATAATGGGATATGTGTTATTGATCAGTGAGTGGAGAGGTACATGCCTCAAAATCAATAGCTGCCAAGCCATTCTGAAATGAAATTACGAATCATTTTTTTCCCACATAGAGTACTGGAAGTCTGGAGCTCTCTCCCACAGAAAGAGGAATAAGTGTGCTGATGACAGGAGCTAGGTGGATTATAGTAATGCAATCCAGGCTGAATGTCAAAGGTTCAGAGCGGAAGTGAAAATCAAGAGAAGCAAGGAGAGAGTGTGGAAAGAGACTGGCAGCTAACATAAAAGGGAATCCTAAAGTCTTCTACAGGCATATAAATAGTAAAAAAGGTGGTAAAAGAAGGAATGGAAACGATTGGGGACCAACAAGGGGATTTATGCATGGATGCAGATGCCATAGCTGAGATATTAAATGAATTGCCTTTGCTCCATGACTTTCTGGTCAGTTATTCTCTGTGACCTTGTACTTGTCCTTCTCTTTTGTTATCTCTTGCACCACCCCTGCTTTACTTGCTTAAAACCTTTTATACTGCTAATATCTGTCAGTTCTGATGAAGGGTCACTGACCTGAAACGTTAACTTTGCTTCTCTCTCCACAGATGCTGCCAGACCTGCTGAGTATTTCCAGCATTTCTTGTTTGTGTTTCAGATTTCCAGCATCTACAATATTTTGCTTTTATGCTTGTATTAAATAAATATGCTGGATCTGCCGACCAAGGAATAAGATGATTGAGGTATTCAAAATCATGTCAGTTCCAGACAGAATAGATAGGAGGAAATGTTCCCACTTGTGAAATGATCGAGAACGAGAGGGCACAGATTTAAAGTATTTGGTAAGAGAAGCAAAAGTGACATGAGGAAAAACATTTTCACACTGAGAGTGGTTAGGTTCTAGAATGTGCTGCCTGAGAACGTGATGGAGGCAGCTTCAATTGAAGCATTCAAAAGGGAATTACAGTTATGTGAAAAGGAATAATGTGCATGGTTATGGGGAGAAGACAGGGGAATGGAACTGAGAGAGTTGCTCTTTCAGAGAACCAGTGCAGACATGATGGGCCAAATGGCCTCCTTATGCACTGTAACGAATCTGTGATTTTGTGATTCTGTGACGCCATGCAGGCAATGGTGAGAAACGAGGTAATTCAGACACTAGAATGGTTTTACATTGATAAGTAGGAGGTATTAGATAGGTTGTCTGTATTTAAAGTGGATAAAGAAGCAGGATTTGATGCGATGCGTCCAAGGACACTAAGGGAAGTGAGAGTGGAAATTGCTGAGGCACTGGCCATAATTTTTCAGACTTCCTTGGACTCGAGGGTGGTGCCAGAGGACTGAAGAATTGAAAACGTTACACCCTTGTTCAAAAAAGAATGTAAAGAGAAGCCCAATAGCTGCAGGCCATTCAGTTTCTCTTTGGTGGTGGGGAATCCTCTAGAAAAAATAAATAAATGAGGACCAATTTAATAGTCACATGAGCAATTGTGGGTTAATTAAAGAAAACCAGAATGGGTTACTTAAGGGAAAGTCATGTTTAACTAGCTTGATGGAGATTATTAAAGAGGTTGTAAAGAGGGTTGATGAGGGCAATGCAGTTGATGTGGTGCACATGGACTTCCAAAAAGGCATTTGATACAACAGACTTGTCAGCAAAGTTATACCTCATGGAATGAATGGGACAATAGCAACATGGATATGGAATTGGTTGAGTGACAGTAAACAAAGAGTAGTGGTTGATGAATGTTTTTGTGCTGGAGGAATGTTTGTAGTGGAGTTCCCCAGGGGTCAGTGTTTTGACCCTTGCTTTTCCTGATATATATTAATGACCTAGACTTTGGTGTACAGAGCACAAATTCACAGTTTGCAGAACATACGAAACTGGAAGCATTGTGAACTGTGAGGAGGATAGTGCAGAACTTCAAAAGGACAAAGACAAGTTGGTGGAATGGGCGAAGAGGTGGCAGATGAAGTTATGTTGAACTTATCTAAGCCATTAGTTCATCCTTAGCTGGAGTATTGCATCCAGTTCTGTGAGCCACACGTTAGGGAAGATGTGAGGGAACTGGAGAGAGTGCAGAAACAATCAGGAGAATGGTTCCAGGGATGAGCAATTCCAGTTCTGAAGATAGATTGGGACTGTTTTCCTTGAAGAAAAGAAGGTTGAGAGGAGATTTGATAGAGGTATTCAAAATCATGAGAGTTCTGGACAGAGTAGATAGGGAGAAACTGTTCCCACTCATGAAAGGATCGAGAATGAGAGATCACAGATTTAAAGTAATTGGTAAAAGAAGCAAAAGCGACATGAGGAAAAACTTTTTCACACAGTGAGTGGTTAAGATTTGGAATGCCCTGCCTGTGATTGTGGTGGAGGCAGGTTCAATTGAAGTATTCAAATGGGAATTACACAGCGAGATGAAAAGGAATTATTTGCAGGGTTATTGGGAGAAGGGTGGAGAATGGCAGATGCATACATGATGGGCCGAATGGCTTCCTTCTGTGCTGTAACAATTCTTTGATTCTGTGAAAAGGCTGTGGATTTCAAGCCAATTGGAGATTTCTAGACAGACTTAGATACGATAAACATAATGAGAGAGGAAGTAGAAGAAGGTCTGACATCCATGAAAGTGGATAAATCACCAGGGCCAGATGGATTGAGGAAATAGCAGATGCTCTGAGGATCATTTTCAATTCCTCACTCGATACAGGTAAGGTAACAGATGATTGGAGGTCTGCAAACATTTTACGGTTGTTTAAAAAGGGTGTGAGGGATAGGCCAAATAATTATAGGCTGAACTCGGTTGTGGACAAATTATTAGAACCAATTCTGAGAGACAGGATAAACTGTCATTTAGAAAGTCCCGATTAATCAGTGATAGTCAGCATGGATTTGTTCAGGGAAGGTCATGTCTTACTCAGTTAATTGAATCTTTTGAGAAAAGGACAAGGAGGATTGACAAGGGTAGCGCGGTGTTACGGTCTACATGGATTTTAGTAAGACGTTTGACAAAGTCCCACATGGCAGACTGGGCAAAGAAATAAAAGCCCATGCGATTCAGGGGAATGTGGCAATTTGGATCCAAAATTGGCTCAGTGACAGGAAACAAAGGGTAAAGCTCAACAGATTTTTTTTTTGCGAATGGAGGGCTGTTTCAAGCAGCAACAGGGCTCGGTGCAGGGTCCCTGGCTGTTTATGGGACTTTTCTGGCAGCCAGGTGAGTAGCTGCATTCACCATGGCCACATCTGGCTCCTCCTCCTGCTCTTCTTGTCGAAGGAGGATATCGAACACTCTGAATCTTCCTCTTACTACAGCTGCATTCCTCTCTGCAGCACTATGTTATCCAAGGCACAGCAGACCACGCCTATTCTGGAGGCCTTTGCTGAAACACAATCCCAGATGTGCCCAAGCACCTGAACCGTATCTTCAGGTACCCAGTGTCCTGCTCAATTCTCACCCTTGTGCTGATGTGGCTCTTGTTCTATGTTTCCTTTGTATCAGTGATACGATTCCTCACAGGGGCCATCAGCCAGGTCCTCAGAGGGTAGCCCTTGTGTCCAGTCTGTGGAGGTGTGAAAATCTGGGGAGATGTGACTGTCACAGACTGATTGAATCATGGCAGCCTCCTGGATATCTTACACAGACATGTACGGAATCCTTCTGGTGGTCACAAAGCAGATGAACAGTGAGGGAGTGGAACTGGATTGACAAATATTACAGGTTGATTTGAGGATACCTTGTGTTAGCGGGAATGAATCTGGAAGAATCACTCGACACTCAGGTCTGCTCCAATGTCAAACAGTTTATTACGCCAGCGGGGAGCAGGTCACTGGTCTGTCCAGATGCCTCTCCACCGAGCAAAGGAAAATCATCAATACTCATACATTTTTCAAACATGGTCATCTGTGGAACACCGTACACATACTGCATCTTTGCCCGGATTCACTGTAAGCCATGCATTCAAGTAGGTTTACTCGCCATTATACACTTTCCATCCAACATGTTGTGCAATGCCCCGTAGTTCATATAGTCCATATTAATACTCCTTTCATTAATCCGTTGTGCATCCATTACCGGGTCTTTGTTCTTCCTCTCTGGATATTAGCATCAGGCCCCACAGCCACTGCAGTCCGGTTCTTTCCCATTCGCCACTAGTGGTTATATCTGTAATTTAAACACACTGCCCTGGTGGTCACCAGGTGTTAGTACTTGTCCATGTTGTGAGTATCCCCCGATGAGGGATACTGGTCTACCTGTGGGGACCGAACATGTCCTGGGGAATCCAGGAGTTAATTTATATTCTTGGAAATTAGCTGTTTATTTCACTATTTGTTTATCCCCAGAATTCCTTTATTAGCTCTTGCATCAGCCAGATCTGATTGCCAATTCCCATTAATTATAATTCTATTTCATTTTGAGCCCTGGAGAACCTTTACAATTAATATTCATAATTCCTTAAAACAGAAATCAAACATTTCCATTTGATTCCAGACATATTGTTCATGTTTTTCATTACCTTAGATGACATTTTAATTCCTTAAATAACTTGCCAAATTAAACTGGATTTTCGACATCTCAGATTATTCCAAATTCAAATAACAGTAAATTTCCCTTTGAATGCTTTAAATAAACACTCATATCAATTACATTTTGTTTATCGATTCCAATTTCTTATTCCCAGACTTGGTGATATTGCATTTTTTTAGTAAAGACAGAAGTGCTTGCAACTATTTCTCCTTCTCAAGCACTTTGTCTCATTGATAAAGATAATTGCAGCAAGGTTAATTTCTTGCTTATCTCCAAGGGGGCGGAGCAAAGCATTCTCCACTGCGTCGCTTTACGTAACCCTTTTTTTTCCTCATCGAAAAGAACTAAACTCCATTTTAAATGTTTTTTTTTATCCTTAGGATTTTCAAACAACAAAATCTTTAGTAACATTATCAACTTCAAAGGAAACCATCTCCATCAGGAAAGACAGCATTTTAGATTAAACTCCAATTGTTTCCAAACTTTTAGCATCTTTTGTAAGAGGTTTCTAATCCAAGGATTTTTTATAAAACAAGGATGATTCCAAATTCCAATTCACTGCAATAAATATTTAAAAATCAAAACTGCCGATGTTATATGAGTGAGTCCCACGTCCGGAACTTAAGACTCCCCCAAAACCCGACATGCTAAACTTGAAAGTTCATTGTGGTTGCAAATGACATTTCCATTTTTTTTTTCAATTTAACAGGTCAATTAACCTTAACAGTATTAATTTAATTCAGACTTATTAACTTATACTACTTATTAACTACACACAGAACAGAATAGCACGTGCTTATTTTAAAAGATAGGTAAATTACGTCATTTTTCTTGTTCTTTCTTCAGGCGCCTTTTCAAATGACTGCAATAAAACCAAAAACTAAAGAAAAAGTTATTTAATATTCTTATAACAAAAGATTTAACACCAGCTTTTTAAATAGATAGAATCTTTCCTATATTCCTTTGTTTATCCATCTCTCTCTTAAACCAATATCCAAATCCTGACATTTGCTACTTAAAACAGTCAGTAAAACATGTCTTTAATTTAAACTCAAAAAACTAGAACAGATTTTAAACTGGAACTCCAATTAAAGCAGGAGTTGTAAACTTCAAATTGGATTTCTGCCAAACATCTTCAGACCTTCAAGGCTGAAGCTTATCTCTTAGAAAATTGTTCATTGCCTTTTCACAGTTGCAAAACCAACTTTTAAAATCAAAATAAAATTTTAACTTAAAATATAATTCAATTTTATATCCCATTCCTGGGTGCACAATCTTAAATCGAAATGAACACACTCAACAATCACTTTTCACACTCATTCAATTCCAAACAACTTAATAGACTCATGCTTTCAACATTAAAGCCAGACAACAAAGAGTTAACGACAGTCAGTTCTACAGAACACACGTTCGACAGAACACAAGCTGTACATCCCAGACATTCAATTCATTCGTGGACACTTCCAACAATCACACATTCGAATCAAAGACAGTAACTTGTTTTTACTCTAAAACATAGTCTTTTGTGTCACTCTGCCATAAACTTCGTGAATCCTTTTTTTCCTTTTTGTTTCTCTGCCGGTTGGCAGGTAATGGACCCCTCCGGTCCCCACTCGAGCTTCATCTTTTCACTGGCCATACTTGGGTAGAACCGTTAGAATCTACTCTCAGAGGTCCGCTTTTAACCTAGCGTAACTTGTAGCAGACCGTCTCCTGGCTAACTGTCGGGTCACAAGTCTGTCCGTATTTCATACAACAAGCTTATGATATATATACGCATACATATATTCCAAACCCTCCTTGACAGTGCCTACGTCTCTTAACAAACTACCTACCACCGTTTGACCATTGTTCAGATCCTGTTCACAAACTTGCCATTCGTTGGTCGCGAAACAGCACCCGGTCCCGGGATAAGCTTTAAAGATACTCACCCGGTATTCCTGATGGCATCTAGCGACCGCCGAATCCTGTTCTCAAGTTCGGGATCAGGCTCCAGCCAACTCCCCCTTGGCCCCTTCGGGGTTACAGAAGAGTTGACTTATACCTGATCCTGCCGACTACACCAATTGTTAGCGGGAATGAATCTGGAAGAATCACTCGACACTCAGGTCTGCTCCAATGTCAAACAGTTTATTACGCCAGCGGGGAGCAGGTCACTGGTCTGTCCAGATGCCTCTCCATCGAACAAAGGAAAATCATGCATACTTATACATTTTTCAAACAGTTACTCAGCCCATCCTGGCTGGACATGGTCCAATCATAACGGTTATTGATTACATACATTACACATATTACCAATTGGATTACTCATTAGGCATCACATGGCTACGTGATCAGCTCATGCAAGCCCCCTGATCATCTTGTGATGTTACCCAGACCCCTTTATCAACTATCCTTGAGTCTTCACAATGTATCCTTCTACCTTTATCAAGCTTGCATTCCTGATTGCTTCGTGCGGTCTGCAGTTACACAAAGCAGCTGTCTTATACACTGATATGAGGGGCCCTGCTTGGTCAGCCTAACTGTCTGTGTCTCACAGTACCATTCTCAGGGATATGACTTAGCCAATCTTGTTTCCACAGTGCCTTGGGTAAGTACTCCATTATGTAACAATATGTGGCTATACTTTCATCATATATGTATAAAAAAAAATATATATATATGTGTGTCAGCCACAATTTTTTCCTTCTACACCTTGATTGTCACAAAGGAAGATGGTTGTGTTTGTTGGACGTCAATCATTTCAGTCCCAGGACATCACTGCAGGGGTTCGTTAGGGTAGTGTCCTCGGCGCAACCATCTTCAGATGCTTCATCAATGACATTCCCACAATCATAAGGTCTGAAGTGGGGATGTTTGCTGATGATTGCGAATCATGTTCAGCACCATTTGCGACTCCTCAGATACTGAAGCAGTCCATGTAGAAATGCAGCAAAACCTCAACAACATTCAGACTTGGGCTGATAAGTGGCAAGTAACATTGACGCCATACAAGTGCTAAGCAACGACCATCTCCAACAAGAGAAAATCTAATCATCTCCCCTTGATATTGAATGGCTTGAATCCTACATTATCAACATCCTGTCTACACTATCATACCATTGACCAGAAACTGAACTGGACCAGCCATATAAACAAATAAATAAATAGCAGGTCAGAGGCTGAGAATTCTGTGGTGAGTAACTCACCTCCTGACTCCCCAAAGTCTGTCCATCATCTACAAGCACAAGTCAGGAGTGTGATGGAATACTCTTCACTTGCCTGGATGGGTATCTGGATGGAAGATGCAGCTCCAACAACACTCAAGAAGCTCGACACCGTCCAGGACAAAGCAGCCCGCTTGATTGGCACCTCATCCACAAACATTCACTCTCTCCACCACTAGTGCACAGTGGCAGCAATGTACACCATCTACAAGATGCACCGCAGCAACTCACCAAGCCTCCTTGGAGAGAACCTTCTAAAACCCACCTGCAAGTTCCCCTTCAAGCCACACTCCATCCTAACATGGATATATATCACCATTCCTTCACTGTCGTTGTGTCAGAATCCTGGAATTCTCTTCCTAACAGTGCTGGAGATGTACCTA
Source organism: Heterodontus francisci (assembly GCF_036365525.1). NCBI lineage: Eukaryota > Metazoa > Chordata > Chondrichthyes > Heterodontiformes > Heterodontidae > Heterodontus > Heterodontus francisci. The sequence continues at coordinate 55,033,048 of NC_090406.1, read as the reverse complement.
CACCACATTGTCTGCAGCTGTTCAAAAAAGTGGCTCACCTCTACCTTCTCAAGGGCAGTTAGCGATGGGTAATAAATGCTGGCCTTACCAGCGATGCTCACATTCCATGACTGAACTGAAAAACAGGAATCTAACATTTTGCTTACTACTGCTGTTAGACTAACTGGCCTATAGTTCCCTGATTTCTCTCTTCCTCCTTTCTTAAATAGCGGGATTATGTTTGTTACCTTCCAATTCTTGGGAACTGTTCTAGAATCTAAGGAATTCTGAGAAGGTCAAACCGATGCATCCACTATCTCTCCAGCTACCTCTTCTAAAACATTCGGATGCAGGCCGTCAGGTCCAGGGAATTTGTCACCACTTCATCCCATTAATTTCTTTACTGAAACTGATTTCTTTATGTTCCTCATTCTCACTGGAACCTCCATTTCCCATTATTTCAGAATATTTTGATGTCTTCTATCATGTAGATACAAAGTATTTGCTTATTGTCTCTGCCATTTCCTTATTCCCCATTATAATTTCACTTGTTTCTCCCTCTAATGGGTACATGTTTACTTTCACTATTCTCTTCATTTTTACATACCAATGGAAATGTTTGCAATCTGTTTTTATGTCCTTCACTATTCTACTCTCATATTCTATTCCCTCTTTCCTTATCAATTTCTTGGTCTTCCTTTGCTGAATTCTAAAATCCTCCCAAACCTTAGGCTTGCTACTCTTTTTGGTAACATTATAAGCCTCCTCCTTTGATATAACACTATCTTTAACTCCTCTTGTTAGTAACGATTGGACCACTTTTTTCCGTGTTTTTGTGCCTTTAAGGAATGTATACCTGTTGATAATTAGATATTAAATACTCTGGTGAGGAACTTCAATATCCATCACCCAAGTGCGGCTTGGTAGCAGCATTACTGACTGAGCTGGCTGAGTGCTGAAAGACCTATCTGCCAGACTGGGCCTGCAGCAGATGGTGAGAGATCGAAATATTGACCAGAATGGCCTGGGAATTTTGATCCTGTGCCCATATAGCCAAGCCCAGGTTTGTTGATATAATTAAGGCTCATGGTAATAAAAGGAGAGGAGCAGCGTGGATCGGAAGTTGGGTAAAGGGAAGAGTATATTAGTTGATGGATGTACCTCAGACTGGAGGGATCTGAACACTATCAGAAAGAGATAGAGAGGAGGAGGTAACAGAGACAGAGAGAGGGACGGGGATGGGGATAGAGAGAGGGGCAGGGGACAGCTAGAGAGCGGGGAAGCAGAGAGAGGGGGAGGATAGAGAAAGAAGGGTCAGACAGTGAAAGGAGTGGGGGCAGAGAGAGGGGAACACCGACAACGGTGGAACACAGAGGGGGGAAATAACACAGAGAGAGGGACAAGTAAGAAGGAGAGAGAGAGAGACAGAAAGTGCAACAGAGAGAGAGAGAGACAGATAGGGAGGGAGAGGGAGGGACCACTCCTGGCACATGGACATCTATCCAGAATACTCCACATCGTGACAAGTGCGCAGGCAAACATTGACTACTTGTGCAAGCAAAAAAATGCCAGATATCTCACTATATCAGTGTCCAACATAGTGACGAGAAACTAAGTCAATAAATTAATCTTCTCACTTAAAACTTCTTCACAAAAATGCACATTTGTTGTTGTTTTGAACAGTAATAAGATACATTTTTAATGCCGTCATCTTTCCAAAATTGGCACACGGGCCCTCTATGTAAGAGAATAATTATAATGTGGTCCCCATGTGAAAAGCTTGGGCAATCCTGGTTTAAAGCAACAACAGAAAAGTTCAGTTTACTCCTGGAATTTGATATAAAACAGGTTTAAAAATGATAGGGTTTCAGCCAATGAGGGAGATCCAGGCTGAGCCCCACCCACTCAATACTACAAGCCCTGCCCCTCATTGACTCCAATTGGTTGGAGGATCAACTGCTCGCTCGGTCCTTAAGCCCCACTCATGTGTCCTATTAGTCGAGAGCTCCCGTCAATCACGTGAGCTGAATTTTCTGTAGGAGGCGGGGCTCTTGGCGCTGAGCTGAAATAGGCAGGAGAACCCCACCTCAGCTTTCTTTGTCCCACCGCCCCCGCACCTCAAGAGCGACCTTCCTGTCTTTTTGCATCTAGGTTACACGAGCCGGGATCCCCTACCCTTTAAAAATGGGATTCCTGCCTCCGAGAGGTGCCCGCCAATCACAGACTGGAAGCTCAGCAGTATTGACAGCACCACTAGGAGCAGTGGCCACTGTCGGTACGGCAGAGGTCTTGGATCCAGGCCCAGCGCTGGAACCCCGGACCAGAGGTAGGTGAAGCAGGGTCGCCAGAGCCAACTCGGAAGGCGCCGGTGACAGGGGTGCGTGGGGGCGGTCATGCAGTCCAGGGTGAAGGGGATCCCAGGAGATAAAGTGGATCCTGGGGGATAAGGTGGTTCCCGGCGGAGGTCCTCTGTGGACCAAAATTGCCGACGAAGGAGGGACCCTGCCCCCAAGCCCACAGGGAGAGCACTTCATTTTACAAAGCACCCATCCCACATAGTAAAGGCTTCCCTGCCGCTGGTAAGATCCCAGTGGTAGCGGGAAGAGGTCCTGAATTGGCTGCTTATAGGATGCCCACAACCTATGAACAAATAAAAATAAAATGAGACTCTGCGGGTATCCGAGGACCGGTCCCGAAACTAGGTTGCACTCCAAGTACACCCGATATAAAGCAATGGATGGACCCTGTCCTCTGATACACTCACTAACACTCTCACATTCACTGCACTGTCCGGAAAAAGATCATGCCTGTTCCCAGCAGAAGGATCTGGTGGCCCCTGTATCCCTGAGTATGACCTCAAAATCACAGAATCACAAATCGTTACAGTGCAGAAGAAGGCTATTCGGCCCATCGTGTCCGCACTGGCTCTCTGAAAGAGCAACTCTCTCATTTCCATCCCCCTGCCTTCTCCCCATAACCCTGTGCATTTTTCCTTTTCATATAACTGTCTAATTCCCTTTTGAATACTTCAATTGAACCTGCCTCCACCACTTTCCCAGGCAATGTATTCCAGACCTTAACCACTCGCTGCGTGAAAAAGTATTTTCCCCATGTCACTTTTGTTTCTCTTACCAAATACTTACATTCTGTGCCCTCTCGTTCTCAACACTTTCACAAGTGGGAACAATTTTTCTGGATCTGCTCTGTCCAGACCCCTCATGATTTTGAATCCCTCCATCAAATCACCTCTTCGCCTTCTTTTCTCCAAAGAAAACAGTCCTAACTTCTCTAATCTATCTTCATACTGAAATTCCTCATCCCTGGTACCACTCTCATGAATCTTTTATGTACTGTCTCCAATGCCCTCAGGTCTTTCCTCAGTGCGGCGCCCAGAATTGGATGCAATATTCCAGTTGAGGCCGGTCTAGTGTCTTATACAAGTTCAACATAACTTCCTTGCTCTTGTACTCTATACCCCTATTAATAAAGCCCAGGATACTGTTGGCTTTATTAACCGCTCTCTCAACCTGTCCTGCCACGTTGAATGATTTATGTCCATTTACATCCAGGTCTCTCTGCTCCTGCATCTCCTTTAAATTGTACCCTTTATTTTATATTATCTCTCCATGTTCATCCTACCAAAATGAATCACTTCACATTTCTCCACAGTGACCTTCATCTGCCACCTGTCTGCCCATTCCACCAATTTGTCTGTGTCATTTTGAAGTTCTACACTATCCTCCTCGCAGTTCAAAATGCTTCCAAGTTTCGTATCATCTGCAAACTTTGAAATTGTATCCTGTACATCAAGGTCTAGGTCATTAATATATATCAGGAAAAGCAAGGGTCCCAACACTGATTCCTGGGGAACTCCACTACAAACCGTCCTCCAGCCCAAAAAATATCCATTAACCACGACTCTTTGTTTCCTATCATTCAGCCAATTCTGTATCCATGCTGCTACCATCTCTTTTATTCCATGAGCTACAGGTTTGCTCACAAGTCTGATGTGTGGCAATGTATCAAATGCCTTTTGTAAGGCCATTTACACCACATCAATAGCATTGCCCTTATCAACCCTCTCTATTATCTCCTCAAAAACTCCAGCAAGTTAGTTAGACATGATTTTCCCTTAAGAAATCCATGCTCTTTTTCTTAATTAACTCAAATTTGTCCATGTGACTATTGATTTTGTCCCTAATTATTTTTTCTAGAAGACTTCCCACCACCGAAGTTAAATTGACTGGCCTGTCGTTGCTGGACTTATCTTTACACCCTGTTTTGAACAAGGGTGTGACGTTTGCAATTCTCCACTTCTCTGGCACCACCACCCCCCACCCACCCCAGTCTAAGGAAGACTGAAAAATTATGGTCAGTGCCTCTGCCATTTTCGCCTTCGCTTCCCTCAGTATCGTTGGATGCATCTCATCAGGCCCTGGTGCTTTATTCACTTTCAGTACAGATAGTCTATCTAATACTTCCTCTTTATCAATTTTAAACCCCTCTAGTGTCTGATATGCCTCCTCTTTGAAGATTGCTTGGGTTGCATCGTCTTCCTTGGTAAAGACAGATGCAAAGTATTCATTTAATGCCTCAGCTATGCCCTCTACATCCATGTGTAAATCACCTTTCTGGACCCAGTCAGACCCACTCCTCCTTGGTAACACCCTTTTACTATATATATGTGCCTGTAGAAAATTTTGGGATTTCCTTTAATGCTAGCTGCCAGTCTCTTTTCATGCTCTCTCTTTGCTTCTCTTATTTGCTTTTTCACTTCCCCTCTGGACCTTCTATATTCAGCCTGGTTCTCAATAGTATTTTCTACCTGGCATCTGTTATAAGCACACTTTTTCTTCCTTATCTTAATCTCTGCCTCTTTTTGTCATCCAGCAAGCTCTGGATTTGTTTGCCCTACTTTTCCCATTCAAGGGGACATACATTGACTGTGCCTGAACTATCTCTTTTTTGAAGGTAGCACATTGTCCATCTACCAGTTTTCCTGCCAGCTTTTGACTCCAATTTATTCGTCCATCTCCATTCTTACCCCATTGACGTTAGCCTTCCCCCAGCTAATTATTCTTACCCTGGATACAATGATCATTATCCCCTAAATGCTCTCCTGCAGATACTTGATCCACTTGGCCTACCTCATTCCCAAGAACAAAGTACACAGGCATGAGGACAGATTTGGCCCTAGTGGACTGAGCAGGAAGGCTGAAAGGTAGGACAGTTGATGAACAGTGGCAGATATTTAAGGAGATATTCAATTCCTCCCAACTAAAATATCATTCAGAGAGGAAGAAAGATTCGAAGAGGGAGAAAAAGCATCCAATGCTAAGCAAGGAAGTTAAGGATAACATAAAGACCAACACTAAGGCATACCATATTGCAAAGGTGAGAGGCAGGCTGGAAGACTGGGAAACTTTTAAAGATCAACAAAGGGATTCTAAAAAAGTAATAAAAAGAGCAAAGGTAAATTATGAAAGGAAACTAGTACAAAATATAAAAACGGATAGCAAAAGCTTCTATAAGTATATAAAAGGTAAAACAGTAGCTAAAGTGAATGTTGGTTCATTGGAGGATGAGACTGGGGAGTTAATAGAGGGGAATACAGAAATGGCAGAGACACGAAATCAGTATTTTGCCTCAGTTTTCACAGCGGAGGACACCAGTACCATCCCAGTAGTAACAGGAAGTGCAGAGGTTATAGAGAGAGAGGAATTTAGAAAACTCATCATCACTCGGGAAAAGGTACTGAGCAAACTATTGGGATTGAAGACAGACAAGTCCCCGGGGCCTGATAGACTCCATCCTAGGGTCTCAAAGGAAGTGGCAGTGGAGGCAGTGGGCGGCACAGTGGCACAGTGGTGGGGCGGCACAGTGGCGCAGTGGTTAGCACCGCAGCCTCGCAGCTCCAGGGACCCGGGTTCGATTCTGGGTACTGCCTGTGTGGAGTTTGCATGTTCTCCCTGTGACCACATGGGTTTTCGCTGGGTGCTCCGGTTTCCCCCCACAGCCAAAGACTTGCAGGTGATAGGTAAATTGGTCATTGTAAATTGCCCCTAGTGGAGGTAGGTAGGTGGTAGGGAATATGGAATTACTGTAGGGTTAGTATAAATGGGTGGTTGTTGGTCGGCACAGACTCGGTGGGCCGAAGGGCCTGTATCTCTAAGTAAATAAAAAGTAACTAAATAGTGGATCAAAGAACAGCATAGGAACAGGCCATTCGGCCCTCCAAGTCTGTGGCGATCTTGATGCATTGGTTATAATATTCCAAAATTCCCTGGATGCAGGGAAGGTTCCAGTGGATGGGGAAAAAAACTAATAAAATGCCCTTATTCAAAAAGGGAGGGAGGCAGAAACTATGAAACTATAGACTAGTTAGTTTAACATCTGTCGTTGAAAAATTGTTAGAATGCATCATTAAGGAAGTAATAACAAAACATTTAGAAAGTCAAAACGCAACCCATCAGAGTCAGCATGGTTTTATGGCGGGTAAATCGTGTTTAACTAATTTGCTAGAGTTCTTCAAAGCTGTAACACACAAAGTGGATAATGGGGATCCTGGAGATGTAGTATATCTGGACTTCCAGAAGGCATTTAATAAGGTGCTGCACAAATGGTTAATACACAAGGTAAGACTACATGGGGTTCGGGGCAATTTATTAGCTTGAATAGAGGAGTGGCTAACCAACAGAAAACAGAGAGTCGGGATAAATGTTTTTTTTTTCTGGTTGGCAAGATGTAACTGGTGGTGCTACAGTGTTCGATCCTTGGGCCCCAAATATGTACAGTCTTTATTAATGACTTGGATGCAGGGATAGAAGGTACTAGAGCCAAATTTGCAGCTAACACTGAGATCAGTGGGATTGTAAATTGCAATGAACAAGTAAGAAATTTACAAATGAATATGGATAGGTTAGGTGAATGGGCCAAAATATGGCAGGTGGTGTTTAACATGGATCACATTACAAAGGAGGAGGTGTTGGAGGTTTTTAAGTGCATTAAGGTGGATAAATCCCCTGGGCCTGAACAGGTGTATCCTAGGATGCTTTGGGAAGCAAGGGAGGAGATTGCTGGGGCCCTGGCAGAGATTTTTGCATCATCGTTCGCCACGGGTGAGGTACCAGACGACTGGAGGACAGCTAATATTGTGCCTTTATTTCAGAAGGGCATCAGGGATAAGCCAGGGAACTACAGGCCGGTGAACCTTACATCAGTGGTGGGAAAGTTATTGGAAGGGATTCTGAGAGGCAGGATTTATATGCATCTGGAAAGCATGGTCTGATTAGGGATAGTCAGCATGGCTTTGCGCATGAGAAATCATGTCTCACGAATTTGATTGAGTTTTTCGAGGAGGTGACCAAGAGGATTGACGAGGGCAGGGTGATGGACGTTGTCTACATGGACTTTAGCAAGGCCTTTGACAAGGTCCCGCATGGTAGGCTGGCCCAGCAGGTTCGAACACATGGGATCCAGGGTGAGCCAGCAAATTGGATAAAAAATTGGCTTGGTGATAGGAGGCAGAGGGTGGTAGTGGAGGATTGTTTTTCAGATTGGAGGCTGGTGACCAGTGGTGTGCCGCAGGGATCAGTGCTGGGCCCTCTGTTTTTTGTCATATGTATTAATGACTTGGATGTGAATGTAAGGGGCATGATTAGTAAGTTTGAAGATGACACTAAAATTGGTGGTAGAGTGGGCAGTGAAGAAGGTTGTATAAGGTTACAACAGGATACAGATCAACTATGAAAGTGGGCAAGGGAGTGGCAAATGGAATTTAATGCAGACAAGTGTGAAGTGATGCACTTTGGGAAGTTAAACCAGGGCAGGACATATACGATGAATGGCAGGGCCCTGGGGCATGTGGTTGAGCAGAGACACCTTGGGGTGCAAGTACATAGTTCCCTGAAACTGGCAACACAGGTAGACAGGGTGATGAAGAAGGCATATGGCATGCTTGCCTTCATTGGCCGAGGCATTGAGTACAAGAGTTGGGGCGTCATGTTACAGTTGTATATAACGTTGGTTTGGCCGCATTTGGAGTACTGTGTGCAGTTCTGGTCGCCGCAGTACAGGAAAGATATGATTAAGCTAGAGAGGGTGCAGGAAATATTCACAAGGATGTTGCCTGGTTTGGAGGGCTTGAGTTATAAAGAGAGATTGGATAGGCTGGGTCTGTTTTCCCTGGAGCGAAGGAGGCTGAGAGGGGACATGATAGAGGTATATAAAATTATGAAAGGCATAGATAGGGGAGATAGCCAAAGTCTGTTTCCCATGGTAGGGGTGACTAAAACTAGAGGGCATAGATTTAAGGTGAGAGGGAGGAGGTTTAAAGGGGATCAAAGGGGCAAATTTTTCACACAAAGAATAGTGGGTATCTGGAATGAGCTGCCTGAGGAGGTGGTGGAGGCAGGAACAGTAGCAACATTTAAGAGGCATCTGGACAGATACTTGAATGAGCAAGGCATAGAGGGATATGGAATTAATGCAGGCAGGTGGGATTAGTATAGATAGTCATAATGGTCGGCATGGACCCGGTGGGCCGAAGGGCCTGTTACTATGCTGTCCGACTCTATGATTCTACAATTCCCCAAGAGTCTTCTCGGTGTGCCCAAGACAGTTCTAGGTGTGCCCAAGAGTGTTCTTGTGTGCCCAAGAGCGTGCCAGTGGATGGCAAGAGAGTGATAGGTGCGTCCAAGAGAGTAATACAAAGTTGCTCTAGGGGTTCCCAAGAGTGTGATAAAGGTGACCAAACATGTGCTAGGGGATGCAAGTGTGTGTTAACATTTCCCAGTGTTTGCTAGGGTGCCCAAGCGTGGGCCAGCTTGCCAACATGTGTGATTGGTGTGTGCAAAGTGTCATAGGTGTGTCCAAGAATGCATTAGGTCTACCCAGGTGTGTCATAGCAGTGCCCAAGGTTCTGGTAGAGGTACCTAAGTGTGTACTCGGTGTGCCCACACTGTACTTGGTCTGCCCAACAAGCGTGTACTAGCAGTACCCAGGAGAGCGCTTGGGTGCCCAGTGTGTGATAGGGCTGCCGAAGGGTGTTAAGGGGTGCCCAAGAGTGTACTCGTGGATGGCAAGAGTTTGCTAGTGATGTCCAAGTGTGTACTGGGTTGCACAAAAATATGCTAGGGGGGCCTATTGTATGATAAAGGTGACAATGTGAAAACTCAGTTTGCCCAACTGTATGCTAGGGGATGGCAAGAGGGTGATAGAAGTGTCCAAGAGAGTGATGGTGTCCCCAAAGGTGTTTAAGGGGTGCTCAAGTGTGTGCCAGTTATGCCAAAGCATGTACTAAGGATGCCCAAGTGAGTGATAGGTGTGCTCAAGTGACTCATTTGGGTGTTGAGTGTGTGATCGGTTTGGCCAAACATGTGCTCGGGGACGACAGGAGTGTGCCAGGTTATCCAAATATGTGATAGGTGTGCCAAAGTGGGGACTAGCTTTGCCAAAATGTGTGGTTGTTGTGCACAGAGTGTGATTGTTGTGCCCAAAACGTGCCATTGATGCCCAAGAGTGAACTAGGGTATGGCAGCTGTGTGCTACGGGTGCCCAAGAATATCATAGGGTTGCAGAAGTGTGTCCTCGGAGTGCCCAAGAATGTGGTAGATGATGGCAAGTGTGTGCCAGGATCGACAGATACTGCTGGGGCTGCCCAAGCATGTGATAGCTGTGTCCAAGAGAGTGATGAGTGCAAACAAGTGTTCTAGGGTTGCCCAGTGTATGCTAGAGGTGCCAAAGAGTGTCATCAGTGCGCCCAGAGTGTGAACGGTGTGCATAAGAGTGTGATAAGCGTGTCAAAGAGTGTCAAAGAGTGTTCTAAGTATGCCCAAGTGTATGCTAGGAGACGTCAAGACCATGCTAAAGATGTCCAAAAGAGTTCTGGAGTGCCCAAAAGTGTCCTTCAGATGCCTAAGGGGGTGCTCGGAGCACCCAGTGCGTTTCAAGTGTGTGTGTTAAAAGTGAAGGCAAGTGTGTGCTCCGAGTGTCCAAATTGTGCAAGGTTTGACAGGTGTGTCATAGGCATGCCCAAAAATGTAATAGGTGTGCCCAAGTGTATGATAGAGGTGCCCAAGATTGTACTAGGGGTGCTCAGTGTGTGCTAGGTCTGCCCAGTGTGTGATAGAGGTTCCAAAGAGAGTGCTCAGTGTGCCCAGAGTGTGTTCAGTCTGTCCAAGAGTGTGCTCGAGAATGAAAAAATTGTGCTACAGGTGACCAAGCGTATAATGCTAGGAGTGAACAAGTGTTTACTAGGGATGCCCAAAAGCATGGTAGGGGTGGCCACGAGCCTGCTGTGCGAGCCCAAGTGTGTAATGGGGTGACCGACTGTGTGCTGGGGGTTAACAACTGTGTGACAGGGGTGCTAACCACTGCGCCACCCCTTTGAGTGAAGTAATTTCTCCTCATCTCAGTGCTGAATGATTGACACCTTACCCTGAGACTGTGTCCCGTGTTCTAGGGACCAATTGCCCAGAGTCTAATTGGTGTGCCAAGAATGTCGTTGAGGTGCCCATGAGTATACTAGGGGTGTCCAGGGTATGGTAGAGGTGCCCATGGGTGTATTAGGGTAGCTCATAGTGTCCTAAGGGTGCCCATGTGTGTGATGGGGTGCCCAACTGTGTAAAGGTGGATGGCAATAGTGCGCTGGATGTTGACAGGAGTGTGCTCATGTGTCAAGTGCGTCCTTGGGGTTCCCTAGATTGGGCTAGGTTTGCCCAAATGTGTGCTTGGTATGGTTAAGAGTTTGCTAAGGTTGCCCAAGAGTGTTCTGGGATGCCCAACAGTGTACTGGGGGATGACAAATGTTTGATAGTGGTATCCAAAAGTGTGCAGGTGTGCACAAGAGCCTGCTAGGGGTGCCCAAGAGTGAAATATATGTTCAAAAGTGTGTAATAGGGGTACGCAGAGTATGATAGAGGTGAACAAGGATGTACTAGTGTAGTCCAGAGCGCATTGGTGTGCCCAGATGTGTACTAGGAGTGCCAGGAGTGTAATACGGACACCGAAATATGTGCCAGATTGCCAGGAGTGTGCTCGGATGTCAAGAGTGTGCTAGTTGTGACAAACTGGGGGTTAGGATTGCCTAAATGTGTGTGTGTTGTGTCCAATGTGTGCTCGGTGCGACCAAGAATGTGCCATGGGTACGCAAGAGTGTGTTAGGGGATGGCAGCATGTGATACGGGTGCAGAAGTGTGTCCAAGGTGTGCCCAAAAACGCAAGAACACAGAAATAGGAGCAGAAGTGGACTGCATGGCCCTCGAGCCTGCTCCACCATTAAATATGATCATGGCTGATCTTGGGCTTCAATTCTACTTTCCTGCCCGCTCCCCATATCCTTTGATTTCCTGCAAGACCAAAGATCTATCTATGGCAGCCTTAAATGTATTCAATGATGGAACATCCACAGCCCTCTGGGGTAGAGAATTCCAAAGACATACAACCTTTCATTTTTTTTTCATTTGGAGATACAGCATTGAAGCAGGCCCTTCAGCCTACCGAGTTTGAGCCAACCATCAAACACCCATTTATACTAATCCTACATTCATTCCACATCCCCACCTTCCTTATATTCCCCTACCTATACTAGGGGCAATTTATAATGGCCAATTTACCTATCAACCTGCAAGTCTTTGGCTGCGGGAGGAAACCAGAGCACCCAGCAAAAACCCACGCGGTCACAGGGAGAACTTGCAAACTCCGTACAGGCAGTACCCAGAATTGAACCCAGGCTGCTGGAGCTGTGAGGCTACGGTGCTAACCACTGTGCCACTGTGCCGCTCCTCTGAGTGAACTAATTTCTCCTCATCTCAGTGCTGAATGATTGACGCCTTACCCTGAGACGGTGTCCTGTGTTCTAGGGACCAATCGCTCAGCTTCAACCCTATCAAGCCCTTTCAGAATCTTGTATGCTCCAATTAGCTCGCCTCTCATTCTTCTAACCTCCAGAGAATATAGGCCCAAGAGTGCCGTAGGGGTGCCCAAGAGTGTGATAGGTGATGGCAAGTGTCTCCTTGGGGTGACTATGAGTGGTCTAGTTTGCTCAGATGTGTGCTTCTAGTGCTCAGAGTGAGCTTGGTATGACCGAGAAAGTGCTTGGTGTGCCCACGTGTTTGCTAGGGTTGCACAAGTATGAACTAATGGTGATCAAAAGTGTAATAGGGGTGCCTGGACTGTAAGAGGGGTGTCCAAGGGAGTGAAAGTGGTGCTCAAGAGAGGGCTATGGGAGGCAAGAACGACTTACAGCATGGCAAGAGGGTGCTAGACGTTCCCAAGTGCGTGCTAGGGGATGTAAATAGTGTGTGAGGAGAGCACAAGAGTGTGAAAGGGGATGGCTAGTTTGTGAAAGAGATGTCCAGGAGGGTGGTAGGTGTGCCCAAGAGTGTGATAGCAGTGCTCAGGATTGTGATAGGTGTGCTTAAGAGTGAGTTAGGTGTGCCAGGTGTGTGCTAGTGATGGCAAGAATGTGCTAGGGTAGCCCGAGAAAGTGATAGAGGCGTCCACGTATGTGCTAAGGGTATGAGCTGAAGTTGCTCCAGGGTGCGCTTGGGAAGCATGGACGGCAATAGGTGTGTCCAATAGGCTGCAAGCTTTGGCAAAGGTGTGTTACGGGTTGACAAGTGAGGGCTAGAGGACAGAAAGCGTGTGCTCGAGGTGCCCAGGAGTATGTTAGGGGATGGCAAGCATGTTCCATGGGTGCTCAAGAATGTACAAGGTGATGGCAAGTGTATGGAACGGTGCCCAAGAGTGTGATGGTGTGCCCAAGAGTGTGATACGTGTGCCAAAGTGTGTGCCAGGAGTACCCATGAGAGTCATAGGTGTGCCAAGAGTGTGCATGGTGTGTGCAAGAGTGTGTCAGGAAAGCCTGAGAGTGTGGTAGTTGTGCCAAACAGTGTGATAGGAGATGGAAAGAAGGTGACAGGCGTGCCCAAGAGCATGAAAGGGGATGGCAAGTGTGTGCCAGAGTGCCCTCTCGTGCCAGGTGTGAGAACGTGCATTGTAGGGAAATCAAGAGTGTGCCAGGGTGCCCAAGTGTGAGATGGGGGTGTGCAAGAGCCTGATTGATGATGCCAGTAGCCTGGTAGGGATGCACAGAGTGTAATAGGGGATGGCAAGAGTGTGATAGGTGTGCCAAAGGGCATGCTAGAGGTGACCAAGTGTGTTCTGGTGTGCCCAAGAACTTGCTAGATTGCAAGAGTGCTCTTTAGGTGATCAAGCGTGTTCTAAGGGAAGGCAAGGGAGCTCCAGTAGTGCCAAAATGTGTGCTTGAGGTGGCCAAGTGTGTGATAGGCCGAAGTGTGCCCAAGCCTGTGCTGTGAGATAGCAAGAGTGTGAACCGTGTGTCCAAAAGTGTGGTGCAGTGCCCAAATGTACTCTAGCAGGCCCAAGTGTGTGCTTGAAATGCACAAGGGGGTGCTCAATTTTCCCAGTGAGCATTAGGGGTGCTCAAGTGTGTGCTTGCTGAAGGAAACTGTGTAATAGGAGTACACAGATTGTGCTGGCATTGTGTAAGTGTGTGCTAGGGTTGCCCAACATTGTACTAGGGAAGTTCAGAGAGTGCTTGGGGTGCCCAGGGCGTAATTGATGTGCCGAAGAGAGTGATCGGTGTGCCCAGAGTGTGATAGGGATGTCCAAGAGTGTGCTCGAGAATGATGTGTGTTACGGGTAACCAAGAGTGTGATAGGAGTAAGCAAGTGTGTAATAGAAGTGCCCAAGAGTGTACTAAGTGTGCCCAATACTGTACGAGCGGTATCCAAGAGTGTACTAGGTGATGGTACTAGGAGTGTCCAGAATGTTCTAGGGTTGCCCAAAAGTGCGGTAGGGTGCCCAAGAGTATGATAGGTGTGCCCAGATTGTGATAATGGGGACAGATAATGTTCTGGGTGCCCAAGAGTGTACTCGTGGATGGTAAGTGTGCTGAAATGCTAAGGTGCCAGGGGAGCCCAGTGTGTAATAGAGGTGCCAAAAAGTGTAATCAGTGTGCCCAGAGTGTGATAGGGCTGTCCAAGAGTGTGATAGAGAATGTCAAGCAAGTGCTTGGAGTGATCAAGTGTGTGATAGGGGTACCCATGAGTATCCTAGGGGTGACCAAGTGTGTTCTAAATGTTCCCTATAGTGTGCTAGAGGATGCCCAGAGTGTGGTAGGTATGTCCAACAGAATGCTGGGGTGCCCCAGGTGTATGCTAGAGGTGCCAAAGGGCATACTCCATGTGCCCAGAGCGTGATAGGGGTGTGCAAGTGAGTACTAGGTGCAGGCAAGTGTGTGCTAGTAGTGCTCAAATTGTGACAGGGCTGTTCTACTGTGTAATAGGGGTGCCCAAGAGTGTACTAGCGGTACGCATATTGTGCTAGGGCTATCGAGAGTGTACTAGAGAATGACAGGAGTGTTCTACAGGTGCCCAAGAGTGTAATAGTGGTTGACAAGTGTGTGCTCGCATGTCCAAGTATCTTCTAGAGATGTCCAAGAGTGGTCTAGTCTGCCCAAATGTCTGCTTGGTGTGCCCAGAGTGTGTAGATGTGCCCAAGAAGGTGCTAGAGCTGCCCACGAGTGTGATAGAAATGCCAAGGGGTGTGATGGGGGCGATCAATAGTGCACTGGTTGTACCCAAGTGTGTACTAGTGGTGTCCAATTGCGCAGCAGTGGTGCCTAAGTGCGTATTAGTGGTGCCCAAGAGTGTGCTGGATGATGGCGAGTGGTCCTGGGAGTGCCCAGAATGTACTAGGGTTGACCAAGAGTGTATTAGGTGTGCCTAAGTGTGAGCTTGGTATGCACAGAGCCTGATGGGGGTGCTGAAGAGTGTTCTGAGGTGCCCAATTGTGTGAGGCGTGTCAAATAGAGTGACGGCCGGCCCACAAGTGATCTAGGAATGCATACGTTTGTGCTAGAGGTGGTGAAGGGTATGCTCGCTGTGTCCAGAGTGTAATGGGGTGCCCAAGTGTGTGATAGGTGATGACAAGTGTGTGCTAAGAGTGCCCAGATGTTGTTAGGGTTGTTCAAAAGTGTAATAGGTGTGAACAAGAGTGTAATTGGGGTGTCCAAGACTATACTAAATGTGCCCAGAGTGTACTAGGGGTCCTCAAGTGCGTGATAGGTTTGCTCAGAGAGTGATAGGTGTGGCCAAACATGGATCCTGGGAATGGCAGGAATGTGCTCGCGTGTCCAAGTGTGTGATGGTTGTGCCAAAGTGGGGCTTGTGTTGCCCAAATGTGTGCTTGCTGTGCCCAAAGAGTGACCGGTGTGCCCAAGAATGTGCCAGGTGAAGACAATTGTGTTCTAGAAGTGCCCAGATTGTGATAGCGTGAGCAAATATGTACTAGGGGTGCCCAGAGTTTACTAGGGATACCCAGAGTTTGATAGATGTGTCAAAGAGTGTGGTCAGTGTGCCCTGGGTGTGATTGGGCTGTTAAAGAGTCTGCTAGGTGATGGCTAGTGAGTGCTCGGTGTATCTGGAATGTTCAGATTAGTGAGGACGAGGTCGAGTATGTTGTTCGCTCGTGTTGGTTCCCCCACCACCTGCCGCAGATCCAGTCAGGCAGCCATGTCCTTTAGGACTCGGCCAGCTCAGTCAGTAGTGGTGCTACCGAGCCACTCATGGTGATGGACATTGAAGTCCCCCACCCAGAGTACATTTTGTGCCCTTGCCACCCTCAGTGCTTCCTCCAAGTGCTGTTCAACATGGAGGAGTACTGAGTCATCAGCTGAGGGTGGGCGGTAGGTGGTAATCAGTAGGAGGTTACCTTGCCCATATTTGACCTGATGCCATGAGACTTCATGAGGTCCGGAGTCGATGTTGAGGACTCACAGGGCAACTCCCTCCCTACTGTATACCACTGTGCCACCACCTCTGCTGGGTCTGTCCTGCTGGTGGGACAGGACGTACCCAGGGATGGTGATGTCAGTGTCTGGGACATTGTTTGTCAGGTATGATTCTGTGAGTATGACTATGTCAGGCTGTTGATTGATTAGTCTGCGGGACAGCTCTCCCAACTTTGGCACAAGCCCCCAGATGTTAGTAAGGAGGACTTTGCAGGGTCGACAGGGCTGGGTTTGCTGTTGTCGTTTCCGGTGCCTAGGTCGATGCCGGGTGGTCTGTCCAGTTTCATTCCTTTTTATAGACTTTGTAGCGGTTAGTTACAACTGAGTGGCCTGCTAGGCCATTTCAGAAGGCATGTAAGAGTTAACCACATTGCTGTGGGTCTGGAGTCACATGTAGTCCAGACCAGGTAAGGACAGCAGATTTCCTTCCCTAAAGGACATTAGTGAACCAGATGGGTTTTTACAACAATTGACAATGGTTTCATGGCCATCATTAGACCAGTTTTAATTCCAGGTTTTTATTAAGTCCAAATTCCACCTTCTGCTGTGATGGGATTCGAACCCATGTCCCCAGATGAATACCCTAGGTCTCTGGGTTACTAGTCCAGTGATAATACCACTACGCCACCACCGTGTGCAAGAGAATGACAAGAGTCTTCCCAGGAATACGCAAGGAGAGCACGTGTGTTCTAGGGGTGCCCATGAGCATGCTAAGCGTGCCCAAGAGTGTGATAGCGGGTGCCAATAGTGTCCAACAGAGTGATGGGGTTCACATTAGTGTTAATGTGTGCCCGAGACAGTGCTTGGAGATGGTAAGAGTGTGATAGCTCTGTCCAAGAGTGTTATAGAGGTGCCCAAGAGTATACTAATAGTGCCCAGAGTCTGATAGAGGTGCCCACGGGCGTGCTAGGGACGTCCAGAGTGTACTATGGGTGCCCAAACATGTGGTAGAGGTTGGCAGGAGTGTGATAAGGTGTCACGTGTTTACTAGGGGTGCCCAAGAGTGGGCTAAGATTGCCCGAAGGTGTGATTGTTGTGCTCCAGACTGTGATAGGGGATGGCAGCAGGTGCTACATGTGCCCAAGGATGTGAAAGTGTTGCAGAAGAGTGACCTAATGTGTTCAAGAGTGTGCTAGGAGAACCTAGATAATCCGAGGGTTGTCCAAGTGTATACTAGGTGTGTGCAGAGTGTGTTCGGGGAGACCAAGCTAGAGGTGGCCAGGAGTGTAGTAGGGGAGCCCAAGAGTGTAGGAGGGATGCCCAAGAGTCTGCTAGTGTATCCAACTGTGTGTTAGGTGTACCCAAGACTGTGCTAGGTGAAAGTAAGTGCTCGCTAGCAGTTCGTCGATTGTGCTGGAGTTGTTCAAGTGTGTGATAGGGGTGATCAATTGTATACTAGCAATGCTCAGTGTGTGCTAGAGTTGCCAACGGGTATGATCAGTGTGCCCAGTGTTGCTACGGGTGTCCACGAGTGTGATAGGGTGCCCTAGTATGTACCACGGGTGCCCAATTGTGTGTTAGGAGTGATCAGGTGTATGATACATGCGTCCAAGAGTGTCCTAGATAATGGCAAGTGGGTGCTAGGAGTGCCCAAAATGCTCTAGCTTTGCCCAAGAGTGTGCTAAGCCTGCCCCAGTGTTCTGGTGGTGGCCAGAGGGTGATAGGTGTGACGAAGAATATTCTGGTGTGCCCAAGAATCTACTCGAGAATGGTAAGAATGTGCCAGTGGTGTCTTAGAACGTGCTGAGGTGAACAAGGTTGTGCTCGGGGAGCCTGTGTGCGGTAAAGATGCCAAAGAGAGTGCTCAGTGTTTTCCGGAGCGTGATGGGCCTGTCCAAGAGTGCGATTGAGGACAATAAGAATGTGCTACAGGTGCCCAAGATTGTGACAGGAGTGAGCAGGTGAGTGGTAGAGGTGACCAACAGCATTCTAGTTGTGCCAAATAACGTGCTAGTGGATGGAAAGAGTGTGCTAAGGGATGGCAAGAGTGTGCTAGGAGTGCACAGGTTGTGCTCGGATTGTCCAAGGATGTGCTAGTGGTATGCAAGTGTGTGCTGTGGTGCACAAAAGGGTGATAGGGGTACCCAGTGTATGCTAGAGGTGACAAACAGTGTGCTCACTGTGCCCAGCGTGTGCTAGGGATGCAGAGGGGCGTGATAGGGGTGACCAAGTGTGTTTCAGGTGTGCCCAAGTGTGTGCTAGGAGATGGCAATTGCGACATTGGGGTGCCCAAGAGGTGCTGAAGTGTCCAAAATTGTTATGGGTTGCCCAAGAGTGTGATCGGTGTGTCCATGAGTGTGTTAGAGAATGAAAAGAGTGTGCTGCAGGGGATCAAGAGTGTGCATGGAGTGAGCAGGAGTGTGTTAGCAGTGCCCATGGCTGTGCTATGTGCGCTGAGATTGTGCCAGGGTTGTTCAGATGTGTTCTAGGCATGCCCAAGAGAACGACAACTGTGCCCAAGACTGTACTGTGGTGCCCAGAGTTAGGTGTGCCCAGTTTGTATTAAAGGTGCCAAAAAGAGAGATCAGTGTGTCCAGAGTGTGCTAGGGCACTGTAAGAGTGTGCTAGGAGTGAGCAGGTGTGTACTAGGAGTGCCAAAGTGTGTACTAGGTGATGGCACATAGGTGCTCGGTGAGCCCAGAATGTATTAGGGGTGAACAAATGTGTGATACTTGATGTCAAGTGTCTGCTACGAGTGCCCAGATTGTGCTCGGTTTGTCCAAGAGTCTGCTAGGTGCTCACAAGTGTGTGATAGGGGTTCCGAAGAGTGACTTGGGGTGCCCAGAGAGTGATATGGTTGCCGGAGGGTATGCTAGATGTGCCCAAGGTGTACTAGCAGTGCCCAAGTTTGTGCTAAGAGTGGCCAAACAAGTGCTCAGGGATGTCAGGAGTTTGCCAGGATATCCGAGTGCATGATAGGGGTGATAAAGTGGGGGCTACGGTTACCCAAATATGAGCTTGTACCCAGAGGTTTATTGGTGTGCCCAAGAATGTGCCATGGGTGCCCAAGAGTGAGCTAGGGGGTGGCAGCAGTGTGCTAGTTGAGCCCAAGTGTAAGCTTGGTGATGGCAGGTGTGAACCCAAGTGCATATTAGGGATACTCAGAGGTCAGAAGCTCATAAGAACTAGGAGCAGGAGGAGGCAATTCAGCCCCTCAAGCCTGCTCCGCCATTCAATATGATCATGGCTGATCTCATCTCGGCCTCAACTTCACTTTCCTGCCCGTTCTCCATAACCCTTCAACCCATTACTGATTAAAAATCTGTCTATCTCCTCCTTAAATTTACTCAATGTCCCGGTATCCAGCACACTCTGGGGTAGTGAATTCCAGAGACTCACGACCCTGTGAGAGAAGTAGTTTCTCCTCATCACTGTTTTAAATCTGCTGCCCCTTGTCTTGAAACTATGACCTCTTGTTCTAGATTGCTCCACAAGAGGACACATCCTCTCTCCGTCTACTTTGTCAATCCCCTCAATCATCTTATTTACCTCAATTAGATCTACTCTCATTCTTCTAAACTATAGAGAGTAAAGGCCTAAACTGCTCAATCTCTCTTCATAAGACAAACCCCTCATCCCTGGAATCAATCTCGTGAACCTCCTCTGAACTACCTCCAATGCAACTACATCCCCCCTCAAGTAAGGGGACCAAAACTGTACACAATACTCCAAGTGCGGTCTCACTAATGCCTTGTACAGTTGCAGCAACACTTCCATACTTTTATACTATATTCCTTTAGCAATAAATGCCAAAATTCCATTTCCCTTCCTTATTACCTGCTGCACCTGCAAACTAGTTTTCTGCGATTCATTCACCAGGACACCCAGATCCCTCTGCACCTAAGCATTCTGAAGTTTCTCTCCATTTAGATAATAATTTGCCTTTGTATTCTTCCGACCAAAATGGATAACCTATCAATGGTTATCAATGGTAAATCAATGCAATAGTGTGGAAGGATATTGGTTCGGAAAATCATGATGTTGAATCTGTATGGGAACACCAAGGGGCAGAAAACGTTGGTGGGGGTTCTCTAGGCCCTAAAACAGTAATGGAGATGGAAGGGATGGCATTAAATTGGAAATTAGAGATGCATGCAATAAGGGTACACCTGTAATCATGGGTGACTTTAATCTGCAGATACATTGGTCAAACCAAATTAGCAATAATACTGTGGAGGAAGATTTCCTGGAGTGTGTACATGATGGATTTAGAAAGTATAAACCGGATTGGGCAAAGCCAGTATGGGTTTACGAAAGGGAAGCCATGTTTAACAAATTTACTGAAGTTTTTTTTTAGCATGTAACTAGTAGAATAGATAAGTGAGAACCAGTGGATGTAGTGTATTTGGATCTTCAGTAGGTTTTTGATAAGATCCCACATAAGAGGTTAGTATGCAAAATTAAAGCATGTGGGATTGGGAGTAATGTAACGGCATGGACTGAGAATTGGTTGATAGACAGAAACAAGAGAGTAGGAATAAACAGGTCTTTTGTCCGGGCGGCAGGCAGTGGCCAGTCGGGTACCGCAGAGATCAGTGCTTGGGCCCCAGCTGTTCACAATATATAAGAATGGCTTGGGTGAGGAAACTAAATGTAACATTCCCAAGTTTGCAGACAACACAAAGCTAGGCGGAATGTGATCTGTGAGGAGGATGCAAAGAGGCTTCAATGTGATTTGGACAAGTTGGGTGAGGGGGAAAATGCATGGCATAATGTGGATAAATGTGAGGTTATCTACTTTATTTGTAAAAACAGAAAGGCAGATTGTTATCTGAATTGATAGATTGGGAAAGGGGGAGGATCAATGAGACCTGGGTGTCCTTGTACACCAGTCGCTGAAAGCAAGCATTCAGGTGCAGCCCGCAATTCGGAAGGCGAATGGTATGTTGGCCTTCATTGTAAGAGGATTTGAGTGCAGGAACAAGGATGTCTCACTGCAGTTATACAGGTCCTTGGTGAGACCACATCTGGAGTATGGTGTGCAGTTTTGTTTTCCTTATCTAAGGAAGGATGTTCTTGCCTTGGAGGGAGGGCAAAGAAGATTTTCTAGGCTGATTTTCTAGGCTGACGTATAAGGAGAGATTGGGTCGACCAGGCCTATATTCTCTAGAGTTTAGAAGAATGAGAGGGGATCTCATGGAAACCTCTAAAAGTCTAACAGGACTAGACAGGCTAGATGTAGGGAGGATGTTCCCGATGACTGGGCAGTCCAGAACTAGGGCGTTACAGTCTCAGGATACGGGGTATATCATTTAGAATCGAGATGAGGAGAAATTTCTTCACTCAGAGGGTGTGAAGCTGTGGAATTCTCTACCGCAGAAGGCAGTGGAGGCCAAGTTATTAAATATATTCAAGAAGATGATAGATACATTTCTTAATACCAAAGGGATCTAGGGATATGGGAGAAAGCGGGAACAGGGTACGGAATTAGATGATCACCATGAACTTTTTTGAATGGCGGAGCACGCCCGAAGGGCCGAATGGCCTACTTCTGCTCCTATTTCTATGTTTCTATGAAGGAGGTGCCACATCTCGATGATGACCTCTTTTGCGAATTGTAGCCTCCACTGGCACTGCTCCTGACTCTTGGCTCAGTAGGAGTGGTGATCCTAGAACACCCTTTGTGGCTGGGGCCTTCTATGGAGAGCCCTCCTTCTCCTCCCTGCTCACAGACCTTCCCTTTCTCTGCTTCCTCCTCTCCATGTCCTGCTCATCTTGCAGACCAAGTGGTACTGCAACAACTGCCCCCATACCTTTGAAAGACACTGGTCTTTCCTCCATTGCTGTGTACAGCAAATCTCCAAATTGCTGCAATAACTCACCACAGTGCTTCCACAAACTTTACCTCAACACAAGTCAGTGTAAAACACCTCAGCTGGAACTTGTTGAATGTCCCTTTAAATAGCCCCAGAACAGGGTCCATCTTGCTTCATAACACTTGTTGTTTTAGGAGTGATTAATGAAGACACTGCCAGCATATGCGTTTAACATATTTGGGATCCTGGTGATGTATCAGTCCATTCGGGTAACTGATGTCAGGGTAGCGCCCATTCAAGGTCTTCGGGCTCACACATGGGACGCTCCTGCGTTCATCATTCCAATTCGTTAACACCGTGCGGGCCTTGCAGGAAGTGACCAAGGCAGTAGGCGCCAAAACGTTGCTGGAGGCAATTGTATTTCATCCCCATTATGTTCTCAGAGGGTTGAATGAGAGGTGAGCTCAATGAAACATTCACAATTCTAAAGGAATTTGGCAGGGTAGATGCTGGGAAGATGTTACTCCAGGCTGCAGAATCTGGAACTAGGTGTCATAGAAATATCGAAAGATTGTCAGCCTGAAAGAGGTCATTCGGCCCTTCATGTCCATGCTGACTGAAAACGAACTATCCAGTTGTATCCTACTTCCCAGATCTTGGGCTGTAGCCCTGTGAGATACAGCACTTCAAGTGTTTATCCAAGTTTATTTTAAATGTTATCAGGGTTTCTGCCTCTGCCACCCTTTCAGGCAGTGAGTTTGTTATGACCAAGGTGGCAGTAATGCCCTGTTAATTCAGTCCCAATACTCCACAGGTCACAGCATATGAGTAAAGTTTCCCACGTACCAGAAAATAGCAAAGTAAAACATTCTATTTGCCCCCAAAATAAAGCACTCTAAACCAGGTTTCTTCAAACAACCACAAAATTACCATCCTAATTTAACAATTAGGCACATTACAGCCTGCCAAACTGAACATTGAGTTCAATCATTTCCGAGCATGACAGGTCCCCCTTTTTATGCTTCGCTATTTTTCCCCCTTTTTTATTTGGTTATTTGATTTTAGTTTTTTTTTCAGTTTGTTTAGTTTGTTTCCACTGTGCTTACCTACTATTTTTTATGTGTTTTTTTAATTTGTGCTTGGAGTGCTCTGTGCTTTACAGTTGGAGTGCTTTGTGATTTACAGTCATTCACACCCTCTCTGTACTAACGCTTTGTCTTTCAGCACTCTGTTCGTCTTTGTTCCATGACCTTCTGGTCAGTTATTCTCTGTGACCATCAGCACCTTCTTTTTTGTTATATCTTGCCCCACCCCACTTTACTTGCTTAAAACCTTTCACATTTCCAATATTTGTCAATTCTGAAGAAGGGTCTCTGACCTGAAACATTAACTCTGCTTCTCTCTGCACATATGCTGCCAGACCTGCTGAGTATTTCCAGCATTTCTTGTTTTTATAACAAAGTTAACTATTTATTAATAAACTAAATCTTAAACAATGAGATTGATCTATATGTGAAAAGATGTTATAACTCCTTACTCTTCCTAACCTTCATGTGCACATGTGTACATTCAAAAACGAGTTAACCGGAGAAAATACTTTTCTCTTGACAACTGTTTCATTTTAAGGAATAAAAAAATAACTGTGTTCTGGTAGGATATTTCCGGGTTGGTGATGTGTCCCAGAGTCGAACAGCCAGATGCCACTTGAAATCTCTCCAGTATTCTTAGCTTTCAATAAAAAAAACTATTGTGACAAGTTCCAGACTATACCACCTTCGAGGCTCAACTCCCCTCTAATCCTTCCACCAATTACTTTAAAATCAATGCCCCTGTTTATTGATCTCTATGCAAATGGAAATAAATTCTTCCTTTCCACCCTATCTAGGCCCCTCATTATGTTATACACCTCAATTAAATCTCCCCACAGCCTCTTCTCTTCCAAAGAAAACAAACCCAGCCTATCCAATTATTCCCCATAGTTAAAAGTCTCCATTCCTGGCAAAATCCTTGTAAATCTTCTCTGTACCCTCTCTAGTGTGATCACATTCTTCCTGTAACGTGGTGACTAGAACTGCACGCATTACTCTAGCTGTGGTCTAACTCGTGTTTTACACAGTTCCAACATATCCTCCCTGTTCTAGGCCACATCCGATAAAGGAAATTATCCCATGTCCCTTCCTGACCACCTTATCTACCTGTGCTGTTACCTTCAGTGATCTGTAGATGTACACTCCAAGGTCCCTCTGTTCCTCTACACTTTTCAGAATCCTCCATTTATTGTGTATTCCTTGCCTTGTTTGTCCTCCCCGAATGCATCACCTCACACTTCTCCAGGTCACAATCTCAGAATGAAGGCTTGGCCATTTCTGATTGAGATGAGGTGAAATGTCTTCACTCAGAGGGTTGTGAATCTTTGAAATTCTCTATCCCAGACAGCTGTGGATGGTCAGTTATTGAGTGTATTCAAGGCTGAGAGCGATAGATTTTTTGCACTCTATAGCAATCAAGGGATTTGGGGATTGGGAATGAAAGTGGAATTAATGTAGGAGATCAGCCATGAGTAAACAGGAGTTTCCTCATCTTCTCCCCTGAGTCTGCTACATAGGAACATGGGTCAGCCCAGTCAGCTGCTCAAACCATTTACACAGGAACAGGAGAAAGATGTTCATCTCCTTGAACCTGTTGCATAGTGTCACGAAGACCTCACCTGCCAAGCATGAGGCATATTAATTTGGTCATATGCACATTAATTTTAAATTGCTGCTGGACTGAAAAGATAACTTGCTTAAAGGAATCACAACAGTGACTGGAAACATCTTTACATACAAAGAGACAGTTGCCTGGAGAGACAATAGAACCGCTCCCTGATCCAGTTAGCCCAATTTTGATCACCAGACATAGACTGTGGAGCAAGCCAGCATTCCATTTCCCTCACCCCACCCCCACTGCTGGTGTGTACTAAGACGAATAGAATCCACAAAAAATACAGAGGAGTTTGTCAATAAACTAGTCACATGACTAACCTGCTGGCCCAGGTTTGGTTTTGAACTGCTCACAGAACATTTTTGGTGAGCCTGCAACTGGACTTGAACAAAGAGTATCTCTCACGCCTGGCTCTCTCTTTCTCTCATGCATTTTCAGATCCACTGAAGACACTTAAACCTCAAGAGAGAAGACTCCTATATGGAAACAAGTTTGAAAGCGTCAACTGGACCCCAACGTAAAAGGAAGATTTACCTGCAACCAAAGACTTGAACTCAAAAGACAGTAAATTAACCCCAGCTATTGCTTCAAATTTTCCCCTTTATTCTTACTCCTTTCCTGTCTCTATCTGCATGTTTGTTTATCGCGTATGCAAGTGAGCATGGTCATTTTGCATATTCACAGTATTTTTAACTGAATTATAGTTTTATGGTTAATAAATTTACATCTTTCTTGTCTAAATCTAAGAAAACCTGTTTGGCTGATTTATATGTCTTGCAATTGGAGAGCAGTGAACAAGGATTCACTGAAGGGGAGCTAAAAACACAGTTAAAAAAAAATAAACCCTGTTATGGTCAAACCAGCCAAAGGCTGAGAGGGAACACCTAGACCCTTTTCTCAACTGCTCGTAACACATAGGAACAGGAGGAGGCCATTGAGACGTCTCAAGCCTGTTACCCAGGAGCAGGAACAAGAGAAGACCATTCAGATCATCGAGTCTGTTACAAATGAACAGATGGAAGCCATTTCAGACATAACAAGCCTGTTACTCAGGAACAACTGGAGGCCATTCAGCCCCTGGAGCCTATTACACAGGAACCAATAGAATCCATTCAGCCCCTCGAGCCTATTACACAGGAACCAATAGAATCCATTCAGCCCCTCGAATCAGTAACACAGAAGATGACCATTCATCTCCTTGAGCCTGTTACACAGGAGTAATCGGAGACAATTCAGTCCCTCAAAACTGTTATCAAAACATAAAATGCTGAAAATACCCAGCAGGCCTGTTAACATCTGTGGAGAGAGAAACAGAAACAGAATTAATGTTTCAGATCCGTGACCTTTCATCAGAACTGGAAAAGGTTAGAAATGCTAGAGGTTTTCAGTGAGTGAACCGGGGGAGGGGAAGAACAACAAAATTGAAGGTCTGTGACAGGATGGAGGGCAGGAGAGATTAAATGACAAAGATGTCATGGTACTGACAAAGGGAGTGGTAATCACTGTAGTAAAATACAAAGCATTTGTCCAGAGAGAGTGTTAATGGCAGAATCATCAACAGCTCTGTCCGAAAGTAAAAACATGAAAAAGAAGTTTAAGACAGGAACATGATAAAGAAAACAATTAAAATGGTGGTCATGCTGTGAAATTGTTGAACTCAGTGTTGAGTCCAGGAGGCTGTAGAATGCCTAATAGGAAGATGAGGTGCTGTTCCTTAATCTTTCACTGAACTTCACTGGAAACTACAGCAGATCGAGGACAGAAATGTGGGTGTGAGAGCAGTGTGCTGAATTAAAATGGCAACCGGAAGCTCAGGGTCATGTTTGCAGACTGAGCAGAGGTGTTCTGCAAACTGATCATCCAATCTGTGTTTGGTCTCTCCAGTGTAGAGGCGACTGCATTGTTAGCAGTGAATACAGTTTACTAAATTGAAAGAAGTACAAGTAAATCACGGCTTCACCTGGAGGGAGTGTTTGGGACCTTGGATAGTGAGGAGAGAGGAGGTAAAAGGGCATGTATTACTCCTCCTGTGATTGCATGGGAAGATGCTGTGGGAAGGGGATTAGGTGGAGTGGGTGGTGGAGGAGTGGACCAGGGTGTCACGGAGGAATGATCACTTCGGAATACTGACAGGGGAGGGGAAGGAAAAATGTGTTTGGTGATGACATCACGCTGGAGGTGGTGGAAGTGGTGGAGGATGATCCTTTGGAACTGGAGGCTGATGGGGTGGAAAGTGAGGAGAAGAGGAACCCTGTCACCGTTCTGGGAGGACGGGAAGGGGTGAGGGTAGAGGAGCGGGAAATGGGTCGGACACGGTGGAGGGCCCTGTCAACCACAGTGGGGGGAAATCCTCAGTTGAGGAAAAAGGAAGACATATCAAGCACTTTTTTTTTGTTAAATATTTCACAGGATGCAGGCATTGCTGACTAGGCCAGTATATACTACCCATCCCTAATTACCCATGAGAATGTGGTGATGCTGTTGAAAGTTGCATCATCAGAACAGATGTGACGGAGATGGAGAAACTGGGAGAATAGAATGGAGTCTTTAGAGGAGGCAGGGTGTGAGGAAGTGTAGTTGAACCTGTCACTCAGGAACAGGAGCAGGCCACTCAGCCCATCTAGCTTGCTATGTTGGAACAGCTACTGATTTGCTCAACTGCATCCTCACCTCCATCTGTGATGCCCTCGTCGTCAGTAAAACCAGGACTCTCTCTCACCCTGACCATTTCCCCTGGCAAGGCCCTCATCTCCACTCCCTTATGTCCAGGGAACATAGATTTGAAAAGATATGGCAGACAACTAACTTAACCGTTCACTATCAGATCGGCTGGAACACATAAAGTAATATCAGGTACTGCTCTCGTCTGTGACAAACTGATCACTATTCCGGGATCATCCTGGAATGCAAAGATAACACCCGGATTCTTTTCAGTACTGTAAACCATCTTCTCAAACTCATCTCCCCTCCACCCCTCTCCCTGTAACCCTCCACCCCTCTCCCTGTAACCCTCCACCTCTCTCCTCTGTCCCCTCAACCCTCTCCCCTCCAGCCCTCTCCCTGTCCCCTCCAGTCCACTCCCCTCTACCCCTTTCCCCTGTCCCCTCAACGCCTTTCCCCTCCAACCCTCTCCCTGTCCCCTCCTCCCCTCTCCCTTCCACCCCTCTCCCCTCCAGCCCTCTCCCCTGTCCCCCACTCCTCTCCCTTTCCCCTCCAGCCCTCTCCCCTCGCTCCTCCACCCCTCTCCCCTGTCCCCTCCAGCTCTCTCCCCTGTCCCCACCAGCCCTCTCCCCTTCCCTCTACCCCTCTCCCTTTCCCTTCCAACCCTCTCCCTGTCCCCTCCTCCCCTCTCTCTTCCACCCCTCTCCCCCCCCCAGCCCTCTCCCCTGTCCCCCACTCCTCTCCCTTTCCCCTCCAGCCCTCTCCCCTCGCTCCTCCACCCCTCTCCCGTCCCCTCCAGTCCTCACCCCTGTCCCCACCAGCCCTCTCCCCTTCCCTCTACCCCTCTCCCCTGCCCTCCACCCCTCTCCCCTGTCCCCTCCAGTCCTCTCCCTTTCCCTTCCACCCCTCTGCGCTGTCGCCTCCAGCCCTCTCCCCGACACCTCCAGCCATCTCCCCTGTCCCCTTAACCCTCCCCCTTCAACCCTCTCCCCTCCACCTGTCTCCTTTTCCCTTCCACCCCTCACTTTCTCCCCTCGCCCTCTCCCCACCACCCTCTCCCTCCACCCATCTTCCCAATCCCCTCCACCCCTCTCCCCTATCCCCACCGCACCTACCCATATCCCCTCCACCCCTCTCCCCGCTCCCCTCCACCCCTCTCACCTGTCCCTTCCAGCCCTCTCACCTGTCTCCTCTACCCCTCTCCCCTGTCCCCTCCACCCCTCTCCCCTCCACCCACCTCACCAGTCCCCTCCACCCCT
Source organism: Heterodontus francisci (assembly GCF_036365525.1). Taxonomy (NCBI): domain Eukaryota; kingdom Metazoa; phylum Chordata; class Chondrichthyes; order Heterodontiformes; family Heterodontidae; genus Heterodontus; species Heterodontus francisci. Next base: position 55,004,873 of record NC_090406.1, on the reverse strand, counting down.
CTCCCCTGTCCCCTCCACCCCTCTCCCCGTCCCCTTCACTCCTCTCCTCTATCCCCTCCACCCCTGTCGCCTCCACCCCTCTCTCCTATCCCCTTCACCCCTCACCCATGTCCCCTCCACCCCTCTCCCCATTCCCCTCCACCCATCTCCCCTGTCCCACACCCCACACCCTTTCTTCTCCACCCCTCTATCCTATCCCCTTCACCCCACACCCTTTCTTCTCCACCCCTCTCTCCTATCCCCTTCACCCCTCACCCAGTCCCCTCCACCCCTCTCCCTTTCCCCTCCAACCCTCTCCCTGTTCCCTCCTCCCCTCTCCCTTCCACCCCTCTCCCCCCCAGCCCTCTCACCTGTCCCCCACTCCTCTCCCTTTCCCCTCCAGCCCTCTCCCCTCGCTCCTCCACCCCTCTCTCCTATCCCCTCCAGCCCTCCCCTCACCCCTCCAGCCCTCTACTTTGTCCCTTTAACCCTTCTCCCCTCCAACCCTCTCCCCTGTCCCCTCCACCCTTCTCCCCTCTCCCCCCACCCCTCCACCCCTGTCCCCTCCAGACCTTTCACCTGACCCTTCAACCCCTCTCCCCTCCACCCCTCTCCCCCGTCTCCTCCACCCATCTCCCCCGTCTCCTCCACCCCTCTCCCCCGTCTCCTCCACCCCTCTCCCCCGTCTCCTCCATCCCTCTCCCCCGTCCCCTCCACCCTTCTCCCCTCTCCCGCCACGCCTCCACCCCTGTCCCCTCCAGACCTTTCACCTGACCCTTCAACCCCTCTCCCCTCCACCCCTCTCCCCCGTCTCCTCCACCCCTCTCCCCCGTCTCCTCCACTCCTCTCCCCCGTCTCCTCCACCCATCTCCCCCGTCTCCTCCACCCCTCTCCCCCGTCTCCTCCACCCCTCTCCCCCGTCTCCTCCATCCCTCTCCCTCGTCTCCTCTACCCCTCTCCCCTGTCCCCTGCACACCACTCCCCTGTCCCCTCCAGCCTTCTCCCTGACCCCATCCACCTCTCTCCCCGTCCCCTCCACCCCTATCCCCTCCATCCCTCTCCCCTGACCCCATCCACCCCTCTCCCCTGTCGCTTCCCACCCCTCTCCCCTGTCGCTTCCCACCCTCACCTCCAACAATAAGTGTGAGAAACTTATTGACTCTTTGTCACTAAGGTCGAGACTATCCAATCAGCTGTCTCTGCCACATCCCTCCCTTCCACTAGCCCCACCCCCCCCAGGACAAACTTCCTCTAATGTTCCCCCCCGTCATCGCCCTGAACTCACATCTCTCTCTAGTTTCTCGCTTATCTCCCCTCATGCCCTCTCTGAGCTCATCTTGTCCATGAGACCCACCTGCTGTTCCCTCGATTCTATTCCAATAAACTGCTGACCAGTAACTTCCCCTCCTCATCCCCATCTTATCTGATATTATAAACAGTTCTCTCTCTTCCCGTGCTGTTCCTCTCTCCTTTAAATCAGCCGTATTCACGCTGTTCTCAAAAAAACAACCCTGGACTCCTCCATCCTTACAAACTACCATCCCATCTCCAATCTCCATTTCCTCTCCAAAATCCTGAACGTGTTGTGATCTCCCAAATCCATGCCCAGCTTTCCCGGAACACCGTGTCTGAATCCCTCCAATCAGGTTTCATTCCCTGCTACAATACTGAAACAGCTCTTATCAAAGTCACAAATGACATTCTATGTGACTGTGACAAAGATAAACTTTCCCTCCTTGTCCTTCTCCACCTGTCTGCACCCTTTGATACAGTTAACCACACCATCCTCCTCCAACACCTCTCCACTGTCCTCCAGCCGGCTGGGACTGCCCTTGTCTGGTTCAAGTCTTATCAATCTAATCATAGCCAGAGAATCACTTGCAATGGCTTCTCTTCCCACTCCCACCACTCACCTCTGGTCTCCCCCAAGGATCTATCCTTGGCCTCCTCCTATTTCTCACCTACATGCTGCCCCTCAGTGACATCATCTGAAAGTACAGCGTTAGTTTTCATGTTTATGCTGACGACACCCAGCTCTACCTCACTACCACCTCTCTCGACTCCTCCACTGTTGCTATACTATCAGACTGCTTATCCAACATCCAGTACTGATGAGCAGAAATTTCTTCCAATTAAATATTGGGTCGACTGAAACCATTGTTTTTGGTCCCACTCCAGACTCCATTCTCTAGCGACAGACTCCATCCCTCTCCATGACAACAGTCTGTGATTAAGCCAGTCTGTTCACAATCTTGGTGTCACATTTGACCTCGAGATCAGTTTCCAATCTTGTATTTCTGCCCTTACTAAGACCGTCTATTTCACCTCTGTAACTTCTCCCCTGTCTCAGTTCATCTCCTGCTGAAATCCTCATTCCTGCTTTTGTTACCTCTAGACTTGATTATTCTAATGCATTCCTGGCTGGTCTCACACATTCTACCCTCTGTAAACTTGAGATCATCCAAAACTCTGCTGATTGTATCTTAACTCACACCAAGTTCCTTTCACCTATCACCCCAGTGCTTGCTAACTTACATTGGCTCCTGGTCAAGCAGTTTTGATTTTAAAATCCTCATCCTTGTTTTCATTTCCTCCATGCCCTCGCCCCTCCCGATCTCTGTAATCTCCTCCAGCTTCACAACACTCCGGGATATCTGCATCCCTCCAATTCTGGCGTTCTGAGTATCCTCGATTTTAATCGGTCTACCACTGGTAGCTGTACCTTCTGCTGCCTATGCCCCAAGCTCTAGAAGGGGTGGCACAGTGGCACAGTGGTTAGCACCGCAGCCTCACAGCTCCAGCGACCCGGGTTCGATTCTGGGTACTGCCTGTGTGGAGTTTGCAAGTTCTCCCTGTGTCTGTGTGGGTTTTCTCCGGGTGCTCCGGTTTCCTCCCACAGGCCAAAGACTGCAGGTTGATAGGTTAATTGGCCATTATAAATTGCCCCTAGTATAGGTAGGTGGTAGGGAAATATAGGGACAGGTGGGGATGTGGTAGGAATATGGAATTAGTGTAGGGTTAGTGTAAGTAGGTGGTTGATGGTCGGCACAGACTCGGTGGGCCGAAGGGCCTGTTTCAGTGCTGTATCTCTAAAACTAAAAAATACACTCCCTAAGCCTCTCTGCTCTCGACCTCACTTTCCTCCTTTAAGTCACTGCATAAAACCTAACTCTTTGACCAAGTTTTTGATCATCTGACCTAACATCTTCTGAATGTGTCTCAGTATCATAGTGTTGTTTTGTAATGCTCTTGTGAAGCACCTTGGGGCATTTTAATTAGATTAGCAGTGCTATATAAATGTAGGTTATTGCTGTTGTTAAAAGATTTGAGATGTATTTTGGACAGGGACAGATGAAGATTGAATTAAATTTCAATTCACTGAGTTTTGCCCTGATTTGTCAGTAATCATTTATAACCATCCTGGTTTGATCCCTTCCTTTAATCCTACACAGCAGCAGTGACAATAACATTGTGAAATTGATGGTTGTAGCACGTCCGAGTCAGTTTCCTGGTCCACAGGAGAAATTCCTGAATTCCCGAGCAATTTGTATCAAGCAGTAGTTAGAAACAAAAAGTCTGATTAATCGGAGCAGTGGGTCTGGGAAATACTTAAACAGTCGACACCCTGTAAAACAGAACTCCGAGTATCAGTTTAAATAAATTACTGAACTTACTGAGTGGAGATCAGATGAAGATTGAATTAAATTTCAATTCACTGAATCTAAATAAGGTTTAAAGAAGTGAATCTGTCAGGAGTGGGTTTTGCTGAGTCTGTGTGAGAGCTGGTGGTGAAATGGTATTGCATCTGATTCCAGATCAGAAGGTTATGTGTTTAAATCACGTCAGGTTCACAGAGTTCTTACTGAGATTCAAATTCCTGGATTTGATATCAGAATTGATTTCAATGTATGGGGATGATCACACAATGTTCAATTTAAAGATCAATTTTAATAGGTTAAAGTCCTCTTTTCCAGTTCCTTTCTATTTCCATATTCAGTTTTTATTTCACAGTTTTATATTAGGACTAATATAATACCGTCCAAGAGCGAAGTCCAAAGTACGGAAAGTCCTCATCAGGGAACTCCTCTTTGCTGACGATGCTGCTTTAACATCTCACACTGAAGAGTGCCTGCAGAGTCTCATCGACAGGTTTGCGTCTGCCTGCAATGAATTTGGCCTAACCATCAGCCTCAAGAAAACGAACATCATGGGGCAGGACGTCAGAAATGCTCCATCCATCAATATTGGCGACCACGCTCTGGAAGTGGTTCAAGAGTTCACCTACCTAGGCTCAACTATCACCAGTAAAATGTCTCTACATGCAGAAATCAACAAGCGCGTGGGTAAGGCTTCCACTGCTATGTCCAGACTGGCCAAGAGAGTGTGGGAAAATGGCGCACTGACACGGAACACAAAAGTCCGAGTGTATCAGGCCTGTGTTCTCAGTACCTTGCTCTACGGCAGCGAGGCCTGGACAACGTATGCCAGCCAAGAGCGACGTCTCAATTCATTCCATCTTCGCTGCCTTCGGAGAATACTTGGCATCAGGTGGCAGGACTATATCTCCAACACAGAAGTCCTTGAAGCGGCCAACACCCCCAGCTTATACACACTACTGAGTCAGCGGCGCTTGAGATGGCTTGGCCATGTGAGCCGCATGGAAGATGGCAGGATCCCCAAAGACACATTGTACAGCGAGCTCGCCACTGGTATCAGACCCACCGGCCGTCCATGTCTCCGCGATAAAGACATCTGCAAACGCGACATGAAATCGTGTGACATTGATCACAAGTCGTGGGAGTCAGTTGCCAGCATTCGCCAGAGCTGGCGGGCGCCCATAAAGACAGGGCTAAATTGTGGCGAGTCGAAGAGACTTAGTAGTTGGCAGGAAAAAAGACAGAGGCGCAAGGGGAGAGCCAACTGTGCAACAGCCCCGACAAACAAATTTCTCTGCAGCACCTGTGGAAGAGCCTGTCACTCTAGAATTGGCCTTTATAGCCACTCCAGGCGCTGCTTCACAAACCACTGACCACCTCCAGGCGCATATCCATTGTCTCTCGAGATAAGGAGGCCCAAAGAAGAAGAAGAAGAAGATATTAGGACAATGTTTCGGGGATGTGCTGTGTCCATTGTTTATGGAATAGCTCTGTTACCCAGTGTGAGAAGTAAAACACAAATCGCCCAGCCTGGGGCTCAAACCCACACCCGACTCTGTCCGGAAGGAGGATCTGGAGGGGCAGATCCACACTCAGTGCTATGCGCCGCCACATGCACACACTGGACCTCTCTCTCCAGCAGCACCGTCTCACCTTATCTCAAAGCTGTTCTACTCCGCAGTTTCATCTCATCTTACGTCTCATCCGACGCATTAAAAAACTTTTTTTCTTCCTTTCAGGTGTTAAGGAACGCAAGCTCCAGCAGCTGATGGGGACTAATGCCCCTGCAGATCCTCCTTCCGCTTCACTTCCCTCTGACCCCACCCCTTCTGATCTGACCCCTTGCCGTGTATTCACTATCCCCTCTGACCTCCCCCTCTCTGATGCTGAGCGTTCTGTACTCAGCAAAGGTCTCAGTTTTATCCCCTTACGCCCCCACCTCAATGAATTTCGCGCTCGGCATGACGTTGAGCTCTTCTTCCGTCGCCTCCACCTCCGGGCTCACTTCTTCGACCAGGAGTCCTCCCCCCGACCAGCAGACCCATTCACCCGCCTCCAGCATTCTCCCTCTACCTGGACCCCTCCCCCTGGCCTCTTACCCGCTCTTGATCTCTTCATTGAAAACTGTCGGCGAGACATTGGTCGTCTCAATTTCTCTGCCCCCCTCACTCACTCTAACCTGTCCCCCTCTGAACTTGAGGCACTCCGTTCTCTCAGGCCTAACCCCGACATGGTCATCAAACCTGCAGACAAGGGTGGTGCTGTTGTCGTATGGCCTAACGACCTCTACCTTGCAGAAGCTCAACGCCAACTCACAGACACCTCTTCCTACCTCCCTCTGGACCATGACCCCACCACCGAACATCAAGCCACCGTCCAAAGGACTGTCACTGACCTCATCTCCTCTGGAGATCTTCCCTCTACGGCTTCCAACCTCATAGTCCCACAACCCCGGACAGCCCGCTTCTACCTCCTTCCCAAAATCCACAAAAGGGACTGTCCCGGCAGACCCATTGTGTCAGCCTGCTCCTGCCCCACTGAACTTATTTCTTCCTATCTAGACTCTATCTTTTCTCCGCTGGTCCAGTCTCTTCCCACCTACATCCGTGACTCTTCTGGCGCCCTACGTCATTTTGACAATTTCCAGTTTCCTGGTCCCAACCGCCTCCTCTTCACTATGGACGTCCAATCGCTCTACACCTCCATCCCCCACCAGGATGGTTTGAGGGCTCTCTGCTTCTTCCTGGAACGGAGGCCCAACCAGTCCCCATCCACCGCCACCCTCCTCCGCCTGGCTGAACTTGTTCTCACATTGAACAACTTCTCCTTCAACTCCATGCACTTCCTTCAAGTAAAAGGTGTCGCTAAGGGTACCCGCATGGGTCCTAGTTATGCCTGTCTTTTTGTGGGATATGTCGAGCATTCTTTGTTCCAGTCCTACTCAGGCCCCCTCCCCCAACTCTTTTTCCGGTGCATTGATGACTGTATCGGTGCCGTTTCCTGCTCCCGCCCCGAACTAGAAAACTTTATCAACTTTGCTTCCAATTTCCACCCTTCTCTCACCTTTACATGGTCCATCTCTGACACTTCCCTTCCCTTCCTCGACTTCTCTGTCTCCATCTCTGGGGATAGGTTGTCTACCAATATCCATTATAAGCCCACCGACTCCCACAGCTACCTCGACTACACTTCTTCACACCCTACCTCCTGTAAGGACTCCATTCCATTCTCCCAGTTTCTCCGTCTCCGACGCATCTGCTCTGATGATGCTACCTTCCATGACGGTGCTTCTGATATGACCTTTTTCCTCAACCGAGGATTTCCCCCCACTGTGGTTGACAGGGCCCTCAACCGTGTCCGACCCATTCCCCGCACCTCTACCCTCACCCCTTCCCCTCCCTCCCAGAACCGTGACAGGGTTCCCCTTGTCCTCACTTTTCATCCCACCAGCCTCCATATCCAAAGGATCATCCTCCGCCATTTTCGCCACCTCCAGCGTGATGCCACTACCAGTCGCATCTTCCCCTCCCTTCCCCTGTCAGCATTCCGAAGGGATCGTTCCCTCCGCGACACCCTGGTCCACTCCTCCATTACCCCCACCACCTCGTCCCCGTCCCAGGGCACCTTCCCCTGCAATCGCAGGAGGTGTAATACCTGCCCATTTACCTCCTCTCTCCTCACTATCCCAGGCCCCAAACACTCCTTTCAGGTGAAGCAGCGATTTACTTGTACTTCTTTCAATGTAGTACTGTATTCGCTGCTCACAGTGTGGTCTCCTCTACATTGGGGAGACCATGCGCAGACTGGGTGACCGCTTTGCGGAACATCTCCGCTCAGTCCGCAAGCAGGACCCTGAGCTTCTGGTTGCTTGCCATTTCAACACTCCCCCCTGCTCTCATGCTCACATCTCTGTCCTGGGATTGCTGCAGTGTTCCAGTGAACATCAACGCAAGCTTGAGGAACAGCATCTCATCTACCGATTAGGCACACTGCAGCCTGCTGGACTGAACATTGAGTTCAATAATTTCAGAGCATGACAGCCCCCCATTTTACTTTCATTTTTAGTTATTTTTTCTTCCTTTTTTTTTACATTCCTTTTTACATTTTTTACAATTTTTTTTGCATTTATTTCATTTCATCTTAGTTTGTTCAGTTTGCTTACCCACTGTTTTTTTCAGGTTGTTTTTCTTCAGGTTTGCACTTGCTGCTGTTCAATATTCAGTATATTCACACCTAATCTTTACTAATGCTTTGTCTTTCAACACACCATTAACATATTGTTTGCCTTTGCTCCGTGACCTTTTGGTCAGCTATGTGGCCTGGTCCAATCTGCACCTTCTCCTTTGTTATCTCTTGCCCAACCCCCACCTCACTTGTTTATAATCTGTGACTTTTCTAATATTTGTCAGTTCCGAAGAAGGGTCACTGACCCGAAACGTTAACTCTGCTTCTCTTTCCACAGATGCTGCCAGACCTGCTGAGTGACTCCAGCATTTCTTGTTTTTGTACCACATCAACAATATGTTCGATTTCCATTCAATCTTAATCCATTTCTTGTTTTCCTTTATTCAGAAATCAAACTTAACCACTGGTTTCCTATTCCCAAGAGGATTCCCCCTTTCCTGAGCTAAACTTTCAGAACTTGTGGAAAATCATTGACCCATGTTAGACTGAGTCTGAGGAGACGTTTTCTCAAACAAAGGCTGATGTTGACCTTGAGCTACAATTGAAATTTCCACTTCTCAGACATGTCTGTCTGATTGTGACTTGGATCTGAACTCGGGACTTTCTCTTGCAGTAGTTTCAGGTGATTTGTGTTGGAGTAATTATTGGTTCCCAACTTGTATCCAAACGATCTGAATCATCAGACACATTGGATTCTTTCCAACTTCCTTCTTTTTGGTGAACCTCTGAATCTAAAACATGATCAATATGTACAAGCCTAAACAAACATCTTCAGTAAATATGTGTGAGGACCACGTTTTTCACAACTCTTCCTGGGAGTCACTTTAACCACTTGTGATGATGATTCTTCATTCTAACCTTCTGGTTCAACTTCAGACTTCTTTCTCTCACTCTACCCCGATCATCACTCTCTTTCTGTCTTGATTGTTTCACTTCTACTGACTGTGTTAAATATGTTTTCAGCAATGAAAACCTCATTCTGGGCTGTCTTCGAAGAAACATTCCAGCTGGTGTTCTGCTGGTAATAGTGTGAGGGGTTTTACGATAGGTCACAGAAAGTTCACCAGCCTGTGATCCAATGAAAACTGACGTTTCTTCAGATTTGTGTCGAGTATTTGTTTGACAAAAGCTGCTTAACAATTTACACTGTACAATCCGCTGCTCCATTGCAAGCAGGACGATACAGTGGAACTCGAGTGTGTTTTACACCATTCATTCTCATGAATTGTACAAACTCTTCTGAACAAAACTGAGGTCCGTTGTCAGACACAATTTCCTCTGGGAATCTATAAGCAGCAAACTATGTAAATTATCTAGAGTTTTGTTGGTTGTTGTTCCATCCATCAGAATCCCCTCAATCCAATTCAATTGTCTGTCTATCATAATGAATAGCTGTTTCTCTTCTAATTGCGTGAAATCTATGTGCAGCCTCTGCCACACTCGAGCTGCCCATTTCCATGGCTGCAAAGGTACCGATGGCAGCTTCTTTTCTACTGCTTGACCTGCACTGCACTGTTTCACTGTGTTTTCAATCTTCTTATCTAATCCTGGTCACCAAAGCTAGATCCTCACCAGACACTTTGTCAAACACATTCCTAAGTGTTGATCATGAAGATGACAGAGAAACTGTGATCTGTACTTTCCAGGGATTACAACTCAGACTCCCCACATGACACAACCTTTATTAACTAACAACTCATTCTCCTGCATTTAAAAATGGCCTGATTTCTAAATCCAGTATCTGTGATGACCACCCGTTTGTGATATTGTCATACACCCTCGTCAATACAGGGTCCCTATGAGTTGTTCTACCAACATCATCTGCTGTGACTGGCAGCTCATCTATGTCCAGAAAGAAAAATATATCTTCCCTGTTGGGAATATATCTTAATATATCTTACCTCTGATGCGGACGGTAATCTAGACATCACATCGGCATTACAATGATCACCCGATTGTCTGTGTTTAATGTCGTATTTATAAGCAGACAAAATCAAAGCCCATCCCTGCATTAGGCCGCAGCTAAAGTTGATACTGGAGACTTTGGATTCTGAATAGCCATCAGTGACTTATGGTCAGAAATGATTGTGAAATTATAACTATACAAGTACTTATGAAATCCTCTTACCCCAAAAATCAAGGGCAATGCTTCACGTTCTCCCAGAGCATAATTTCACTCACTGGCACTGAGGGTATGAGAGGCAAATACAATCGGTCTCTCCTCACTGCTGTCCAACACATGAGAGATCACAGCACCTACTCCATATGGAGAGACATCACATCCTAGCTTAATCTCATTGGACACATCGTAATATACAAGCACCGTATCCTCTACAAGTTGACATTTACACAATTTGAATGTCTTGTCACAATCCTACATTCAATTCCATGGAACACCCTTCCTCAAGAGTTCATTGAATGGAGGCAATAACATTGACAATTTCCATAAGGGTCAAAAAAGGTCTGAGCTCAGAGATAAACTGAGGATGTGGCACATTACTAATTGCTTGACCTGAAGGACATAACCCTCGAGCTGTAACAATATAAAATAGCTCAAAACCACACACAGTAGTGAGCTGTACAGACGCTAAGGGGTTAGCTGTAACACACAGAGGAGTGAGCTGGACAGACACAAAAGGGTTAACTGTAGTACACTGAGTGGGTGAACTAACTGAAACTCTGTCTCATCAGGAGACTGAGAGAGTCATTATCATGGGCAATGGCACAGGGCAGCTGCCATTACAGAGACAATTAGTTCCTGTCAGGAATGAAAGGAGCATTCACACTCCACTCAACCTTGGAACCAGGTATCCCTCAACATGGGGAGGGGATAACAGTGTTTTCTGTTGTGTAAACAGCAGAAGAATTGACTCTGTCCGTACAGTCCTGTCTAGATCAGGACATGGAATAAACCAAGGTGAAGAGGTGCTGAGCACCGGGCGACTCAGTGGAATGGGAACAGGATCTGTGTCTGTGATCTAAATCATCATAAAAGAGGATAACATCGGAACGTGGGCACTGCAGTCAGGTGAAGAAGGACAGAGACCGGTCATCTCCAGATCCAGGCCTATGATCAACACTGGTAATGTCCAGCGATGTGTGTGATTGTAAGGTTCAGACAAATCGTAGAGGAGTTTGTGTTGTGAGGTATTTTGTAAATTTCAGTCAACTTTGTATGGGGGTTTTGTACTGTGAGGTATTGTTGTTAATTCTGGTCAAATCACAGAGGAGTTTGTACGGGGGGTGACGGCTGAATTTTGTGAGTTTAATAAACAAAGTAATCTGATATTGAGCCAAACCCTGGCGTGTATTTTGTTCTCGTAATTCCTGGAATCCAAGAACTATTGTCAGGGGGAAAGGGAATGGAATCTCTTATACTTAGTTCCTTGTTATTTCTGGAAGATTTTTGATTTCTTCCTGCGTGAAGACAGACACAAAGTAATTGTTTATTTTCTCCGCTACTTCCCTATTCTCTATTATAAATTCTCCTGTCTCTGCCTGTAAAGGACCCACATTTGTCCTTGATAATCTTTTCCTTTCCACATACCTAAAGACGCTTTTAGAGTCCGCCATGATGTTTCTCACTACCTTGCATTCATGTTTCTTTTCTCTTTCTTTATCAGTTTCTTCGTCATCCTTTGCTGGATTCTAAATTGCTCCCAATCCTTGGGTTTACCACTTATTCTGGCAACTTTACAAGCCACTTCGTTTGATCTGGTGCAATCTTTAACGTCTTTTGTTAATCACAGTTGATTCATCTTTCCTGTTGGGTTTTTGTGTCTTCGAGGAATGTATATTTGTTGAAGACCATGTAATACTTCTTTAAATACCAGCCATTACCGTCTACTGTCAAATCTTTTAACGTATTTTCCCAATCCCATAGCCAGCTTGCCCCTTGTCCCTTCCTAGCTTCCTTGGTTTAAATTTAAGACCTTAGTTTCGAAATGAATGATAGCACTTTCAAACTTAATGCAAAATTCTATCATACAGAACCATAGAACCATAGAAAATGGTCAACATTTCCCAAAAGCTCCTAACAACAAGGTTATTAATTAAAGCCTTCTCATTACATAATACTAAATCTAAAATAGCCTGATCCCTCGTTGGATTTTCAACATACTGTTCCAGAACCCCATCTCGTACACACTCCGGGAATTCATCCTGCACAACATTAGTGCTGATTAGGTTTACCCAGTCTATATTGAAGTCACCCATTATTACTGTATTACCCATGTTACATACACCTCTAATTTCCTGATTTATGCCATGCCCGACATTCCCACTACAGTTTGGTTGCCTATAAACAACTCTGACCAATGTTTGCTGCACCTTGCTGTTTCTTAGCTTCACCCAAATTGATTCTACATCATGGTCTTTCGATCTAAGATCCTCTCTCAATAATGTTCTGATCTTATCTCTTATTAAGAGCGCTAACCCACCTCCTTTTCCTTTCTGTGTATCCTTCATAAGTGACGAATATCTTTATGTAATCAGTTCCCAGTCAGAGAGTTCCCTGAGAGCAGCGGGAAACAGTGAGAGTGGAGCAGGACATAAAGAGCCCAGGAGAGTGAAAGAGCGTTCCCTGAGAATGGTGGGAAACAGCAGGAACAGAGCATCAAGAGTCCAGGAGGGAGAGAGAGTTCACTGAGAGTGTTTTAAACAGTGAGAGCAGAGCAAGGCATAAAGAGCCCAGGAAAGAGAGAGAGATAGAGAGAAAGAGAGAGAGAGAGATAGTTCACTGAAAGAGTGGCAGGAAACAGCAGGAGCAGAGCGCGACTAGCTGCCACTGCTGCTGTTTCTGGCATCACCAGTCTGTAGGTTCAGAGCTCATGTTCGTTAACAAACAAATTGAGATGTGACATCACAGGAAAGTAGGTAGGTGATTGGCTGGTGTGTATTTCCTAGTTATCTTACCTAAATTGGGGAATAAACTGATGTGTCGTACCTTCCTTTTTTTTAAAGCTTGGTTTATTCCTACTATTAAGTATCAGTAGGGTTTATCAGTGTAAATCAAGCATATTAATAGTAGTAAGGTTTATTACTATTAGCCGGGTTCAATTCTGGGTACTGCCTGTGTGGAGTTTGCAAGTTCTTCCTGTGTCTGCGTGGGTTTTCTCCGGGTGCTCCGGTTTCCTCCCACATGCCAAAGACTTGCAGGTTGATAGGTAAATTGGCCATTATAAATTGCCCCTAGTATAGGTAGGTGGTAGGGAAATATAGGGACAGGTGGGGATGTGGTAGTAATATGGAATTAGTGTAGGATTAGAATAAAATGGGAGGTTGATGTTCGGCACAGACTCGGTGGGCCGAAGGGCCTGTTTCAGTGCTGTATCTCTAAATAAAAAATAAAAATAAGTAAAGTTTGTTAATAGTAGTAAGGTTTATTAGTATTGGTAAAGTTTGTTAATAGTAGTGAAGTTTATCAGCAGAAGCAAGGTTATTAGCTAACAGATAAAGGAATGGCAGGGCTTCTTCAACCTCCAGAGTGCACATCCTGTGTGGGAACTCCAGGATTCTTCTCTTATCCTGGATAACCATATATGCAGGAAGTGTCATCAGTTGCAGCATCTTGAGCTGTGGGTTTTGGAACCTGAGCAGTAGCTGGCGTCACTGCGGTGCATCAAGGAGATTGGCAGCTTTGTGCATAACAGGTTTATAGATGTGGCCACCCCACAGCTTAAGAGTATGCAGGAAGAGAGGGAATGGGTGACCACCAGAAAGTCAAGAAGAGACAGGCAGATATTGCAGGAGACCTCTGAATACTTCTCACTCTCCCACAGGTATTCAGTACTGAATACTGAGGAAGGTGATGGTTCGTCTAGGGAGTGCAGTCAGAGCCAAGGCCATGGCACCATGGCTGGCTCAGCTACACAGGGGATTACAACGAAGACTGGAAGAACGATAGTGATCGGAGATTCAATAGTCTGGGGAACAGACAGGTGTTTCTGTGGCCGCAGATGTGAATCCAGGATGGTGTGTATGCCTCCCTGGTGCCAGGGTCAAGGATGTTACTGAATGGCTGCAGAGCCCCCTAAGGGGGGAGGGTGAACAGCAGCAGTTGTAGTCCACATTGGAATCAACCATACAGGTAGGAAGAGGAAGGTGGTCCAACAGAGTTTAATGAGCTTGGTAAGAAATTAGCAAACACAACCTCAAACGTAGTAATCTCCGGATTGCTCTCAGTACCATGCACAAGTGTGTATAGAATTAGGAGGATAGTACAGATGAATGCATGGCTGAAAGGATGGTGCAGGAGGGAGGGCTTTAGATTTCTCGGTCACTGGGACCAGTTCTGGAGAATGTGGAATCTGTACAGGCTGGGTTGCACGTGAACAGAGGGGACAAATCTCCTTGTGGTGCGATTTGCTATTGCTATTGGGGAGGGTTTAAATTAACTTGGAAGGGGTGTGGTAACCAGGAGGAAATGTCAGAGATGTTACCAAGGTGCACAGAATACTGGGAAAGACAGATAGCACTAGAGAAGGAAATAGTAAGTTATGAGGTGGGGTCAGAGAAGCGAGAAAGTAATAAAGTCTAAATCAGGGTTAATATGTAAGTATGTGAATGCACGGAGTGTTGCTAATATTATCGATGAGTTACAGGCACAGAGTGACATGCGGAAATATGATGTTGTGGCTGGAACAGAGACCTGGCTCAAAGAGAATAGGACTAGGTGTTAAATATTCCTGGATACAAGGTGTTCAGGAAAGATAGGAAAGGGAAAAACGGGGAATGGGTGGCAGTTTTGATTAAGGAAAGCATTTCAGTGTTAAAGAAAAAGGATGTCCCAGAGGGGTAGAGGACAGAATCAATGGTTAGGATAAGGAACAAAAAAGGTGCAGTTACATTGGCCTCTGTTGTCTAAAGGACACAAACTAGTGGGAAGGATGTAGAGGAACAACATTAGCAAAAACATTACAGAGAGGTATAAAAAATATAGATCAGTTATAATGGGGGACTTTAATTATCCAAACATAGACTTGGTTAGTAGCAGTGCAAAGGGCCGTGAAGGGAAAGAGTTCCTGGAGTGTGTTCAGGAAAATTTTCTACCGCAGTATGTTTCTAGTTCAATGAGAAAGGAGGCACTGCTAGACCTGGTTCTTGGGAATGAGGTGGACCAAGTGGATCAAGTGCCAGTAGGAGAACATTTAGGGGACAGTGATCATTATATCATAAGGTTTAAGTTGTCCATGGAAAAAGACAAGGAACGATCTAGAGTAAGAACAATTAACATGGCAAAGCCAATTTCAATGGGGTAAGAATAGATCTAAGACAAATAAATTGGAGTCAAAGACTGCCAGGAGAAATGGTAGATGAACAATGGGCTACCTTCAAAGAAGAGATAGTTCGGGCACTGTCAGGGTATATTACTTTGAAGAGGAAAGAGAGAGTAAACTAATCCAGAGCTCCCTGGATGTTTAAAAAGGGTGTGAGGCAGAGGCCAAATAATTAGAGGCCGGTCAGTCTGACCTCGGTGGTGGGTAAATTATTAGAATCAATTCTGAGGGAAAGGGTAAACTGCCACTTACAAAGTCACGGATTAACCAGGAATAGTCAGCATGGATTTGTTAGGGGAAAAGTCATGCCTTACTAACTGGATTGTGTTTTTTGAGGAGATAACAAGGAGGATTGATGAGGGCAGTGCAGTGGATGTGGTCTACATGGATGTTAGTAAGGCATTTGACAAGATCCCACATGGCAGACTGGTCAATAAAATGGCAGCCCATGGGATACAGGGGAATGTGACAGGTTGGATCCAAAATTGTCTCAGTGACAGTAAACAAGGGGTCGTGGTCGACGGATGTTTTTTCAAATGGAAAGCCTGTGCCGTTCCACAGGGTTCAGCCTTGGATTACGTGCTATTTGTGGTATATATTAATGATTTGGACATAACTGTGGGAGGCATGATTGGGAATTTTGCTGATGACACAATAATTGACAGTGTATGTAATAGTGAAGAGGATAGCTGTAGACTCAAGAATGAAATCAATGCTTTGGTTGAGTGGGCGGAAAAGTGGCAAATGGAATTCAATCCAGAGAAGTGTGAAGTAATGCATTTGGGAAGAGTATACAAAGCGAGGGAATACACAATAAATGGGAGGATATTGAGAGAGGTAGAAAAGTGAGAGACATTGGAGTGCATGACTACAGGTCCCTGAAGGTGGCAGGACAGGTATGTAGAGTGGGGAAGAAGGCATATGGAATGCTTTCCTTTATTGGCCGAGGTATAGAATACAAAAGCAGGGATGTGATATTGGAACTCTATAATACGCTGGTTAGGCCACAGCTGGAGAATTGTGTCCAGTTCCGGTCAGCACATTACAGAAAGGAAAAAAAATGCTCTGAAGAGAGTACAGAGGTGACTTACAAGAATGTTGCCAGGGCTTGAAAGTTGCAGCTATGAGGAAAGATTGGATAGGCTGGCATTGTTTCCCTTACTACAGCAGAGGCTGAGGGGTGACTTAACTGAGGTGTACAAAATTATGAGGGGCCTAGATAGAGTAAACGGGAAGAAGCTGTTTCCCCAAACGGAGAGGTCAATTGTCAGGGGGCACAGATTTAAAGTGATTAGGAGGAGATTTAGACGAGACATGATGAAAAGCTTTTGCACCCAGAGGATGTTGGGTGTCTGGAATTTGCTGCCAGGAATGGTGGTGGAGGCAGAAACCCCCAATTCTTTTAAAAGGTACCTGGACATGCACCTGAAGTGCTGTCACCTGCAAGGCTATGGACCAGGTGCTGGAAGGTGGGATTAGATTGGGCGGCTAGTTTCTTTTTTCGGCCTGTACGGACATGATGGGCTGAATGGCCTCATTCTGTGTTGTAATTGTTCTATGGTTCTATGGTTACAGACTTGGGACACCAGCAATGTATCTGACTGACAATGCAGGGGAATTTGCCAATAATGAGTTCAGAGACATGTGTGAAAATATAAACATTGTGAGCATGAATCCTGCAGCTGAAAGTCCTTTCAGCAATGGACTCTGTGAAAGGAATCAGGTGGTGATCGCTGAAATACTGCTAAATGTTTTAGCTGATCAACCTCACTGCAAGTTGACAACCACCTGGCACGGACGGTTCACACAAAGAATTCACTCCAGATAGTTGGAGACTATAGTCCCTATCAATTAGTCTATGGGTGAAACCCAAATCACATTCTGCTCTGTGCAATTGTCCTCCTGAGCTAGAAGATATTACAATTAGTTTCATTTTACTGCATTAGTGAATGATTGAAAATTTGAAATGCACTGAGATATTGTTTAAGATCATCTGAGGTAAACTTCAATTCAGGAGATTTAATATCCTATAGAAGAGAGGGTCATAGGTAATGAAAAGGCCCTGGGAAGGTAATAGGTGGTGTTGGGAAGTCAGTATTTATCAAACATGGCAATCAAACTGTTAATGTTCATTCATCACATTAAATGTAAAATCTCAGACTCTGAGCAGCCAATAGAAGCAACCGAGGGAACTTGTACCTCAAATGTTCATGTGTTTGTGATGGAGGTCCTGAGGAATTCTTCATCTGAGTGTGGCAGGAAGGGAATATTGGAGGGAAGCAAAATTGGTAACAGGAAGGAAAAAAGGAGGAAGGGAAATTAGAAGACAGACGAAGCAAAGGAAACACTCAAAGAGGATCAGAATGTGAAATAATGTTAAAAAGTCAAAGTGCACTCTATCTGAATGTACACAACATTCACAACAAGGTAGATGATTTAAAGGCACAAATAGAGGTAAAGAGATATGATTACATTTCCATTTCAGAGACATGTTACAGGGTGACCAAGACTGAATCACAGAATCACAGAATTGTTCCAGTGCAGAAGGAGGCCATTCAGCCCATCATGTCTGCACCAGCCCTCCTAACGAGCATTTCACCTCGTGCCATTCCCCTGCCTTCTCCCCAAGTCCTGCACATCCTTCCTTTTCATATAACTGTCTACTTCCCTTTTCAATGCCTCGATCGAACCTGCCTCCACCACACTCTCAGGCAGTGCATTCCAGACCTTAACTGCATGCTGTGTGAAAATGTTTTTCCTCATGTCACTTTTGTTTCTTTTACCAATCACTTTTAATCTTTTCCCTCTTGTTCTTGATCCTTTCACAAGTGGGAACAATTTCTCCCGATCTACTCTGTCCAGACCCCTCATGATTTTGAAATCTCCTTTCATTATTCTTTTCTCCAGGCAAAACAGTCCCAACTTCTCCAATCTATCTCCATAACTGAACATGAATCTTTTCTGCACCCTCTCGAACACTTTCACATCCTTCCTAAAGTGCAGCACCCAGAACTGGATGCAATACTCCAGCTGAGGCTGAACTAGTGTCTTATACAATTCAACATAACCTCCTTGCTCTTGTACTCTATGCCCCTATTAATAAAGCCCAGGATACGGTTTGCTTTATAAGTCACTCTCTCAACCTGTCCTGCCACCTTCAATGACTTATAAACACATACCCAGGTCCCTCTGCTCCTGCACCCCCCTTTGAATTGTACTCCTTATTTAATATTGTCTCTCCATGTTCTTCCCACCAAAATAATAATTTAATATTTCTCTGCATTGAATTTTATCTGCCACCTGTCGGCCCATTCCACCAACTTGTCTATGTCCTTGTTTTAAGTTTTACACTACCCTCCTCACAGTTCACAATGCTTCCAAGTTTCCTATCATCTGCAAATTTTGAAATTGTGCCCTGTATACCAAGGTCTAGGTCATTCATATATTGCAGGAAAATCAAAGGTCCCAACACTGACCCCTGGGGAACTCCACTACAAACCCTCCTCCGGCTCGAAAACCATCCATTACCCAGTACTCTTTGTTTTCTGTCACTCTACCAATTCCATATCCATGTTGCTACTGTGCCAGTTATTCCATAAGCTATAACTTTGCTCACAAGTCTGTTGTGTGATACTGTATCAAACACCTTTTGGACGTCCATGTACACCAGGTTACAGCACTTCAGGTACCTTTTAAAAGAATTGAGTATTTCTACCTCTACCACTGTTCCTGGCTGTGAATTCCAGACACCCACCACCCTCTGGGAGAAAAAGCTTTTCCTCCTGTCCCCTCTAATCCTTCGATCCTTAAATCTGTTCCCCTAGTAATTGACCACTCCGCTAGGGGAAACAGGTCTTTCCTGTCTACTCTATCTAGGCCCCTCATAATGTTGTACACCTCAATTAAGTCACCCCTCAGTCTCCTCTGTTCAAAAGAAAACAACCCTACCTTATCCAATATTTCCTCATAGTTGCAACTTTCAAGCCCTGGCGACATTCTTGTAAATCTCCTTTTTACTCTCTCCGGAGCAATTATGTCCTTTCTGTAATGTGGTGACCAGAATTGGATGCAATACTTCAGCTGTGGCCTAACCAGCGTTTTATACAGTTCCGGCCGTACATCCCTGCTTTTGTATTCTATACCTCGGCCAATAAAGGAAAACATTCCATATGCCTTCTTCACCACTCTACATACCTGTTCTGCCACCTTCAGGGACCTGTGGACGTGCATTCCAAGGTCTCTCATTTTTCTACCCCTCTCAATATCCTCCCCGTTATTGTGTATTCCCTCTCTTTGTTTGCTCTCCCCAAATGCATTCCTTCACACTTCTCTGGATTGAATTACATTTGACACTTTTCTGCCCACTCAGCCAAACCAGTTATTTCATTCTTGAGTCTGCAGCTATTCTCTTCACTATTACATACACGGCCAATTATTGTGTCATCAGCAAATTTCCCAATCATGCCTCCCACATTTAAGTCCAAATCATTAATATATACCACAAATAGCAAGTAACCCAAGGCTGAACCCTGTGGAACGGCACAGGAAACCGCTTTTCATTTGCAAAAACATCCGTCAACCACGACCCCTTGTTTACTGTCCCTGAGCTAATTTTGGATCCAACCTGTCACATTCCCCCGTATCTCATGGGCTGCCATTTTATTGACCAGTCTGCCATGTGGGATCTTGTCAAATGCCTTACGAAAATCCATGTAGACCACATCCACTGCCCTACCCTCATCAATCCTCCCTGTTACTTCCTCAGAAAATACAATCCAGTTAGTAAGACATAACTTTCCCCTAATAAATCCATGCTGACTATCTGTGATTAATCCATGCCTTTCTAAGTGGCAGTTTATCCTGTCCCTCAGAATTGATTCTCATAATTTACCCACCACCGAGGTCAGACTGACCGGCCTCTAATTATTTGGCCTGTCCCTTGCACCCTTTTTAAATAATGGTAACTGCCCAAGACTGCAGCTTGCTATTACTTTACGAAATTAGTAACTAGATAACTAATCAAAGAGATTAATAAGGTTTGTCAGATGATGTACTGTAACTTCAACATGTGGGAGCTTGTGGAGAGTATTATGATAGGGTAAGTGTCTGCAGCTCGAGTAGCTTTGTCTCTGAGTTGTTGAGGTGGAGTGTGAGCTGCAGACATTGTGCGCCTGCTGAGAGGGGGAGAGTTACCTCGACACATTTGTCCAGGAGGCAGTCACACCCCTTAGGTTAAGTTGAACTTCAGAGTTAGTCAATGGTCAGGGAAAGGAGGATGCAACTGTGTGTCAGACAAGTATGGAGATCCAGCATTTAATGATAGAGGAGCCTTGGCCGTTACTTTGACCAACAGGCATGAGGTACTTTCTACCTATGTAGATGAGAACAAGGACTGCAGGGTGGATGGGCAAACTGAGCATAGCACCATGGTGCAGGAAGACATTCAAGTGGGGCAGTGAAAAAGAATGTGACAATGATAGGGGACAGTAGAGTCAGGGGAATAGATACCATTTTATGCCCCCACCCAACCTTCTTGCTCTTTCCATCATCCCAACAAACATTAAAGTGGAAACAGAGGCCATAAACTGAACAGATCAGTCAATAAAATAAAGGCTACAGAGCAACAGAATTTGAAACAAATGTCATCATGATCATAAAGTTTTGATAGCTGCCAATAAAGAAGAGGATAAACTAATAAGGGAGGTAAAACAAAGGGACTTGGATCATTTGAGAGAGATTGGAGTTTATTTTGAGGGACAAGATAAGATTCAACCAGCTGGGTCACAAATTTGGATTTGTCCTGAAATATGTCTTGGAGACGAACCTAATAAGTTTAAAGCCAGACAAGTTGCTATGGGTTTTGAATTGTGACTGGGTGAGTACATAGGATGTGTGGATAAGTGTCATAGAAACAGGCCATTTGACCCAACCAGCCCATGCTGGCATTTCGGCTCTACTCGAGCCTCTTCCCATTTTTCCTCATCTCAATCCAAGATAGTAACCCTCAATTCCCTTCTTCATCATATGTTAGTCTAGCATCCCCTTAAATAGATCTAAACTATTCACTTTAACCACACCCTGTGATAACGAGTTCCACATTCTCACCTCTCTTTGGATCAAGAAGATTCTTCTAAAATCCCGATTGTATTTCTTGGTGATTATATTATATTGATGGCCTCCGGTTGTGCTCTTCCCCACAATAGAAACATTCTCTCTGTATCCACTATATCAAAACCTTTTACATTCGGTCACCCCAACCTTTGTTTCTTTCAAGAAAATGAGATCCAACTTGTTCATCCTTTCCTGAAATGTATCCACACACATTTCTTGGACCATCCTTGTAAATCTTCTCTGCACCCTCTCCACTGCCTCCATATTCTTTCTCTAATACGGTGACCAGAACTGCACCCGGTGTGGTCTAACCAGCGTTCCATACTGGTTCAGTATAACGCCCCTACTCTACAACTCTACCCCTCTGGAAATAAAGCCTAGTGCTTGGTTTGCTTTTTTATGGTATCAGTAATGATCAGGTTTTGAATCGGACCAATTGCCAACTCAGGGGAATAGCATGTGTGTATGCTCCTAATACAAAAGGGAGGAATGTTATTGGGAATGGTACTGGCAATACCTATTATTACTGTGAATCATGCACCTAAGGATGTATACTGGGTAGAGAACATCGGAGTAATGAGGGAAGGATACCATGTTGTGTATCATCACATTCACCCCTATGCGGTCCCCTCCAGGAAAGTAATGCTGTGAACGTCATTGAGAGGATGTTGTATGGGAGAATCGACTATAGTATGTTCACATCCTGTCTATGCCACTGAGGAAGCATTCTGTGGTTTTATTGCAATAGTTAACTGCACGACAGAGGCGGTATCAGTGGTTATGAGTCCAACTCGGTTAGTTAACATGAGAAAGGGGAAATACTATGTGACGACCTCTCAGACAATATTCTGACACGGTAGGACACAGTAGCCCCTAGGGAACAGTACAGTATGTTTTACCCCAAGTCTTCCCTCATGGATAGGCCAGATGAAACTGGTGGACATGCACAGGCGAGAGTAATGGTTCTCAATGCCACTGAAAGTTTGATGGACAATCTGGAACTATATGTTAGCCAATTCTCAAACCCCATATCCCCATTGCCAGAGCATATGGCAGAGGTGAGACAAGGCTGGACCAAGTGCATAAGATTTATCACTTCCTCCAACAAAGGAGTGAGCAAGTGGAATGGGGCATTGAGGAAATACAGCTGACCACCTGGTGGGAGGATCTGTGGGACTGGGGAATGAATGTACAAGTTCACCCCTGGATCAGAATATTCTCACATGTTCTGATTGAAGCCCAGCTTGTGGTGTTGCTCTGTTTCCTCATCATCCTCTGTCAGCTAAGGTGACAAACTAAGAAACAGGAAAAGCAAGCACTTGTACGAGAGGTTTTCCAAGAAGGGACTTCTCAGGGGAGGTTGGAGGATCACGAGTAGGAAGGTTTTATCTAAACCGAACTGGATCCTGAAGGGGCCAGGTAAGGTTTAAAGGGTGACGCTCTGGAGTGATCACCATCCAACTCGTGAACTGTATGTAACCTGCTATGTGGGGAAGTAATGTGTGCAGCTAAAAGTGGGAAACAATTCCACAGCAGGGAAGTGGGATATGTGCTGAGACAGAAATGTTGTGTAACTGAACTGCTAAAGGGGAAGTGGATGTACTGAAACCTGCAAGGTCATGATGTCTACCCTGTTGTTAAGTTTGTAACTGACACGCCATGTGGGCTGGTTACTTGGAGATCAGGGGTCAGCAGAGTGATGTAATGCCTTGTTATCAGACAAGGGCTGGAGAACAGAGAACTAGCTATGCAATGTGGTCGAAACTTGAGGGATGAGGCTACCAAAAATAGGCAGATGTCAAAACCGGTGAAAGGTTGACCGATTGTGCCTGACGTAGCACACCCATGGCGTTAGCAACAGCTGACTGACCAATCACTGTGCATCGAGTAGTCAGGTCTGGACCATCCCGAGCTTATCACACAAGTAACATGCATGGAGCAGGGTATAAGAAAGTGTGCTCCAAAGTGCTAGCTAGCTAACTCAGGACTAAGTGGTCTGATCAACTACTTGGAGAACCAAAAGGGGAGGACTGATCGTTTGCTCCGTTTGACTCTTGGATGAACCTAAGTAACCTAGTTTACGTGGATGCGAGAGTATAATCTCTGTTGAAGATAAGATTTTGAAACGCTGAATAAACGTGCTATGTGTGAACAATAATTCAGTAGTCTTGAGTTGTTGATACCCAGAGTAAACCTCCGGACCAGAAGTGGGGATAGACTACACTGGATAAGGGGAAAGATGGAGGAGCCGAGACCATTGTTGGCCTGCAGTGCTGTACACTCTGCACGGTGAGTGTGTTGCTGTCGCAGTGGTTAGCACCGCAGCCTCACAGCTCCAGCGACCCAAGTTCGATTCTGGGTACTGCCTGTGCGGAGTTTGTAAGTTCTCCCTGTGACTGCTTGGATTTCCGCCGGGTGCTCCGGTTTCCTCCCACAGCCAAAGACTTGAAGGTTGATAGGTAAATTGGCCATTATAAATTGCCCCTAGTATAGATAGGTGGTAGGGGAATTGAGGGAAGGTGGGGATGTGGTAGGAATATAGGATTAATGTAGGATTAATATAAATGGGTGGTTGATGGTCGGCACAGACTTGATGGGCCGAAGGGCTTGTTTCAGTGCTGTATCTCTAAATAAACAAAAATAAATAAAATTACCAGGTGACCATAATGCTGGGTGGCATTACCAGGTGACCATAATATTGGAGGGCATTACCAGGTGACCATAATATTGGAGGGCAGTACTTGGTGACCATAATGCAGGGTGGCATTACCGGGTTGTCATAATGCTGGGTGGCATTACTGGGTAGCCATACTGCTGGCTGACATTACGCGGTGGCCATACTACTGTGTGATCTGCATGGGTTAACATACTGTCGGTTGAGAATGTTGACTCTCAGCCAGGGTGGGCACTGAGGGCCATTAACGAGGAAGCCAAGATGAATAGCAAAGGCAAAGCTGCCAAGGCGACTTCATCTCTGCAAGGGCAGTGCTCTGGAGGCCTCCTGATCATCTGGCAATGAGTTCCATACATCTGATCCCAACATTCATATCGAGAGGGCCATCGCTGGATTCCCCTGGGTGCAATGTGTGATAAAGAGCTCACATGTTTAGTTTAGTTTATGTTTAGTTTAGTTTAGAGATACAGCACTGAAACAGGCCCTTCGGCCCACCGAGTCTGTGCCGACCATCAACCACCCATTTATACTAATCCTACACGAATCCCATATTCCAATAACATCCCCACCGGTCCCTATATATTTCCCTACCACCTACCTGTACTAGGGGCAATTTATAATGGCCAATTAACCTACCAACCTGCAAGTCTTTGGCATGTGGGAGGAAACCGGAGCACCCGGAGGAAACCCACGCAGACACAGGGAGAACTTGCAAACTCCGCACAGGCAGTACCCAGCATCGAACCTGGGTCCCTGGAGCTGTGAGGCTGCAGTGCTAACCACTGCGCCACTGTCCATCGTCTTAGCAATGAGCTCAATGTAGCAGTGACAAGGTGAGAGATGGAATAGGAACCCAGATCCTTCTGCAGTTCCTGGTCCTTCTCCAGTGAGCAGGGAGGCTCAAGAGAGGAGGAGAGGTTGCCCTCCACAGCTGGGGGCTTCCCTCAGGACACTCCAAGCATGACCATCAAAGCTCCCACAGAGCAGCCGTTTGCTTGCATCAACAGAAAGGGCTTCCATTCAATCAACATTCAACTGGTCCGTGACAACTGAAAATGTTTCCTGCAGGTGTGCGCCCACTTCCTGGGAATCAGCCACGATGCCGACATACTTCTACAGTCCCAGGTACCACAGCTTTTCAGTCCCCCTCTCACCTTCAGGGATGGATTCTTGGGGACAAGGGCTACTTATTGAAGACATGGCTACTGACACCTGTGAGGAACCTTCACACTACAGCGGAGGAGAGGTACAACCGCTGTGGCCCTGCAGTATGTCCCAGCGAGTGTCTCACGTATCATGGTGGTCTGCTGTGCTCTGCACAATATCACCCTGCAGTGGGGAGGCCTTGAATGAAGAGGACATGATTGATCTCCAGTCCTCAATCTATGAGGAGGACACGGAGGAGGCTAATGAGTAGGCAGCACTGGATCTTGAACCCCTTACACCAGAGACCAGTTATATTGAGAGACGGGCCAAGGAGACAAGAGACAATCTCATACTTACCCACTTCCAGACACCATCACGGCCACTCAAAGTGAACTCAAAAAAGACTCACCTCAATGGATTCAGTCTGTCACCTTCTTTCTGTTTGGGTTCCATGTCGAGAGCCCAGCTTAACCACCCGCTCTCTCACATCTGAGGCACTTACCAAAGGATGTCTGTGCCGACACTGGCCCAATGAGGCAACAAGGGTGAAGGCAGCAGCTCACAATCAAGGAATGAAAGAATAAGCATTTCCCACAATTAATGTTCACTTCAATAATGAGAAAACTGTATAACACAAAACAAATGGTAAATATCAAACACC
Source organism: Heterodontus francisci (assembly GCF_036365525.1). Lineage (NCBI taxonomy): Eukaryota > Metazoa > Chordata > Chondrichthyes > Heterodontiformes > Heterodontidae > Heterodontus > Heterodontus francisci. The sequence goes on along the minus strand of NC_090406.1, from coordinate 54,979,184 downwards.
TCTGAATCCCCTCGTGTGTCTCGGTGATTTGCTTTATATGTTTACGAGTGCTCCTGTGAGGTGTGATCCTGGCAGCAGCTGGGCTGGAGGCAGGCTGCTGATCAGGCTGCCCCTTGGCCTGGGATGACTTTAGCAGCCGTCCTCAGTCTGCCTGAGGCCCGGAAGGCCCCGGCTGCTTGGGGGTGTCCTGGACTGGTGCAGGACTCTCTTCAGGCATCGTGGCTGCTGGAGCTGGGCTCACTGGCAGAGGGGCTGAGCAGTCACTGTCCATGCATGGAGTGTCCTGAGGGAAGCCCCCAGCTGTGGAGGGCAGCCTCTCCTCCTCTCTTGAGCCTCCCTGCTCACTGGAGAAGGACCAGGAACTGCAGAAGGATCTGGGTTCCTATTCCATCTCTCACCTTGTCACTGCTACATTGAGCTCATTGCTAAGACGATGGTGTACAGGTCAGTGCAGATTTGTAGGAAGTGACTCTCCATGAGGGTCACCAACCTCGCATTGGAGGAAGTCATGCACTCACACGCCTGTGACATGACAGCACTCATGAGCTGGATGGACTCCTCCATCATCTGCTCAGGGCTGTGCAAGGCCTCTGGCAGCTCTGTCAGATGTTGCCTTCCCTCTCCCTGAAACTCCAGCATACCCTGTATTGTTAACACCAGAGTCTCATCATCATCCTGGGGTTCAGCATGGACCTGGACACCCACAGTCCTCTGACTGTCAGAGACCTCGGCTGTCTCAGCCTCAGGCAGCTGCTCAGGTGTGTATATGGTGCTCTCACCAGTGGCACTGATTCCAAAACCAAGTGCAAACCCACCAAGGTGAATGTATCTGTACTTGTGGAAGGTACAGGAGAGTCATATGACGGTGCATCCTCTGACTGCTCCTCCTCAGAAGTTGATGGCTGCCCCCCTTCATCAGGAAACTCTAGTGGACATCGACCTGTATGAGAGAGCACAGACATTTCTGTGTTACGCTGTGCAGATCTTGTCATGCCATCCATGTGTGATGTGGGTCTCCAGATGTGTGGTGGATGTTGAATGACAACAATTCTCACCCTCTTGTGTGGAGACTCCAGTCTCACAATCCGTTATTGATTGTCCGTTCTGGGTCCTCACTAACTCCAGAGCCTCCTCCTCAGCCGTCGGCAGCGGCCGTAGATTTGGAATTCCTCCGCCAGTCCGTGAGGTCTCCCTGTTGTTATGGGCCCACTTGTCCTGCAAGTGGAAAGAGGGAGATAGGATGAATTTGCAGGAAGAGCTACAGAACAGTTCTGCTAGTGGCAGCCCCTCGTCCCTTGCTGGGGTTTCCTATGTGGCTCATCCCCACATCAGCTCTCAGAGGAGGTAATGTTGGTGAGCTGTGAAAGAGGATGGCCTGTGGCTGAGATACAGCCATGCATCTGGCAGGATGTGATGATACCTAACCCCCTTTGCCAGCTCCTTTCTGGTGACTCCCTCCCCATGTCGCGCTGCTTCTCGAATAGCCACATGCAAGCCACAAAGAGGAGAGATGTATGGAGCACTTACATTGGCAGAACAAAGCAGGTCATTGAGTCATCGAATGGTTACAGCACAGACAAAGGCCATTCAGCCCGTCGTGCCTGTGCCAGCTCTCTGCAAGAGCAACTCCGCTAGTCCCATGCGTTTTTTAAAATTTTCTTTTGCTTTAGACAGAGCTGTTGATTATTCTACCATTGGACCATTCAGCCCATCATGTCCATGCCAGCTCTCCGTGGAGCAATCCAGTCAATCTCATTCCCCCACTCGATCCCATGAAAATGTATTCCCTTCAAGTGGCCATCCAACATTCTTTTGTTGTTATTGATTGTCTTCACTTCCATCACCCTCATGGGCAGAGAGTTCCAGGTCATCACCACATGCTGCGTAGAGAAGTTCTTCCTCATATTCCCCCGTCTTGGCCAAAACCTTCAATCTGTGTCCTCTAGTCCATGTACCATCAGTTAATAGGAACAGTTTTTCTTTGTCTAACAGGGGCAGCACAGTGGTGCAGTGGTTAGCACCGCACCGCAGCCTCACAGCTCCAGGGACTCAGGTTCAATTGTGGGTACTGCCTGTGCGGAGTTTGCAAGTTCTCCCTGTGACCACGTGGGTTTTTGCCGGGTTCTCCGGTTTCCTCCCTCAGCCAAAGACTTGCAGGTTGATAGGTAAATTGGCCATTGTAAATTGCCCCGAGTGTAGATAGGTGATAGGGATTATGGGATTACTGCAGGGTTAGTATAAATGAGTGGTTGTTGGTCGGCACAGACTCGGTGGGCCGAAGGGCCTGTTTCAGTGCTGTATCTATGAATAAATAAATATATAGGTCTGTCATAATCTTCTACACTTCTATTAAATCTCCCTTCAATCTCCTTTGCTCCAAGGAGAACAAATCCAGCTTTTCCAACCTAACTTTGTCACAAAAATCCCCCATCTCTGGAACCATTCTGGTAAATCTTCTCTGCACCCTCCCATGGACCCTCACATTCTTCCTGAAGAGTGGTGACCAGAACTGGACACAATACACCAGTTGTGGCCGAACCAGAGCTTTATAAAGGTTCAGCATAATTTCCCTTGCTCAATATTATTCAGTTCTGTTTCATGCCAATTACCTTACTGTCTTTACTAATCTATTTCTGCTTATCCTTGCAGAGTATCATGTCTTCCACCCTAAAATTCTGTTCCTCCTTTTCTATGATGTTAACTCTGTCTCAGTCAGTAACAATCCAGCTTTTAACAGGCAGAGTTTGTGATCTCAAATCTGACTCCAGAAACTTGAGCACAAACTGATATCCCAGTGAGGCACTGAGGGAGTGCTGCATTTTCAGAGGTGCCGACTTTTCGGTGAGATGGCAAACTGAGGTGCATGGCAGCATTTCGGAGAATAGCAAGGGAGTTATTCCATGGTGTCCTGATTAATATCATTTAAGAATAGGTTGTCTGCTCTTTATCACATTGCTGTTTCTGGGATCTTGCTGTGCGCACATTGACCTTTTTCTACATGGGACGACCTACATGACGACAGTGACAACATTTGAAAAGCCCATCATTGGCTGGCAAACGCTTCATAACGTCCTGTGGTTGTGAAATGCAAGTCTTGTTTTTTTATATATTGTTATCAGTGTCTGTGTGATCAAAAAAATCATGAGCACAAAGTTTGAATCAATTTTGATTAAAATTATGTTAAAAAATCTATATTCCAGCATTGTATTTAATAATCTACATCGGCCTATCCTTTCAGATACAATATCTTTGACCCTGAAACTGATTCTACAATCTCAGTCACTCAGGCAATCTCAGCCCAGTTCTGATGAAAGGTCACAGACCTGAAACATTAACTCTCTTTCTCTCTCCACAAACGCTGCCAGACCTGCTGAGTATTTCCGGCATTTTGTGTTTTTATTTCGGATTTCCAGCATCCGCAGTATTTTGTTTTTGTGTTACTTTGAAAGGTAAAACTGATCCACCTGACGACAATTCACACTGGGGTCTCCCACGAAATGATTCTGTATAATGTTGATATAATGAATACAGACTCCGATCACAGAGCTTCCTGTGGGGAACTGGGGATATGAAAACCAGCAGACTCTGCAAGAATTTCCCCTGGGAGCACAAATTCACAAAATCTACCTTTTATATATCGATTCATTTTCATTGTCTTTCTGGAAAATAAATTTGAAGCAATTTAAACATCAACCCACAGCTACACGACTGGGTCAATTATGAGGTCGTTCCCTGGCAGGTCACGTGACAGCTGGAGCCACAAGGCATCACAACCAGATTTGTAACTGGATTAAAACCCAAAATGCTGGCACAATGGCTTTTCAAATAAAGCTCTTGCTGCTTCAAAACACAGCAGTTAAACTTTCTGCCTGACCATGAGGGGAGCAAGGGAGAAATTTACAAAACTAAATCCTTTAACAAAATAGTTCAAAAACCATTAAAATAGAAATCGTGTGAGGAAAAGTCAAGTTATTATTGAGAAATCTGTTGCTGGAACTTCATTGGACAGCAGAGAAATCGGGTGAAGAAGACGAGTAAATCAACACCAGAGAACAAGTCAACATCAAAACTGGATCAACTCTAGTGAAGATCAATGAGTAAAAGCTGAGAGCTCCTTGCTCTCAAAGATCATCAGTTCATCAAGTGGAGATATTGTCTGGATAAAACAACCTGTTGAGAACAGATTTTATTGAACTGAGTTAAATAGACAAGTCATTGAAGAACAAGTAAGTCAACTTTATAGGTTTTTGAAGTTCCAATTTGTTGAGAAATTGAATTCTAACAAACTATAATTACAGTGAAAATGAATTGATAATTAGGGGACAAAGTTCGACTGTCATAGAAATAAAGTGGAACAATTAAATCACAAACGAGGACTGGAGTGAAGTGAGAGGGCTCAAGTACAGAGAGAGTGAACTGTGAAACAGAGTGATTACAAACTGAGTGAAAACATTAAAATGTGGATTTGTTGAGAGTGGGAATGAGGTGCAGAGGGGGAAGGAGCTGCTGTGTAATTTAAACCGAGGGACAATAGCAAAAGTACAAGAGGGAAGGAGCAGAGCACTCTAAGTAAGGACAACTTTAATTAAATAGTTCATTTCAGTGAAATGTTGGGACAGCTGAGAGCCATTGCCTGCACATCCTGTGTCATGTGGGAACTCCAAAGGAGGCTTATGATAAATGTCAGATACATAATGCAGTAGAGAAACAAGCAGATTCCTGAAAGTACAGAGGAGAGCTGAAAAGGGAAATGAAACTGAAACAAGACTGTATCTGAAAAGATTAGTGGGTAACACAAAATGGGACACTGAAAGCCGCAGACTTGACTCCAGGATGATGTGCTGCATCCTTGGTGCCAGAATCAAAGATATCACTCAGCGGCTGAAGAGCACTCTGAAGGGGGGATGGTGAACAGCCAGTAGTCGTGGTCCATATCAGTACCAACAACATAGGGAGAAAGAGGAATGAGGTCCTGTAGGCATAGATTAGGGAGCTCGGAAATAAACTAACAAACAGGACCTCAAAGGTAGCAATCTCTGGATTACTCCACGTGCCACGCACTAGGGAGTATAGAAATAGAATAGAGCTGATGAAAGAGTGGCTGTAGAGATGGTGCAGGAGGGAGGGCTTTAGATTACTGCAACATTGGGACATGTTCTGGGAGAGATGGACCTCTACAGGACAGATGGGTTTCACCTGAACAGAGCCAGGAGCGATGGCCGTGCAGAATGGTTTGCTAGTGCTATTGGGGAGGGTTTAAACTAAGGCGGCAGAAGAATTGGAAACAAGATGTAGTATTATAGTGGAAAAATAAGATGCACAAAGATTTGGGACAGACAGATCACATTAGATTTGAAAATAGGGAGGTATTAGGTGGGGTCAGAGTAAGAGGGAATGCAATAAGGTCTAAACTAGGTTTACTGTGCATGTGCATAAACACACAGAGTGTGGTAAATAAGGTCAGAAAACAACAGGCCCAGATAGAGAAGTGGGAATATGATGTCATGAATATATGGTGTTCAGGAAAAATAGGAAGGAAAGAAAGGCAGTATTGATAGAGGAGAATATTATGGTGATGGAGAGAGAGAATGTCCGAGAGGGGTCAAGAACAGAATCGATAGAAACAATAGAGGTACCATTACACTACCAGTGTATTCTACAGGTCACCAACTAGTGGGAAAGAGATAGAGGAACAAATTTGGAAGGACGTTGCAGAGAGGTGTAAAAACTATCGAGTAGTTATAATGGGGGAACTTTAATTTTCCAAATATAGATTGGGATATTAATAGTGCAAAGGGCAGACAGGGGTTCCGAAGAAGGGTCACTGACCCGAAACGTTAACTCTGCTTCTCTTTCCACAGATGCTGCCAGACCTGCTGAGTGATTCCAGCATTTCTTGTTTTTCTAACAATATCAGCTAACATGGGGACCGGGAGGGGAAGTTGGGTTTCAGTGATCGTAATGTTATTGGACATCAAGGGGAGATGGTTAGATTGACTTTTGTTAGAGATGCTCATTGGCTGCCATTTCTGTGGTGTGAATGTTGCTTGCCACTTAGTAGCCCAAGTCTGGATATTATCCAGATCTTGCTGCATGAGGGCACGGACTGTTTCAGTATCTGAGGAGTTAAGAATGTAACTGAACACTGTGCAATCATCAGTGAATATCCCCACATTTGACCTTATTGTGGAGAGAGGTAATTGATGAAGCAGCTGAAGATGTTTGGGCCGAGGACGCTACCCTGAGGAACTCCTGCAGTGATGTCCTGAGACTGAGATGATTGACCTCCAGCAAACACAACGATCTTCCTTTGTACTGGGTATGACTCCAACCAGTGGAGAGTTTTCCCCCTGATTCCCAATGACTTCATTTTTACTAGAGTTCCTTGATGCCACAGTCGATCAAATGTTGCTGTGATGTCAAGCACTGACACTCTCACCTCACCTCTGGAGTTCAGCTCTTTTGTCCGCGTTTGGACCAAGGCTGTAATGAGATTAGGAGCTGAGTGGCCCTGGCGGAACCCAAACTGAACATTGGTGAGCAGGTTATTATCACATGTTAGCACTGTAGACGACCCTTTCCATCACTTTGCTGACAATCGAGAGTAGACTGATGGGGCGGTAATTGTCCTGCTTTTTGTCTGCATGACATACCTGGGCAATTTTCCACATTGTCGTGTCAATGCCCGTGTTTTAGCTGCACTGAAATAGCTTGTTGAGTGGTGACACTAGTTCTGGAGCACAAGTCTTCAGTACTACTGCCAGGATGTTGTCAGGTTCCATGGCCTTTGCTGGATCCAATGCGTTCAGCCATTTCTTAATATCGCATGGAGTTAATCGGATTTGAATGGAGATCTCAGGAGGAGGCTGAGTAAAATCATTCATTCAGGATCTTTGGCTGAAAATGGTTGTAAATGCTTCAGTCTTGCCTTTTGCACTGATAAGCAGGGCTTCCATCATTGAGGATGGAACCTCCCACTCTTGTGAATTGTTAATTGCCCACCAGCATTCAGGACTGGATGTGGTATTACTGCAGAGCTTTGATCTTATTATTTGGTTTTGTGATCACATAGCGCTGCCTGTAGCATGCTGATTCCACTGTTTAGAATGTTTATAGTCCTGCGTTATATCTTCCCTGGGTTTTACCTCATTTTTATGCATGCCTGGTGCTATTCCAGGCATGCTCTTCTTCACTCCTCTTTAACCAGGGTTGGTCCCATGGCTTTATGGAAACTGGCTAGCAGGGATGAATGGGCTCTACCTTTTCCTGTGTATCTGCTTCCAGGCGCAGAATGGTCTCCACCTGGTCGTATGTTACAACCTTGAGGGGCTGAATGGCCTCCTGTCCCGGTGCAACCAGGTAAAGCTGCTGAATAGCCTCCACGTGTTTTTTTTTATTGGTTCATGGAATGTGGGCAATGCTGGCTACGCCGGTATTTATTACCCATCCCTAATTGCCGTTGAGAAGGTAGTGGTGAGCTGCCTTCTTGAACTGCTCAGTCCATGTGATTGGTGCAGTTACACCCACAGTGCTGTTAGGGAGGGAGTTCCAGGATTTAGACCCAACAACAATGAAGAAACGGCGATATCGTTAACATGCAACAAGACTGATGAGCTGAATGTCTTCCTCGTGATTCTGGACAACAAACTCGAGCGTCTGAATTCCCTACTCTTGTTCTTGTGTAACAGGCTCAAGGGCCTGAATGGCCTCCTCTTGTTCCTGTGTAACAGGCTCAAGGGCCTGAATGGCCTCCTCTTGTTCCTGTGTAACAGGTTCAAGGGGCTGAATGGCCTCCTCTTGTTCTTGTGTAACAGGCTCAAGGGCCTGAATGGCCTCCTCTTGTTCCTGTGTAACAGGCTCAAGGGCCTGAATGGCCTCCTCTTGTTCCTGTGTAACAGGCTCAAGGGCCTGAATGGCCTCCTCTTGTTCCTGTGTAATGGGCTTGAGGGGTGAATGGCCTCCTCTTGTTCCTGTGTAATGGGCTTGAGGGATGAATGGCCTCCTCTTGTTCCTGTGTAATGGGCTTGAGGGGTGAATGGCCTCCTCCTGCTTCTTTATAACAGGCTCTAGAAGCTCGTCCTGTTCAAATACAACAGTCTCCTGGGCTGAATGGCCTCCTCCTCTTCCTGTGCAATAGGCTCGATGGGGCAGAATAACCTCCACCTGTTCTTGTATATCAGGATCGAGGGGCTGAATGACCGCCATCTGTTCCTGTGTAACAAGCTCGAGAAACATAGAAAGATAGAGTGTGAAATAAAGTCGAGTAGCACAGATTCTAGCGGCATTCTGGAACCTACCTCAGGTTTCCTTGTGCGTGATGCTCCGCTGATCACTTCCTGCACGTCCCATGTGGTGTTAATGAATTGAATGGTGAACGCAGGGACGTCCCCTGTGTGAGCCTGAAGACCTTGAATGGGCGCTACCCTGACGTGAGTGACCTGAATGGACTGATACATCACCAGGATCCCAAATATGGTCAACACATGTGCTTCATTAATCACTCCTGAAACAACAAGTGTTATGAAGCAAGATGGACCCTGTTCTGGGGCTATTTAAAGGGACATTCAACAAGTTCCAGCTGAGGTGTTTTACACTGACTTTTGCTGAGGTAAAGTTTGTGGAAGCACTGTGGTGAGTTACTGCAACAATTTGGAGAGATTTGCTGTACACAGTAAGGGAGGAAAGACCAGTGTCTTGTATAGGTATGGGGGCAGTTGTTGTTGTACTGCTTGGTCTGCAAGATGAGCAGGGCATGGAGAGGAGGAGACAGAGAGAGATTTCTGTTTCGAACATGTGGTTAATTTTGAAAACACATTTCACTATATCTGCCTGTAATCAGATTGTGATTTAAATTTTAGCTATGTTTAAAAAAAAATCCTGATGGCATATTTCTCCACTCCCTCAGTTTATAAACACTGACTTTTAAAGGACCGCAACAACACTGTTGTTATAGTTAAAAAATGAAGTAGGGTTTATTAACACACACTCTCAAACTCGGGGCGGGGAGTTGATTAACTTTGCAATGAATGCTCACAAACATACAGGAAAGGTAAAGGCATCAAAAACGGCAAGGATATTTACCAAGTAGGATATAGCTCAATTAGAAACTGACAGGAGTCCCAGTTTAAACCAAAGCTGGAATTAACCAATTGGAAATGCTGAGTGCAGTAGGAGTTGTAGGAAATGTCTTCTCTTTTCTTCTTATGCATTTTCAGAGACAAGCTGAGGCAACTTAGTTTCTGATTTCACCCTTTCCAACGAGAGAGAAACTGGCAGAGATCAGAGACAGATTTCTTGCTGCTTTTCAGACGGTGGCTTTTTCTTCTTCTTACAGGCCCCGGAGATAGCGAGGTGCATGGTTTCAAGGCAGCTGCTTCTTGTACAAGCTGTTCTCTCCAAATGAAACTATTTCTAAATTGGACAGGCTAAAACAGGTGGTTTCTAGGTCATGTGACTGAACCCCTTCAAGTAGCTGTCCCACCTCCTGTTGGTGAAGTGATCTCCAGCCTCCATTTTAAACAAAATGAACACAGAGTAAAATAGCTCAACATGTTGTGTGTATAGCGATCAGAGAAAACAAATGGCTGCTCTCAAAATCAAAAGATTCTTCAGTAAAGACATACTGTACCCAGAACCAAAGGATCAACATGCACATTAAGGACTGAGTTTTCAACTTATATTTATCCTAGTTCCTACTATTTTCACTGAATGGCAGCTGACAATAACACCCAAGTACACAAAATACTATAATTTACAGTTGTTCTCATCCTTTTGTGACACCAATTATTGATTGTTGTGAAACCCATCTAGTTCACCAAGCCCTTCAGGGAAGGAAATCTGCTGTCCTTACTTGGTCTGACCTACATGTGACACCAGGCACACAGTGATGTGGTTGACTCTTAAATGCTCTCTGAAATGTCCTAGCAAGCCATTCAGTTGTAACAAACTGCTACAATGTATAAGGAAAGGAATGAAACTGGACTAAACACCCAGCATTGACCTAGGTACAAGAAACAACAACAGCAAACCCAGCCCTGTTGACCCTGCAAAATCCTCCTTACTAACATCTGGGAGCTGGTGCCAACATTGGGAGAGCTGTCCTACAGAATATGCAAGCAAAGGCCTGACATAGTCATTTTTCATTGAATCATACCTTGCAGACAATGTCCCAGACACCACCATCACCATTCCTGGTATGTTCTGTCCCACTTGCAGGATAGACCCACCAGAGGTGGTGGCACAGCGGCATGCACTCAGGCTGGAGTAGTCCTGGGAGTCCTCAACATGGACTCCGGACTCATGAAGTCTCATGGCATCAGGTCAAACATGGGCAAGGAAACCTCCTGCTGATTACTACCTACTGTCCTCCCTCAGCTGATGAATCAGTGCTCCTCCATGTTGAACAGCACTTGGAGGAAGAACTGAACGTGGCAAAGGCACAGAATATACTCTGGATGGGGGACTTCAATGTACATCAAAAAGAGTGCCTCGGTAACATCACTGCTGAACGAGCTGGCAGAGTCCTAAAGGACATAGCTGCAAGTCTGGGTCTGCGGCTGATGGTGAGAGAACCAATAAGAGGGAAAAACATACTTGACCTCGTCCTCATCAATCTACCTGTCGCAGATGCATCTGTGAATGACAGTATTGTTAGGAGTGACCACCGCATAGTCCATGTGGAGACAAAGTCCAATATTCACATTGAGGGTACCCACCAACGTGTTGTGTGGCATGACACCCATGCTAAATGGTATAGATTTTGAAAAGATCTAGCAACTCAAACCTGGGCATCCATGAGGCGCCATGGGCTATCTTCAGCAGCTCAATCGTATTCAACTACAATCTGTAACCTCATGGCCCAGCATATTCCTCACTCTACCATTTCAGATCAACCCTGGTTCAATGAGGAGTTCAGGAGGGCATGGCAGGAGCAGCACAAGGCACACCTCAAAATGAGGTACCAGGACTACTTGCATGCCAAACAGCGGAGGCAGCATGCACTAGACAGAGCTAAGTGATCCCACGACCAATGGATCCGATCTAAGCTCTGCACTGCTGCCACATCCAGTCGTGACTGATGGTGGAAAACTAAACAACTAACTGGGGGACAAAAACAAGAAATGCTGGATTCACTCAGCAGGTCTGGCAGCATCTGTGGAAAGAGAAGCAGAGTTAACGTTTCGGGTCAGTGACCCTTCTTCGGAGCAGAAGAAGGGTCACTGACCCGAAACGTTAACTCTGCTTCTCTTTCCACAGATGCTGCCAGACCTGCTGAGTGAATCCAGCATTTCTTGTTTTTGTTTCAGATTTCCAGCATCCGCAGTATTTTGCTTTTAACTAACTGGGGGAGGTGGCTTCACAAATATCCCCATCCTCAATGATGGGGAAGCCCAGCACATTAGTGCAAAAGACAAGGCTGAAGCATTTGCAACAATCTTCAGCCAGAAGCGCTGAATGGATGATCCATCTCAGCCTCCTCCTGAGGTCCCCAGCATCAACAAAACTGGTTTTCAGCCATGTTCAATTCACTCCACGTGATATCAAGAAATGGCTTAAGGCAATGGATACTACAAAGGCTATGGGTCCTGACAACATTCCCGCAATAGTACTGAAGACCTGTGCTTAAGAACTATCTGCGCCCCTCGCCAAGCTGTTCCAGTACAGATACAACACTAGCTTCTAGCCAGCAGTGGAAAATTGTCCAGGTGTGTCCTGGAAACAAAAAGCAGAACAAATACAACCCAGCCAATTACTGCCTCATCAGTCTACTCCCGATCATCAGCAAAGTGATGGAAGGGGTTGTCAACAGTGCCATCAAGCGGCACTTGCACTGCAATAACATGCTCACTGACTCTCAGAACTCCAGAGGTGAGGTGAGAGTGACTGCCCTTGACATCAAGGCAGCATTTGACTGAGTACGGCATCAAGGAGCCCAAGCAAAACTGCACTCAATGAGAATCGGGGGAAAGCCTCCACTGGTTGGAGTCATACCGAGCGCAAAGGAAGATGGTTGTGGTTGTTTGACGTCAATAACCTCAGTCTCAGGACATCACTCAGTGGGCGGCACAGTGGTGCAGTGGTTAGCACCGCAGCCTCACACGTCCAGCGACCCGGGTTCAATTCTGGGTACTGCCTGTGTGGAGTTTGCAAGTTCTCCCTGTGTCTGCGTGGGTTTCCTCCGGGTGCTCCGGTTTCTTCCCACATGCCAAAGACTTGCAGGTTGATAGGTAAATTGGCCATTATAAATTGCCCCTAGTATAGGTAGGTGGTAGGGAACTATAGGGGACAAGTGGGGATGTGGTAGGAATATGGAATTAGTGTAGGATTAGTATAAATGGGTGGTTGATGGTCGGCACAGACTCGGTGGGCCGAAGGGCCTGTTTCAGTGCTGTATCTCTAAACTAAACTAAAACTAGTGTCCTTGGCCCATCTATGTTCAGCTGCTTCATCAATTACCTTCCTTCCGTCATAAGGTCAAAGGTGGGGATGTTCGCTGATGCTTGCACAATGTTCAGCACCAATCACAACTCCGTAGATACTGAAGCAACCTATGTCCAGATGCAGCAAGACCTGTACAACATTCAGGCTCGGGCTGATAAGTAGCCAATAACATTAACGCCACACAGGTGCCAGGAAATGACTATCTCAAGCAACAGGGTATCTAACCAATTCTCATTGACATTCAATGGCCTTACTGTCGCTAAATCCCTCACTACCAACATCCTGGAGATTACCATTAACCAGACACTGAACTGGACTAGCCACATAAATACTGTAGCTACAAGAGCAGGTCAGAGGCTGGGAATTCTGTGGCACGTAACTCACCTCCTGTCTTCCAACCTATCCACCACCTACAACGCATAAATCAGGAGTGTGATTGAATACTCTCCAGATGCCTGGAAGGGTACAGCTCCAACAACAGTCAGGAAAGTCGACACCATCCAGGACAAAAGAACCAGCTTGACTGGCACCACATCCACTGCCTTCAACATTCACTCCCTCCACCACTGATGCACAGTGGCAGCAGTGTGTACTATTTACAAGATACACAGCAGCAACTCACCAAGGCTTCTTCGACAGCACCTTCCAAACCCGCAACCTCTACCACCTCGAAAGACAAGGGCAGCAGATGCATGGGAACACCATCACCAGCAAGTTCCCCTCCAAGCTGCACGCCAGCCTGACTTGGAACTATATCACTGTTCCTTCACTGTCGCTGGATCAAAATCCTGGAACTCCCTTCCTAACGGAAATCTGGGTGTACGTACACACCAGGACTGCAGCAGTTCAAGAAGGTGGCTCATCACCACCTTCTCAAGGTTAAATAACGATGGGCAATAAATGCTGTCCTAGCCAGCGACACCTACATCCCATGAGTAAATAAAATTACAGACCTCTGGGGTAGAGAATTACAAAGATCCATAACCTTCTGGTGGAAAGAATTTCTCCTCATCTCAGTCCAAAATTGCCATCCCCACACCCTGTGATTATGCCCATCGTTCTGCATGATCCAGCCAGGGGAAACAGGCTCTCAAGCTCTACCTTGCCAAGCCCCATCAGAATCTTATATGTTTCAATGAAATCAACTTTCATTCTTCTAATCTCCAGAAAGCATCGACAAATTGTAAGGCATTTGGATATCTCTTGTATTTTTGTTATGCTGTGAGGCATTTGTTAATCGCACTTGCATTTTTGTTCGTAATTTGAACTACAGAGTGGAGCAGAGTGTGGGGCTCACCAGGTGGTAAAAACGTGGAGACGAAGGACATCGGGCGAAGGGAAGAGAATTCTGACTGAAGACATCATCTCTGGGTTTCATATTGGACTTTTCAAAAATAAAAGACAGTGCAACTAAACAAGTACCCCCACATACACACAGACAAATCAGGACATGCCACTGAAGTGGTAGCCCAGGCTGTTAGATCATCAGACAGTCTGTCTACAACCAATCTCATGGACAATGGCCTTTTGAAATTTCTGTGAATAGTTCCCTTCTTACTGTATCTGGATGCGAACATCAATTGCACCTAAGACGCCCCGTTCCCCCTCCTCCACGCTGAGAGCAGATGACTCGAAAATTGGTGGTGTCGTAAATAAGTAAGGATTACAGGACGATATAGATGGGCTGGTAAGATGGGCGAAGCTGTGGCAAATGGAATTTAATCCTGAGAAATGTGAGGTGATGCATTTTGGGAGGACTAACAGTGCAAGGGAATAAAAATAAGACCCTAAGAAGTACAGAGTGTCAGAGGGACCTTGGTGTACTTGTCCATAGATCACTGAAGGCAGCAGCACAGGTAGACAAGGTGGTTAGGAAGGCATTTGGGATACTTGCCTTTATTATCTGAAACATAGAATATAAGAGCAGGGAGGTTATAGTGGAACCACTCAGCAGGTCTGGCAGCATCCGTGGAAAGAGAAGCAGAGTTAACGTTTCGGGTCAGTGACCCTTCTTCGTAACTCCATGCTGCCAGACCTGCTGAGTGGTTCCAGCATTTCTTGTTTTTATTTCAGATTTCCAGCATCCGCAGTATTTTGCTTTTATTTTAGAGGTTATAGTGGAGCTGTATGAAATGCTAGCTAGGCCACAGCTGCATTACTGTGTACAGTTCTGGTCACCACACTATAGGAAGGATGTGGTTGCACTGGAGAGGGTGCAGAGCTGATTCACCAGGATGTTACCTGGGCTGGAGCATTTCAGCTATGAAGAGAGACTGAAAAGGCTAGGGTTGTTTTGCTTAGAGCAGAGAAGGCTGAAGGGGGATCTGATTGAGGTAGACTAAATTATGAGGGCCATTGATATGTTAGATAGGAAGAAACTTTTACCTTAGTGGAGGTGACAATAACCGGGGGGTAGATTTAAGGTAAGGGGCAGGAAGTTTAGAGGGGATTTGAGGAAAAAGAAAAATCACCCAGAGGGTGGTTGGAATCTGGAACACACTGCCTGAATGGGTGGTGATTACAAACTTGTAATTACAAAATTACAGTCCAGGTAGCCTGGACTGTTACAATATCAGTCAGTCAGTCTACAACAACTCTCATTGACAATGTCCTTTTGGAATATGTGTGAATGGTTTCATTCTTGCCGAATAACAATGCAAATATCACATCCATGGGTGGCAAGCACTGAAGACCCATGCACCGTGCAGATGGTCTTGGATAGCCAGGTTGGGATTGATAAGACACTGAAACCCAATCGGATGACCAAATTTGAGACATTACCTTATATGTCAAGTGACCATGGTCAGAAAGGCGTGTATAGCCACAGCTCACAAGGATATTGTTGCTGCAGCCGGGAAGCATGATTTGGTCAGTCACAGGAAGTCGTGCAGAAGAATTCATTCAGCGGATCTGACCACCCAGGAAAGAGCTGCTGTACGCAGGTCGACTAAGCAACTTGTGTTATAAGCATATACTATTGTTTGGTGAGCTAATAAAAGTGTTTTTAGATAAAATAGAAATTGTATCCAAAGTCTGTTTCATGCGATTGATGCTCAGTATCTGGTCAGGCCCTTAGATAGAAGGGATACCCCCTTTTTAATAGTCTTACCATGTCGACCGTGTCAAACATTGCAGAGAGACTGAGGAGATCTTGTGGAGGGATTGTGCACCACAGTAACAGTCACAGAAGGTGTGATGTTTCACTTTGTTTGGGAACATTTGAACATTGTGACCGGGGTGGAAACCTGATTGAAGAGATGCAAATGTGATATTGTCAGAAGGATGTGCATGGATTTGGCAGGTAACAACATGTTGAAGGGATCTTGCGAGGAAAGAGAGGTGAAATATGAGATTGAAGCTTTTTTAAGAACAGAGAGGTTGTGCCTCGACCTTTGAGGAAGGGGTAACAAAAGTGGATTTGAAAGGGATGGGGAAGAAGATGACAAGAGGGACACATGTCAAGTATCAACTAATATGGGGAAAAAGACAAAAAGTAGTTCTTATTTGAGTGGAAATAAGCTCAAGGTGCAGGAGGTGACTTTCATGGACTAGACAATTTTACATAAAGATTGAGAGGAGATGGGAGAGAGATTGATGAAAGCAGTTGGTTCAGGACAGAAAGAGTTGGTTTGGTGGACAATCGAAGGCTGATTTCAACAGGAGCAAGTGAACAGTTGCTCTCAAAGTTAGAGGCAAAGAATCACTGAGTTCCTCGCATGCTGTTGAAGGTGAGGGAGGAGGAGGTAAGGGAGAGGGGCTTATAAAGTCTGATGGTAGTGAAGAAGAGACACAGGGATATCTTTGCATTCCAGGATGACCCTGGAGAAATGACCACATACAGGACAGTGAGGCCGCTTCTTGTGGTCCAGTACAAACCAGTTGTGGAGCAGAAATACTCAAGAATCCATTTGCTGGGACAGCAAATAGGAGGCCAGAACAGGACATTCTATGAGTGAAGGAGACAGTCACGGCACTGGCAAGGACTAGATATTTCTCTTACATTTGAATCCACTTTTGCCTCTTTTAGTGGAACCTTTTTAATGCATTTGTACCTTTTCTAACCAAGAGAGTTTTCTCTTGAAGAAAAGATAGTTGTCATGCATTGATCCAATGTTGAACTGTAATGGTTGTCAGAACATCCTTGCCTGAGGTTATTCTAAGGGTGCAGAATGTGCGATTTAATGTCACTGCTCCTTTATGGTGAATTAATTTGATGCTTGTTGATGATGTACGGTTGCTATAACTCCACAAATCCAACAGTTAAATTGACATCAGGATATTTCATGTTATTCTCTTCATTTACCTATCCTAATATTCATCTTTAAAATTATGGTTATTATACATCACTATCCAGAATCTTGTTAAAGCTGACACAATTTCCCATTGAGTGTGAACAAATATTTCACCCCATTCTTCAGCTCCTCTCTGAATTTCCTCTGTGACAGTCCATAGATACAAGTATTTGTGCAGCAACTGAGAATCTGCAACATAAACCCAACTTGTTGTGTGATATATATTGGGTTACTGTAATATTTGTCTGTGTAATAAAAGTTTATCACTGGCCATTTTAGCAAATAGAAAACATGCGTCATCCACAGCAGTATAAAATTGGCAGAAATACTGAAAAGCAAAATCATGGATTTCCTCCGATTCTTCACCTCTGGATCATTCTGATTTTCACTGTTGCTCCGGAGTCGCCTGCGGCCTCTATTTGCCACTATAATGTGTCTGACGGTCAGAGCATTGAACAGCAGAATTAAAAGGATTGGTAATAGAGGGGTTATGGTCATGTGGATACAGTCGTAAGCCCTCCACAAGGGGGAGGTGAGATAATCAGCTGTAGGAACACAATACCAAGGCACATTGTCAATTATAAAGACCGGCTCAGCTACATAGTAAAAGGGAATACTCCTGAGACTGCTCACTACAAACACGGTGGCGATAACCACTGTCGCTGTTTTCTCTGTGCTATATTTTGATTGTAGTTTCTGACAGCAAATTGTTACAAAGCGATCAAAAGTGAAGGCGACAGTAAACCAGACAGAACAGTCTACAGCGACAACGTACGCAACAAGGTTTACGACACACACAGGAGTTATAAGCAGGAAGCTAACTGGAAAGTACATGATATTAATCCGCTGTAATATCACATGGATGATAACCACCATTAGATCCGCCACTGCCATGGCCACCAGGTAACGAGTGATACATTTGGAGAGACCGCACTTTCCTCGAGACAAAATCACAATCGTCACAAAGTTAACTGTAAGGAACACAAAACATAAAATTTACCACGAGACTGTCCGAAAACATTTTGTAAAGAACCATTCAAAGTCAAAGAAGAAAGTATGTAAATATTTAACTATGTAAAGTATGTAACAATTTGGGGCGGCACAGTGATGCAGAGGTAAGCACTGCAGCCTCATAGCTCTAGCAACCCCAATTCAGTTCTGGGTACTGCCTGTGCGGAGTTTGCAAGTTCTCCCTGTGACTGCGTGGGTTGTGCCTGGTGCTCCAGTTTCCTCCCACAGCCAAAGACTTGCAGTTTGATAGGTAAATTGGCCAATGTTGATTGCCCACAGTGTAGGTGGTAAGAAAATTGAGGGAAGGTGGGGATGTGGTAGGAAATATGGGATTAAAGTAGGATTAGTAAAAATGGGTGGTTGATGGTTGGCACAAACTCGGTGGGCGAAAGGGCTTGTTTCAGTGCTGTACTTCTCTATGAGTTTTCCACTTCCGAATGAATTGTTATTTAAAGAACTGCTTATTGGCGGCATTGAAATCTGCAGCAAAAGATATGGGAAAATTAATATCCAAATAAAGTTGTTTGATCTCAGACAGAGAAATGAGATGCTGAGGTTTATCTGGACAATTTTGGTATCCAGAACACCAGTGTCTCCAAAAGTAAATAACTGAAGATCAGCTCCGCCCTGTCAAATTAGTGTCTGTACAACATGGAGAGAACACTCTCACCCTGTTTTATTATAGTCTGTACAACATGAAGAGAGCACTCTCACCCTGTTTTTTTATGGTCTGTACAGCATGGTGAGCGAATTCTCATCCTGTTAGATTATAGTCGGTACAACATGGAGAGAGCACCCTCGTCCTGTTAGATTTTAATCTGTACAACATGGAGAGTGCACTCTCACCCTGTTTTATTATGGTCTGTCCAACTTGGAGAGAGCACTCTTGCCCTCTTTTTAATAATTGGTCGGCAAAGTGCAGACTGGAAAAGTCTGCTGGGGTGGATCATGCACCAGTAACAGGAATCCATTCCTTCTACTTACATTCAGAAACAAAATTGAAGCTGAATTCAAATCCGTACAAACCATATATCAACATGAAATAAAGTTACAATACAATAACTCCTAGAATCCTCAGTTGCACGTGTAACCCACTTAACAACATCAGCATATTTCAAATTACTCACTTATTTCTGATCTGATGTCCATGCAGACTCTAGGGAAGAGCTTCTTTTGCAAACATTTAGTGGAATTATTTTAACACTTTATGTGGTAAAAATTCAAGAAGCATTATAATTAAGAAATCATATTTTGAAACAAAAGACAATCAGTTGGCACTTAACGAGAACAATCAAAAAGGAAAAATATAACATGAACAGTCAACATTGATATTTAACCTTCACTGTCTTATTTCACTGTCTTACCAGGAATACTGACGGTTGCAAGAATCGGGTAGTAAATTACCTCTATCTGGTAAATTACAGGGTATTCCATTTCTTGTGTGAAACATCAATGCAGAGACTTTTTCAGAGGAGCCCTTATTAATATCACAGAGCAACCTCCATGGGGACAATCATCCAGGGAATGTGAGCTGGGATATTAGTTACATTCCACTGAACAAACTGATTCAATGAACCGTTCTTAGTTGTGTGTAATAAAACATAGTCATTAGAGGATATAGAAACCATAATAATTTTATATTCCTTATAGATTTCTTGACAACATGATATGCAAATTCATTTATAATGATCTCAGATGTTGATGTGAATGAACAATCTCAGGAACAATAGCCCTGGTGTTGATGTGGATGAACAGTCTCATTTACAGTAGCCCTGGTGTTCATTCTAAGTGTTAAACTGGATTCAATCAACCTCTGTACAAGCAGAGCTATAAGACAGAACATGATAAGTACAGGATAGTCTGCGAGTGAAATGTTCGTAACTGGATAGTTGCCGAGAATTTTGGCAGAGATGTTAGGTGTGTGAATAGAGAAAGGCTTCCATATGATAACTGTCTAAAAGGTTAAGCAAGCAAGGCTTTTGAAGACAAGCTTTGGGTGCTCTGTTTCTTTAACTCTGTGTAGCCCAGATTAGATTTGGCTGAATCCACTGATTATCTGGTTATCTTTCTTCCGATGGGAACTGTTCCTCCTTAACTACCTTAAATTCGTATTAGATTAGATTAGATTAGATTAGAGATACAGCACTGAAACAGGCCCTTCGGCCCACCGAGTCTGTGCCGAACATCAACCACCCATTTATACTAATCCTACACTCATCCCATATTCCTACCAGACATCCCCACCTGTCCCTATATATTTCCCTACCACCTACCTATACTAGTGACAATTTATAATGGCCAATTTACTTACCAACCTGCAAGTCTTTTGGCTTGTGGGAGGAAACCGGAGCACCCGGAGGAAACCCACGCAGACACTGGGAGAACTTGCAAACTCCACACAGGCAGTACCCGGAATCGAACCCGGGTCCCTGGAGCTGTGAGGCTGCGGTGCTAACCACTGCGCCACTGTGCCGCCCAAATTGAATGGCGGAGCAGGCTCGAGGGGCTGAATTGCCTAGTCCTGCTCTTGGTTCTTATGTTCTTAGGTCAATAAGAGGAAATTGTTTCCGCTGGCAAATAGCTTGGATATCGAAGGGTGCTATTTTAATCTCAGGTAGGGGAAGGTATTGTTTTATGCATTATGGAATGCATTGCCTGAAATAACGGTGGAAACAGATTCATAGAACATAGAACATAGAACAGTACAGCACAGTACAGGCCCTTCGGCCCACGATGTTGTGCCGACCCTTTAACCTACTCTAAGATCAAACTACCTACCTACCCTTCATTCTACTATCATCCATGTACCTATCCAAGAGTCGCTTTAATGTCCCTAATGTATCAGCTTCTACTACCACCGCTGGCAGCGCATTCCACGCACCCACCACTCTCTGTGTAAAGAACCTACCTCTGACATCTCCCCTAAACCTTCCTCCAATCACCTTAAAATTATGCCCCCTGGTGATAGCCCTTTCCGCCCAGGGAAAAAGTCTCTGGCTATCCACTCTATCTATGCCTCTCATCATCTTGTACCCCTCTATCAAGTCACCTCTCATCCTTCTTCGCTCCAATGAGAAAAGCCCTAGCTCCCTCAACCTTTCTTCATAAGACATGCCCTCCAGTCCAGGTAGCATCCTGGTAAATCTCCTCTGCACCCTCTCTAAAGCTTCCACATCCTTCCTATAATGAGGCAACCAGAACTGAACACAATATTCCAAGTGTGGTCTAACCAGGGCTTTATAGAGCTGCAGCATAACCTCGCGGCTCTTAAACTCAATGCCCCTGTTAATGAAAGCCAACACCCCTTACGCCTTCTTAACAACCCTATCAACTTGGGTGGCAACTTTGAGGGATCTGTGGACGTGGACCCCAAGATCCCTCCGTTCCTCCACACTGCCAAGAATCCTGTCTTTAAGTCTGTATTCTGCATTCAAATTCGACCTTCCAAAATGAATCACTTCACACTTTTCCAGGTTGAACTCCATCTGCAACTTCTCAGCCCAGCTCTGCATCCTGTCAATGTCCCGTTGCAACCTACAACAGCCCTCCACACTATCCACAACTCCAGCAACCTTCATGTCATCGGCAAACTTGCTTACCCAGCCTTCCACTTCCTCATCCAAGTCATTTATAAAAATCACAAAGAGCAGAGGTCCCAGAACAGATCCCTGCAGAACACCACTGGTCACCGAGCTCCAGGCTGAATACTTTCCATCTACTACCACCCTCTGTCTTCTATGGGCCAGCCAATTCTGTATCCAGACAGCCAACTTTCCCTGAATCCCATGCCTCCTTACTTTCTGAATGAGCCTACCATGGGGAACCTTATCAAACGCCTTGCTAAAATCCATATACACCACATCCACTGCTCTTCCTTCATCAACGTGTTTTGTCACATCCTCAAAGAATTCAATAAGGCTTGTGAGGCATGACCTGCCCCTCACAAAGCCATGCTGACTATCTCTAATCAAACTATGCTTTTCCAAATAATCATCAAACCTGTCTCTCAGAATCCTCTCCAATAATTTGCCCACCACTGACATAAGACTGACTGGTCTATAATTCCCAGGTTATCCCTATTCCCTTTCTTGAACAAGGGAATAACATTTTCCACCCTCCAATCATCTGGTACTACTCCAGTGGACAGTGAGGAAGCAAAGATCATCGCCAAAGGCGCAGCAGTCTCTTCCCTCACTTCCC
Source organism: Heterodontus francisci (assembly GCF_036365525.1). NCBI lineage: Eukaryota > Metazoa > Chordata > Chondrichthyes > Heterodontiformes > Heterodontidae > Heterodontus > Heterodontus francisci. Next base: position 54,957,240 of record NC_090406.1, on the reverse strand, counting down.
GTAATATCCTTGGGTATATCCCATCTGGCCCCGGGGACTTATCTATCCTCATGTCTTGCAAAATTTCCAGCACATCCTCCTGCTTAACATCAATCTGTTCGAGCATATCAGCCTGTTTCACGCTGTCCTCACAAACGACAAGGTCCCTCTCACTTGTGAATACTGAAGCAAAGTATTCATTAAGGACCTCCCCTACCTCCTCCGACTCCAGGCACAAGTTCCCTCCACTGTCCCTGATTTTTGTCCAAGAATTGAACATAACGTTGAAAAGAAAAATGCAGTTCTCTGGAGAAGAGCATGGCAGTTTGACTGATGAAATAACTCTTGTAAAGACCCTGCAAATGCACGATGGATTGAATGGCCTGCTTCTGTACCGTAAGATTCTATGACTCTGACTGTCGAGACCAAGTTTTTTCTGTTCACTGACAGTTGTATCAAGTCCACATCCTTCAGGTCTCTTCAGCTGCTTGGAGCAGATGGTTTTTAGCCCAGTAATTGGATGTCCTCAGTGGTGGAGCTCGTTCTCAACAGTGTCAAAGGCTGAAGTTAATTTAATAAAAATAAAGGGGAACCGTGCACCATGGTCACAGGCACATAAGATGTCATTCGTGAATTCCGTTATGACTTTGGTGCTTTGGCAAGGGTGGAAACATAATTCAACAAATTCATACATGGAGTGACTTGAAAGAAGTTTGCAAGTTTGTGTGGTAGCAACACATTGAAGGAACTTGGAAAAGAAGCTATAGTTTACAAGATCAGCAAATGTCAAGCGTGGATATTTTGTTCATCTCTGATTCTGAGTAATTGTGTTTTCAAAAATCTCTGAGGAGGCATAAACTGGCGAGGCCCGGAATCAAAGCTGACAATAGAAATTGTGAGTACATAGATCATTGGGAAGCTGGTTGCTTCCAGAAAGCAGAAAATACTCTTGTACTTGTTTAAACAAATTCAATGAGGAATGCAGGAGGGCATGCCAGGAGCAGCATGAAGCATAACAACAAATGAGGTGTCAGCCTGGTGAAGCTACAACACAGGACTACTTGCATGCCAAACTGCGGAAGCAGCATGCAATAGACAGAGCTAAGCGATCGTACAACCAACGGATCAGATCTAAGCTCTGCAGTCCTGACACATCCAGTCATGAATGGTGGTGGACAATTTAACAACTAACGGGAGGAGGAATCTCCACAAATATCCCCATCCTCAACGATGGGGGAGTACAGCACATCAGTGCAGAAGACAAGGCTGAAGCATTTGCATCCATCTTCAGCCAGAAGTGCCGAGTGGATGATCCATATCGACCTCTCCCTGAGGTCACCAGTATCACAGATGCCAGTCTTCAGCTAATTCAATTCATTCCATGTGATATCAAGAAACTGCTGAAGACACTGGAAGCTGCACAGGCCATGGACTCTGTCAATATTCCAGCAATAGTAAAACAAAGAACAAAGAACAAAGAAAATTACAGCACAGGAACAGGCCCTTCAGCCCTCCAAGCCTACTAGGAACCTTCAAGTACTGAAGACTTGTGCTCCAGAACTAGCTGCGCCCCAATCCAAGCTGCTCCAGTACAGCTACAGCACTGATATCTACCTGGAAAGTTAGAAAATTGCCCAGGTATGTCCTGTCCACAAGTCCAACCCGGCCAATTACTGCCCTATCAGTTTACTCCCGATCATCAGCCAAGTGATGGAAGGGGTTGTTGACAGTGCTATCAAGTAGCACTTCCTCAGCAATAACCTGCTCACTGACACTCAGTTTGGATTCTGCTAGGGCCACTCAGCTCCTGGTCTCATTACAGCCTCGGTTCAAACATGGACAAAAGAGCTGAACTCAAGAGGTGAGGTGAGAGTGACTGCCCTTGACATCAAAGAAGCATTTGACGGGTATGGCATCAAGGAGCCCTAGCAAAACTGATGCCAATGGGAGTCAGGGGAAAACTCCCCACTGGTCAGAGTCATACCTAGTGCTAAGGAAGATGGTTGTGGTTTTTGGAGATCAGTCATCCCAGCTCCAGGACATTACTGCATGAGGTCAAGCATCGTCAGCTGCTTCATCAATGACCTTCCTTCAATCATAAGGTAAGAAGTGGGTTTGTTCGCTGACGATTGCACAGTGTTCAGCACCATTCACGACTCCTTGGTTACTGAGGCAGCCCATGTCCATATGCAGCAATACCTGGACAGATCCAGGCTTGGGCTGATAAGTGGCAAGTAACATTCATACCACACAAGTGCCAGGCAATGACCATCTCAAACAAGAGAGAATCTAACCATCTACCTTTGACGTTCAATGGCATTACCATCACTGAATCCCTCACTACCAACATCCTGGGCATCACCATCGACCAGAAACTGAACTGGAGTAGCCACATAAATGTGACTACAAGAGCAGGTCAGAGGCTCGGAATTCTGTGGTGAGTAACTTACTTCCTGTCTCCCTAATGTCACAGCATCATCTACAAGGCACAAGTCAGGAGTGTGATATAATACTCTCTACTTGCCTCGATGGGTGCAGCTCCAACAACACTCAAAAAGCTCAATACCCTCCAGGACAAAGCAGCCTGTTGTTTCGTACCCCATCCACCACCTTCACCATTTACTCCCTCCTCCACCAACGCACAGTGGCAGCAGTGTATACCATCTATAAGATGCACTGCAACAACTGACCAAGACTCCTTCAACAGCATCTTCCAAACCTGCGATCTCTACCACCTAGAAGGACAAGGGCAACAAGTACATGGGAACACCCACTACCTGCAAGATCCCCTCCAAGCCACACACCATCCTGACTTGGAGCTATATCACCGTTCCTTCACTGTCGCTGGGTCAAAATCCTGTAACTCCCTTCCCAATAGCACTGTGGATATATCTACACCCCAAGGACTGCAGCAGTTCAAGAAGGCAGCTCACCACCACCTTCTCAGAAGTAATTAGGGATGGTCAATAAATGCTGGCCCAGCCAACGATGCCCACATCTCCTGTACGAATAATAAAAACAAGTGAACAACGTCGACTGAATCGTGAGATAACTAAGTTGTTGATTGCAGGCTTTGTAGTTATTAAACACTGATTTCTACTCCTATCAGTTCCATAAGATTCAGAAGGTTATTTTTGTATCAAGTTCAAAAAAATCCTCTTGCACTTTGTTTAAGTTTGAAGATAGCGACACACAAAATGTTCCTGACCTTCAGATCCAAACCTTATGCGAAGCACAGGAATCAGCACCATGGAAAGCACACACGTGACGTCAATGGCTTGGACAGCCAGCACATCTTGATGAAGAGATCATTCAACATAAAATCTGACCAGAAACATGCTCTGGGGCCATCTTCTGTGAAACGAGACACGATGACCTCTGCGCATCATGTTGCCTTCTCTGCAGTTCAAAGATTGGAAGTATTCAGCCCACTGGAGCACAAATTAAAGCTCAACGAAACTTTGGAAGAGTTTAGAATGACTGCTTTGTAATGGAAGTGCACCCCAAGGGGAGGGACAATTGACTATGTCAGCTCGTAAGAGGAAGGGAGGGAAATTGGCTTGTCAGAAGTGCAATGTAAGAAGGGTCCAGCGAGCAGATGTTGGGTCCCACATACATAATAAGTTCACAAGGGCACATGAGAAGATAAAGAGGGAAGGAGAGATGGACGTCATTTCAAAACTCGTGTCGGACTGAGGAGGAAGTCTGGGAATGGGGTTTATTACATGGACAAGGGGAACAGATACGTGCCAGAGGAACATGAAAGGACAGCCCAAACAATCTGGACTTGATGGTGTGAATCTAGAAGCTGTAACCAAAGAATGGGCATTGGTAAAGATTTTACTTGGGGCAAGTGCATAAAAGTTCGAGATGAGCAAACAACAATAAGAACAAAGGAACATAAGAACTAGGAGCAGGATTAGGCCATTCAGCCCTTCGAACCCACTCCATCATTCAATGAGATCATGCCTGATCTTCTACTTCCACACTACTTTCCTGCACTATCACATATCCCTTGATGTTTTTAACATGTAGAGATCTATCGATCTCAGTCTTGAACATATTCAATGACTGAGCCGCCACAATCCTCTGGGGCAGAGAATTCCAAAGATTCACCACCCTCTGAGTGAATAAATTCCTCCTCATCTCAGTCCTAAATACCTGCCCTTTATCCTAAGGCTGTTTCCCTTAGTTCTAGATGCCCCAGCAAGGGGAAGCATCCTTCGTGCATCAACCCCATAGAACCTTGGAAGAAGTTTGACTGTTTGAATGAGATCCCCTCTCATTCTTCTAAACTGCAGACAATAAAGGCCCAGCCTATTTAATCTTCCCTCATAGGAAAATCACTCAATCTCAGGAAGGAGTTTGTTGCAATCCCTCCATGGTAAGTATATCTTTCCAGAGTTAAGGAGACCAAAACTGCACACAATACTCAAGCGTGGTCTCACCAAGGCACTATATCATTGCAGTAAGACATCTTTAGTCTTGACTCAAATCCTCTTCTAATAAAGGTCAACAGACCACTTGCCTTCGTAATTGCTTGGTGTACCTTTATGTTAGCTTTCAGTGACTCATGAACGAGGACACCCAAGTCCTTTTCAAGTTCAACATTTGAGAAATACTCCGTGGGCTGTGTTTTACCAGGACCCCGACATTGGGCTCCATGGTGGGGTTGCCGGAAGATGCTTCTGGCAGAGGCTCGAAACTGACTCTGACACCAGGAAGGCCCTAGCCCGATCCTCCCTGCGGTGGGAAAGGGCAGATATTTAATTTAGTTGTTATTGAGGGGTGGGAAAGGGCCATTACAATTTTATTCTGTACATTTTGGGGAGGAGTGTTTCGTTATAAAGTTAAATTCACCGGCAGGGCTGCCTGCCCTTTAAAAAGGGCTCCAGCACCTGTGCACAAGCAGCTGATGCCATTGCCAGGGTTGGACAGCCCACCCCCTCCATGTGATTGGGGAGATGGACTGCCCTGGTAATTAAAATGAGGCACTGTAGGAAGATCGTGGCGGTTCTGCGGCATGTGGTGCGCATTTGCAGGCTGCAATTTTTTTTCGCCCGCCACCGGGAGCAGAATTGGACTGTGAAAATCCAGCCCTGATTTCTGTTTCTCCAACCAAAGTGGATAACCTCACTTTCTTCACATTGTATTCCATTTGTCAACTTTTTACCCACTCGCTTAACCTCTCCAAATCCCCTTGAAGCATCTTTGCATTCTCATCACAATACACACTTCCACAAAGTATTGTGTCATCTGTACACTTCGAAATAATACGTAGGTGAGGTTTTAAATGATTACATTTCATCTGTGTTCACTATGGAGAAGGACAATGTAGGTGTAGAGATCAGGGAGGGGGATTGTGATATACTTGAACAAATTTGCATTGAAAGGGAGGAAGTATTAGCTGTATAAGTGGGCTTAAAAGTGGTTAAATCCCCAGGCCCAGATGGGATGCATCCCAGGCTGCTATGTGAGGCAAGGGAGGAGATAGCAGGGGCTCTGACACAAATTTTCAAATCCTCTCTGACCACAGGAGAGGTACCAGAGGACTGGAGGATGGAGAATGTGGTACCATTATTCAAGAAGAGGAGCAGGGATAAACCTGGTAAATACAGGGCAGTGAGTCTAACATCAGTGGTAGGAAAACTATTGGAAAATTTTGAGGGACAGAATTAATCTCCACTTGGAGAGGTAGGGATTAATCGAGGGTAGTCAGCATGGTTTTGTCAGGGGGAGAACATGTCTAACAAATTTGACTGAATTTTTCGAGGAAGTGAATAGGTGTGTATATGAGGGCAAATTAGTTGATGCAGTCTGCATAGACTTCAGTAAGGCTTTTAATAAGATCCAGGATGGGAGATTGGTCAAGAAGGTAAGAGGCCATGGGATCCAGGGCAATTTGCCAAAGTGGATCCAAAATTGGCTTTGTGGCAGGAGGTAGAGGGTGATGGTCGAGGGTTGTTTTTGCAATTAGAAGCCTGTGACGAGTGGTGTACCACAGGGATCGGTTCTGGGACCCTTGCTCTTTGCAGTGTACATTAATGATTTAGATGTGAATATAGGAGGTCTGATCAGCAAGTGTGAAGATGACATGAAAATTGGTGGAGTCGTAAATAGTGAGGAGGAAAGCCTTAGTTTACAGGACGATATAGATGGGCTGGTCAGGTAGGCAGAGCAGTGGCAAATGGAATTTAATCCTGAGAAGTGTGAGGTGATGCATTTTGGGAGGACTAACAAGGCAAGGGAATATACAATGGATGGTAGGACCCTAGGAAGTACAAGGGATCAGAGGGACCTTGGTGTACTTGTCCATAGATTACACAAGGCAGCAGCACAGGCAGATAAGGTGGTTAGGAAAGCATATGGGACACTTGCCTTTATTAACTGACATAGAGAATATAAGAGCAGGGAGGTTATGACGGAGCTGTATAAAATGCTAGTTAGGTTGCAGCTGGAGTACTGTGTACATTTTTATTCGCCGTACTATAGGAAGGATGTGATTGCACTGGAGAGGGTGCAGAGGAGATGCACCAGGATGTTGCCTCAGCTGGAGCATTTCAGCTACGAAGAGAGACTGGATCGGCTAGGGTTGTGTTCCTTAGTGCAGAGAAGGCTGAGGGGGGACATGATTGCTGTATACAAAATTATGAGGGGCATTGAAAGGTTAGATAAGAAGAAACGTTTTCCCTTAGTGGAGGTGTCAATATAAGAACATAGGAACATCGGAAGATATGAACAGGAGGAGGCCATTCAGCCCCTCGAGCCTATCCCGCCATTCAATGAGTTCATGGCTGATCCGTGGCCTCACTCCATATACCTGCCTTTGGCCCATATCCCCTAATATCTTTGCTTAACAAAAGTCTATCTATCTCAGATTTAAAATTAACAACTGTTCTAGCTTCAACTGCTGTTTGTGGGAGAGAGTTCCAAACCTCTACCACCCTTTGTGTGGTGAAGTGCTTCCTAACATCTCTCTTGAACGGTCTGGTCCTAATTTTTAGACTATGCCCCCTAGTTTTAGAATCTCCAACCAGTGGAAATAGTTTATCTTTATCTAGCCTGTCATTTCCTGTTAATATTTTGAAGACTTCGATCAGATCACCCCTTAACCTTTTAAATTCTAGCGAAAACAGGCCTAATTTGTGTAATCTCTCCTTGTAACTTAATCCCTGTAGTCCAGGTATCATTCTTGTAAACCTATGTTGCACTCCCTCCAAGGCCAATATACCCTTCCGAAGGTGTGGTGCCCAGAACTGCTCACAGTACTCCAAGTGGGGTCTAACCAGAGTTTTTTACAGCTGCAGCATAACCTCTCTGTCTTTATACTCCAATCCTCTAGATATAAAGGCTAGCATTCTATTAGCCTTTTTGATTATTTTCTGCACTTGTCATGGCATTTTAAAGATCTGTGCACCTGAACCCCCAAGTCTCTTTGGACATCCACTGTACTTAACCTCTTGCCATTCGGAAAGTAACTTGCTCTATCCTTTTTTGGTCCAAAATGGATAATCTCACACTTGCCCTCACTGAAATCCATCTGCCACAGTTTTGTCCACTCACCTAGTCTGTCAATATCTCTTTGCAATTTTATGCTATTATCTAGACTGTCTACAATGCCTCCTAACTTTGTATCGTCAGCAAATTTGGATATATGACTTACTATGCCATCATCCAAGTCATTAATGATTACTGTGAATAATTGAGGCCCCAACACAGATCCCTGTGGGACACCACTAGTTACATCCTCCCAATCGGAGTACTTACCCATTATCCCCACTCTCTGCCACCTACCACTCAACCAACTTTCTAACCATGTCAATAATTTGCCCTCAGCTCCATGGGCTTCTACCTTAGTTAACAGTCTCTTAGTTAACAGTCTACCATAGTTAACAGGGGGTATATATTTATGGTAAGGGGCAGGAGGTTTAGAGGGGTTTTGAGGAAAACCGTTTTTCACCCAGAGGGTGGTTGGAATCTGCAGCACACTGCCTGAAGAGGTGGTAGAGGCAGGAACCCTCACAATATTTAAGAAGTTTTTAGATGAGCACCTGAAATGCCACAGCAGACAAGGCTACGGGCCAAGTGCTGGAAAATGGGATTAGAATAGGCAGGTGCTTGATGGCTGGCACAGACACGATGGGCCAAAGGGTTTGTTTCTGTGCTGTATAACTCTATGACTGTATGATTACATTTAATCCCCACATTCCAAGTAGTGATATAGATTGTGAATAACTGGGCGCTCTGCCACTGATTGTTGCAGTACCCCACTAGTCATAGCCTGCCAACTTGAAAATAACCCATTTATTCCTACTCTCTGTTTTCTGTCTGTTAACCAATTCTCAATCCATGTCAGTATATTCCCCCCAATTCCATATGCTCTAATCTTGTTTACTAACCTCTTGTGTGGGACCATATCAAAAGCTTTCTAAAAGGGACAGAGATGAGATGATTAAACAGAGTCAAATGTTACTTGTCATTTGAACACAACAAATAGGAGTAAGAGTAAGACACACAAACACACAAACCTGCTCCACCATTGAAGAGGATCATGACTGATCTTCAAACTCAACTCCACTTTCGCACCTGATCTCCATATCCCTGGATTCCAAAAGCGTCCAAAAATCTATCGATTTCAATTTTTGAATATACTCAACAACTGAGCATCCACAGCCCTCTGGAGTAGAGAATTCCAAAGATTCATTAACGTTTGAGTGAAGAAGTGGCGTACTTTATTCACAGTGCTAGGCCCTTCAGCCTACTGTTCCATTTTTCTACCATTTTGAAATATCAAGTACCTTGTATGATTTAGTTCCCATCCTTGGTCGCCGTACAGCCACATCGCTGGAACTGTGTCTCTGTAATGACAAATAGATCAAACACATTTATCTCCATTTGTGTCATTAATTCGTCCACCATGTTACCAGCCCATCATGCACTCACAAAAACACCAGCATGGATTTGTAAAAGGCAGATCATGCTTGACCAATCTTACTGAATGTTTTGATGAAGTAACATGAAGGTTGATGAATGGAACATTGGAACACAGGACATAGGAATGTGAGGAGGCCATTCGGCCCCTTGAACCTGCTCTGCCATTTAACTAGATCATTGCTGATCTTCTACCTCAATGCCATTTTCCCGCACTATCCCATATCGCTTGATAGCTTTAATATGTAGAAATCTATCAATCTCAGTCTTGAACATACTCAATGACTGAGCTTCCACAGCCCTCTGAGATAGAGGCTTCCAAAGATTCACCACCCTCTGAGTGAAGAAGTTCCTCCTCATCTCAGTCCTAAATGGCTGATTCCTTATTCTGAGACTGTGTCCCCTGGTTCTAGACCCTCAACCAGGGGAAACATCCTTCCTGCATCTACTCTGTCGATCCCTGTATGCCTCAATAAGATCACCTCTCATTCTTCTAAACTCTAGAGAATATGGGTCCTGTCTCCTCAATCTCTCCTCTTAGGACAATATTGCCATCTCAGGAATCAGCCTGGTAAACCTTTGTTCCACTCCCTCTATAGCAAGTATGTCCTTCCTTAGATAAGGAGACCAAAACTGTACACAGTACTCCAGTGTGCGGTCCAATTGCAGCATGACATCTTTACTCCTGTACTCAAATCCTCTTGCAATAAAGGCCAACATGGCATTTGCCTTCATACTTGCTTTCTGCACCTGCATGTTGGCTTTCAGTGGCTTATGAACAAGGACACCCAGGTCCGTCCCTTTGGACATCAATACTTCCCAATCTCTCACCATTTATGAAATATTCTGAATTTCTGTTTTTACGACTAAATTGGATGACTTCACATTTTCCCACATTATATTCCATCTGCCATGATCTTGCCCACTTACTTAGCCTGTCTAAATCCCCTTGAAGACTCTTTGCATCCTCCTCAGAACTTACGTTCCCAGCTAGTTATATGTCATCATCAAACTAGGGAATGTTACATTTGTTCCTCACATCCAAATCATTGATATAGATTATGAAAAGCTGGGGCTGAAGCAAGGATCATTTCGGAACCCCACTGGTCACAACCTGCCAACCTAGGATTGACCCGTTTATCCCCACTCTCTGGTTTTTGTCCACTAACCAATTCCCAATCCGTATCAATATATTACCCCCAATCCCATGCATTCTAATTTTGCTCACTAACCTCCTTTGTGGGACCTTATCGAAAGCCTTCTGAACATCCAAATACATCACATCCACTGGTTCCCCCTTATCTATTCTGCTGGTTACATCCTCAAAAGCTCCAACAGGTTTGGCAAATATGATTTCTCTTTCATCAATCCATGTTGGCTCTGCCCAATCCTACCATTATTTTCTAAGTGTCCGATTATGACATGCTTTATAATAGATTCTAGCAATTTCCTTACTACTGAGACCAGAGGTCTGTAGTCACGCGTTTTCTCTCGCCCTCCTTTCTAAATAATGGGGTACACTTGCTACCATCTACTTTTCAGGAACCATTCCAGAATCTATAGAATTTTGGAAGATAATCACCAATGTACCCACCATCTCCACAGCCACCTCTTTCAACACTCTGGGATGTAGATTATCAGCTCAGGGGATTTATTAACTTTCAATCCATATAATTTCTCCAATGCTACTTTTTTACTTATACTAATTTATTTCACTTCCTCATTCTCACTTGTCTCTTGGTTCACAGAATAATACAATGCAGAAGAGGCCCTTCGGCCCACCGAGTCTGTGCCGACCAACAACCACCCATTTATACTAACACTACAGTAATCCCATATTCCCTATCACCTCCCTACATTAGGGGCAATTTACAACAGCCAATTTACCTTTCACCTGCAAGTCTTTTGGATGTGGGAGGAAACCGGAGCACCCGGCGAAAACCCACGCAGACACAGGGAGAACTTGCAAACTCCACACAGGCAGTACCCATTATCGAACCCAGGTCCCTGGAGCTGTGAGGCTGCGGTGCTAACCACTGCGCCACTGTGCCGCCCATAAACTCAGGGATACAAGAGCAACCAAAATTCTCCTCCTGGGGAATAAAGCGTTTCCATCAGAAAGTCCCTTGAAAAGTAAAGTTTTAGGTAATGGAATTGGCGGGGAGTATATACCCACACCTTTATATAAAGCAGGACTAATGAGTGACTTAATATCAAAAGAGTGCGTAATTAGATTACTTGATTGACACCCTCGATCGCCGGACGAAGAATTGGTTGTGTTACATCAATATGCTGAAGCAATATTGTCACAGGGAGGAGGATAATCCAGTGCAGATAAGTTAGGTAATCGGGACTGTTGAGAAGGAAAAGAATAGTGAGAATGAGGCAGAATCAGGACTAGAAAATTCTGAGATTAAACCTCCAACTATCAGATTAGCAAACACAGAATGGCGAGGAAAATTGGTGAACATGCTTTTGCACTTACAGGCAAAACAACGTGAAGACCTAAGAAGGCTTTTCACAACCTTTAAAAGAGTTTGTAGGGATAAGGCAGGATCTACACCCTTAGCCACACATGATGTGGGTACAGGGGGAACCATTCCTTTAAAAAAAACATCCTTGCCATTTAGGTCCAGTCAGACAGGTCCAAGTGAAAGCTGATATATAATGCATGCCAGAGGGCACCTTAGTTGAACCTGGTCAGGACAACTGGAATTCATTGGTGGTTTTGATGCCTACACCTGGTGTGTTGGCCCTAATTTGCATAGATTATAGAAAATTCAGACTCCTACACAAATTCTCATTGATAAGACTGGATGAACAGAGTGGGCAACACCATGTGTCTTAAAGAGACAAATGTTTTGGAGGGATACTGCCAATTTCCTTTGACACCCAAAGATAAGGAAAAGTCAGCTTCTGATCCAGGACAAATTTTCAATATCAAGTGATCTTCTTTTCTTCTTTTCTTTTAGCCTCCTTATCTCGAGAGACAATGAATAAGCGCCTGGAGGTGGTCAGTGGTTTGTGAAGCAGCGCCTGGAGTGGCTATAAAGGCCAATTCCAGAGTGACAGGCTCTTCCACAGGTGCTGCAGAGAAATTTGTTTGTCGGGGCTGTTACACAGTTGCCTCTCCCCTTTCGCCTCAGTCTTTTTTCCTGCCAACTACTAAGTCTCTTCGACTCGCCACACTTCAGCCCCGTCTTTATGGCTGCCCGCCAGCTCTGGCGAACGCTGGCAACTGACTCCCACGACTTGTGATCAATGTCACAGGATTTCATGTCACGTTTGCAGACGTCTTTAAAGCGGAGACATGGACGGCCGGTAGGTCTGATACCAGTGGCGAGCTCACTGTACAATGTGCCTTTGGGGATCCTGCCATCTTCCATGCGGCTCACATGGCTAAGCCATCTCAAGCGCCGCTGACTCAGTAGTGTGTATAAGCTGGGGATGTTGGCCGCCTCGAGGACTTCTGTGTTGGAGGTGCGGTCCTGCCACCTGATGCCAAATATTCTCTGGAGGCAGCGAAGATGGAATGAATTGAGACGTCGCTCTTGGCTGACATACGTTGTCCAGGCCTCGCTGCCATAGAGCAAGGTACTGAGGACACAGACCTGATACACTCGGACTTTTGCGTTCCGTGTCAGTGCACCATTTTCCCACACTCTCTTGGCCAGTCTGGACATAGCAGTGGAAGCCTTTCCCATGCGCTTGTTGATTTCTGCATCTAGAGACAGGTGACTGGTGATAGTTGAGCCTAGGTAGGTGAACTCTTGAACCACTTCCAGAGTGTGGTTGCCAATATTGATGGATGGAGCATTTCTGACGTCCTGCCCCATGATGTTCGTTTTCTTCAGGCTGATGGTTAGGCCAAATTCATTGCAGGCAGCCGCAAACCTATCGATGAGACTCTGCAGGCACTCTTCAGTGTGAGATGTTAAAGCAGCATCGTCAGCAAAGAGGAGTTCCCTGATGAGGACTTTCCGTCCTTTGGACTTCGCTCTTAGACGGGCAAGGTTGAACAACCTGCCCCCTGATCTTGTGTGGAGGAAAATTTCTTCTTCAGAGGACTTGAACGCATGTGAAAGCAGCAGGGAGAAGAAAATCCCAAAAAGTGTGGGTGCGAGAACACAGCCCTGTTTCACGCCACTCAGGATAGGAAAGGGCTCTGATGAGGTGCCACCATGTTGAATTGTGTCTTTCATATTGTCATGGAATGAGGTGATGATACTTAGTAGCTTTGGTGGGCATCCAATCTTTTCTAGCAGTCTGAAGAGACCACGTCTGCTGACGAGGTCAAAGGCTTTGGTGAGATCAATGAAAGCAATGTAGAGGGGCATCTGTTGTTCACAGCATTTCTCCTGTATCTGACGAAGGGAGAACAGCATGTCAATGGTCGATCTCTCTGCACGAAAGCCACACTGTGCCTCAGGGTAGACGTGCTTGGCCAGCTTCTGGAGCCTGTTTAGAGCAACTCAAGCAAAGACTTTCCCCACGATGCTGAGCAGGGAGATTCCACGGTAGTTGTTGCAGTCACCGCGGTCACCTTTGTTTTTATAGAGGGTGATGATATGATATTGGCATCGCGCATGTCTTGGTTTACTGCTCCCTCGTCCCAGCACAGGCAAAGCAGTTCATGTAGTGCTGAGAGTATAGCAGGCTTGGCACTCTTGATTATTTCAGGGGTAATGCTGTTCTTCCCAGGGGCTTTTCCGTTGGCTCGAGAATCAATGGCATCACTGAGTTCCGATTTGGTTGGCTGTATTTCCAGCTCATCCATGACTGGTAGAGGCTGGGCTGCATTGAGGGCAGTCTCAGTGACAACATTCTCCCTGGAGTACAGTTCGAGGTAGTGCTCAACCCAGCGGTCCATTTGTTTGTTTTGGTCAGTGATTATGTCTCCTGATTTAGATTTGAGGGGGTGATCTTCTTGATGGTCGGCCCAAGAGCTGTCTTAATGCCATCATACATTCCTCTGATGTTTCCGGTGTCTGAGGCCAGCTGAATATGACTGTATAGGTGTTGCCAGTAGTCGTTTGCGCAGCGCCTGGCTGTTCTTTGTGCAGTGCTTCTGGCTGCTTTAAGTGCTGCGGATGTTAAATCGCTGGGGGCTTTCTTGTAGTTCAACAGTGCAATGCGCTTAGCGGCTATGACAGGTTCCAGCTCTTCATTATGAGATTGAAACCAGTCTGCATTTCTCTTCGCACTTTTGCCGTAGGTGGTCAAAGCTGACTCGTAGATGGCGTCTCTGATGTGGGCCCACTTGGTCTCAGCATCCCCTGTGGGAGTGTTTTGAAGGGCTGTTACAAGTGAATTTAGAAATTTTTGTAACAGCTGTGGGTGAGAAATTCTGCTCGTGTTGATGCGCGGGTGGCCCTTCTGCTTGGAATGATGCAACTTCTTTGGGCTGAGTCTAACCTTGCTGCACACCAGGGAGTGGTCGGTGTCGCAGACCGCCCTGTGGAAGCTGCGTGTGATTTGAACACTGTTTAAGGCGGCTCGCCTTGTGACAATGAGGTCTAGCTGGTGCCAACGACGCGATCTTGGGTGCCTCCAAGAAACGTGATGTTTTAGTGTGAAAGAACGAGTTGGTGATGCAGAGGTTATGATAGGTACACAACTCAAGCAGTCTCTACCCGTTCTCATTCATCCTTCCAACGCCATAGCGCCCAAGGCAGGAGGGCCATGAGTCATGGTCGGCCCCAACCCTGGCATTAAAGTCCCCCAGCAGGAATAGGTGTTCGGTGTTGGGGATGCTGCTAATGATGTTATGGAGTTCCTCGTAGAACTGATCTTTAGCTTCAGGTGGGGAGCAGAGTGTTGGAGCATAGATGCTGAGTAGGTGTACTGGACCAGAGGTGCTGAGCAGTCGGATGGACAGTATGCGTTCCGAGCCATTTGAGGGAGGCTCTATCATGCTGAGCAAGGATTTTCTGATGGCGAAGCCCACTCCATGCTGTCTTGGTTCTTCAGGATCCCTACCCTGCCAGAAGAAGGTGTAGTCTTGCTCTGCTGGATATCCACTCGTGGGGAGGCGAGTCTCCTGAAGTGCTGCAATGTCCACATTGAGTCTACTGAGCTCGTTGTTAATGATGGCGGTCTTCCGAGAATCATTGATTTGTGTAAGGTCTTCCGACAGGCCAGGACACATAGTTCTGATGTTCCAGCTTGCAAAGCGAAGGGCTGGTACCTTCTTTCCTTTTTTCGTGTTGTTTGGTGCGGTGTATCAGTCCACCTTTCGGGCAATGACCCTGAGCTCCAAGCACCCATTGAAGCAGGCAGACTGTGGCGGGACAGAACCTTATTGACCGGGGGCTGCCCGGTTTGAGGCGGGCGGTAGCTGTCCAGTGAGGTGCGATGCCCTCTCCCACTGACAAAGGCAACCCGTGGCGCCTAGTTTCTACGCCAATTTATCTGGACTTATAACCCGTAACTGCTGCCTTCCGTGTTGTTTCAGTCACTGTGAGGCAACTATGGAGTGACCTCTCCATGGCGCATGCCTGGGCGAATTTATGGAGGTTGAGAGTTACCCAGTCGTCAAAACCCCCCTCTCGGCCTTTCTGATGGGGTCCAAAGGAGTGCAGAGCACGACGTTTGGCACCAGTATGGCTGCAGGAACTGCCGGAAACATGCCAAAGGTGACACATGACCGCCTACGGGGTTCCGCTCCGCATTATCTGTTCGGGTTTACTCCCTTAGCCTTAGTCTCTCCCGAGATGCCCACAAGGCAGTGGGGTTGTTAGGGCCCCTACACAGGTGTAGGATGATGCCAGTGGGAGGAGGGGATGCGAGGGGGAGGGGTGGAGGGAGGGGGATGCGAGGGGGAGCTGGGAAGGGGGCTGTAAGGGGGTGGGGGGGCGCGGGGGAAAGGGGTGCGGGGGGAAGATGGTGCGAGGGGGGGCGCTGGGACGGGGCTGTGAGGGGGTGAGCTGAGAGGGTGGAGCAGGGAATGGGAAGGGGACGGGGGGGCAAAGGGGGGGAAGGGGGAGGGGAAGGTGGTGGGGAAAGTGGGTGCAGGTAATAAGCCATTTCCTCAGTGCCCACCATCGACGTCCGGAAAGCTCATCCACGTCCTTCGGGAGGTGAAGCATCTTTTGGCAGACTTACAAAGATTTGCGAAGGTTTTTTTTGATGTTTTTTAAATAGAGGCATTCCGCATTGCCGACAGTGCGCTGCAGATGATCTCCGAGCCATCTCCCGCGGGCACTTTGAAGTTGCGGCGTGATGCCACACAGGTTAAGGGGAACTCGAGAAATGTCTAAGAGAATAGCGAAGCAAGTTGTGGCCAGTGTTCCTCCCTGTGCAGTTCACCTGTCTGAGGTGATGGACGAGAGGGACACTTGGAAGGAAAAGACAAAACAACTGGCAGACTATGTTTGGAAGGTTGAAATGGGCGAATTGGAACAACCTTTGTAAAATTTAAAGCCAAAAATGCTTTGATGGAATCTGTTGATGTAGTCTTATCATTTTTCAGGTAAAAATAATGTCACCACCGATGCTGTGTCATGAATTTAATGATGTTAACTCATATAAATGGCGATGTGATAATGAAAATGCTTTAAATTATTATCAGAGTGAATGGTGCGTGAATGCGAAAAAAAGTTGATGTTTTTCCATTTTTTTCTGCATTGTGATGAAACGCATTTCGGGAATGGTGTTTCATTCCGCCAAGGGCGGAGGCGTCACGGACTTGAATTATTTTTCTCCTCAGAGACTTTGTAAGCCAGTTAGTAAACTGAGTAGTAAATATAGTTCATTGTGGAGTAGAACACTTTCCTTTTGAAAGAGGAAACAGTGTAATGTATTTGTATAATATGAAGTAATGATGTTATGATGTGATGACATCATGACGTAAATGAATACTCCTTGAACTGGCCATGCTTGGTGTCCATCTTTGTCTGTTATTGCCACCCAAATATATCACACTCTTCAAGCCCATCTCCAATTGACTTGTGTAAGATCTAATGGAATCTGATTTTACCACCTTTCTAAATCTTAACAAGTAATGTCTCCTCATTTCCACTCGGCTTTTCTGTCCCACAAGTCAAGCAACAGCCTGACATAGTCATACTTAGCGAATCATACCTTCCAGACAATATCCCACACTCCTCCATCACCATCCCTGGGTATATCCTGTCCCACTGGCAAGACAGACCCACCAGAGATGGTGGGGCAGAGTGTATACAGTCAGGAGGGAGTGGTCCCAACATTGACTCCAAAACCCATGAAGTCTCATGGCGTCAGGTCAAACATGAGCAAGGAAACCACCTGCTGATTGGAGAGTGGCAAATGTGAGACCATTACTCCAAACAGGATGTAAGGACATTGCTGATAACTACAGGCTGGTCAGTTTAACATCAGTGGTGGGAAAGGTTTGAGAAACAATAATCAGGGAAAAAATCAAGAGGCACTTGTAGCGGTTTGAGCTGATTCAGGAGATCCAGACTGATTTGTAAAAGGCAGATCATGTTTGACTAATTTAATTTTTGTGAAGTAACAGAGAAAGTTGATAGGAAAGTGTTTGACAAAGTACCATATGAAAAGCTGGTCAACAAAAGTGAGGCTAATAGAATAGGAGGGCCAGTGTCAGCTTGGATAAAAATTTGCTTAAGGGCAGAAAATAGGGAGTCGTGGTAAATGCCTGTTTTTTCAGACTGGAGGATGGTAGACAGTGGTGTTCCCCAAGGTTCAATGCGAGGACCACTGCTTTTTTGCTATATATAAATGATTTGAAAATTGGAATACAGAGTAGAATTTCAAAATTTGCCGATGATACCAAACTTGGGAGTGTGGCAAATAGTGAGGATGATACCAATCGAGTGCCACAGGACATAAATAGGCTACACAATGGGAAGACAAGTGGCAAATGGAATTTTATACAGAGAAGTGTGAGATGATGCATTTGGCAGAAGGGAGAGGGAGAGGCAATACATATACTTAATGGCACAGTTCTAAAGAGTGTACAGGGATAAAGAGAACTGGGAGTGCATGTGTATCAATCTTAGAAGGTGGCAGGATATATCGAGAGAGTGGTCAGTAAAGCCTATGGGATCTTGGGCTTCATTAGTTGAAGTATTGACTACAAAAGCAGCGAGGTTATACTCAACCCTTAGAGAGCTTTGGTTAGGCCACAACTCGAGTATTGTGTCCAGTTCTGCCCATCAAGCTATCGGAAGGATGTAAGGGTGCTCTAGAGGATGCAGAGGTGATTTACCAGCATGGTTCCAGGATGAGGCAAATTAGCTACAAAGCGAGTTTGGAAAAGACAGGGTTATGTAGCACCTATTCAGATAGAGGACTGTACCGCTCCACTCACTGATCAATAACACATGTCCCATTATGTAGCACCTATTCAGATAGAGGACTGTACCGCTCCACTCACTGATCAATAACACATGTCCCATTATGTAACACCTATTCCGATAGAGGACAAACCTCTCAATTCACTGATCAATAACACATGTCCCATTATGTGGCACCTATTCAGATAGAGATCTGTACCGCTCCACTCACTGATCAATAACACATGTCCCATTATGTAGCATCTATGCAGAAAGAGGTCAAGCCACTCACCTCACTGATCAATAACATATATCTCATAACGTACCAACTATTCAGATAGAGGACTGGACCTCTCCACCCACTGATCAATAACACATAAATCATTATGTAGCAACTATTCAGATAGAGGACTGGACCTCTCCACTCACTGATCAATAACACATGTCCCATTATGTAGCACCTATTCAGATAGAGGACTGCACCTCTCCACTCACTGATCAATAGCACATAGTTCATCAAGTAGCGCCTATTCAGAAAGACGACTGTAGCTCTCCACTCACTGATCAAAGACACAAGTCCTATTGTGTAGCACCTATTCAGATAGAGGACAGTACCTCTCCTGTCTCTGAATATTAGCATATGTCTCATTATGTAGCATCTATTCAGACAGAGGTCAAACCTTTCCACTCACTGATCAATACCACAGGAAGCCGAGTGCTGCACTAATTCAGATAGACGGGTGTATCTCCCACACACTGATCATAACACATGTTCAGTTAGGTGTCACCTATACATGTAGAGGACAAACCTCTCATTTCACTGATCAATGAGACATGTCCCATTATGCAGCACCTATTCAGATTGTGGGCAAACCACAGCACTCACTGATCAATACACATGGCTAATTATGCAGCACCTATTCAGAAAGAGGACTGTACCTCTCCAGTCACTGATCAGTAACACATGAACGATCACATAGCACCTATTCAGATGGAGGGCGAACCTCTCCACACACTGATCAATAACACATGACCCATTACGTAGCACCGATTCAGATAGAGGACAAACCTCTCCACTCACTGATCAATAACACATGACCCATTATGTAGCACCGATTCAGATAGAGGACTGTATCTCTCCACTCACTGATCAATAACACATGTCCCATTATGTAGCACCTATTCAGATAGAGGACTGTATCTCTCCACCCCCTGATCAATTACACATGAACCCTTACGGAGCTCTCATTCAGATTGAGGACTGTACCTCTCCACTCATTGATCAATAGCACATGTCCCATTATGTAGCATCTATGCAGAAAGAGGTCAAGCCACTCACCTCACTGATCAATAACATATATCTCATAACGTACCAACTATTCAGATAGAGGACTGGACCTCTCCACCCACTGATCAATAACACATAAATCATTATGTAGCAACTATTCAGATAGAGGACTGTATCTCTCCACCCCCTGAACCCTTATGGAACTCTCATTCAGATCGAGGACTGTACCTCTCCACTCACTGATCAATAAAACAAATCCAATTATGTAGTATCTATTCAGATGGAGGATGGTACTTCTTCTCTCACTGATCAATAACAAATGTCCCATTATGCAGCAACTATTCAGATAGAGGACAAACCTCTCAAATCACTGATCAATAAGACATGTCCTATTATGTAGCACCTACTCAGACAGAGGGATGTACCTCTCCACTCTCTGCTCACTAACACATGTCCCATTATTTCGCACTATTCAGACAGAGGACTGTACCTCTCTATTCACTGATCAGTAACACATGAATGATCATGTAGCACTTATTCAGATGGAGGAATAACATCTGGAATATTGTGTGTAGTTTTGGTCTCCTTATCTGAAGAAGGATGTTCTAGCTATCGAGGGAGACAGTGAATGTTTACCAGACTGCTTTCTGGGATGTTGGGGCTGACGTATGAGGAGAGATTGAGCCAGTCAGGATTATATTCGCTGGAGTTCAGAAGAGTGAGGGGGCATCTCATGGAAACCTATAAGGTTCCAACAGGACTTGACAGGGTAGATGCAGGAAGGATGTTTCCATTGGTGGGGGAGTGCAGAACCAGGGTCATAGTCTCAGGATACGGGGTAAACCTTTCAGGACTGAGATGAGGAGAAATTTCTTCACCCAGACAGTGGTGAGACTGTGGAATTCGCCACAACAGAAAACAGTTGAGGCCAAAACATTGTATGTTTTCAAGAAGGAATTAGATATAGCTCTTGGGTCTAAAGGGAACAAAGGGTATGGGGGCAACAGCGGGAACAGGTTACTGAGTTGGATGATAAACCATGACCATAAATAATAGCGGAGCAGGCTCGAAGGGTGGAATGGCCTACTCCGGCTCCTACTTTCTATGTTTCTGTATTATGTAGCACCTATTCAGATCGAGGACTGGACCTCTCCACTCACTGATCAATAATACATGTCCCATTATTTAGCACCTATTCAGATCGAGGACTGGACCTCTCCACTCACTGATCAATAACACATGTTCCATTATGTAATACCTATTCAGGTAGAGATCAAACCTCTACACTCACTGATCAATGACACATGCCCCATGATGAATCATCTATTCTGATAGCGGACTGTACCTCTCCACTCACTGATTAATAACACATGTCCCATTATGGAGCACCAGTTCTGACAGCGGGCTGTATCTCTCCACTTACTGATCAATAACACATTATGTCTCCCCCAGGCGAACCTGCAAAGAGACAGGCACCAGCGAACCGGAGTTTCAGCGCCATGAAATCGGCCGTGAGAGGCCAGGGAAAGAGCAAGATCAAGGTGGACCTGCGACAAGACAAGCATTGGTGAGCTGGAGTTCCAGCAGCTGCAAATAGGCTGCGAGAGGCCATGGAAAGCGTGAGACCACGGCGGACCTGCGAGGAGACAGGCACTGGTAAGCGGGACTTTCAGCAGCTTAGAAGAGGCTGCAAGAGTGCTGGGAAAGAGCGAAACCCAGACAGACGTGCGAAGTGACAGGCACGGGCGAGTGGGAGTTCCAGCAGCTTAATGGAGGCAGACTCTCACACACTCTCACAGGGACAGAGACAGAGACAGAGTTCCACAATTGAAATCACAGTTCAGAAAGTGACGCATTGCAAGGGGAGGCAGCTGATTCGTAATTAGGAACAGGTGGGTATTGTGACCCTCTTTTACTACTTTCAGTAGCTGAAGTATAAGTAAAGGTGGGAATTTAGATTTTAGTTGGTAGTGTTTGGAGTGGAATGAGGTCAATAGCGTAATTAGCATTCTAAAATAAAGGAAGTAACTAAGGAGCTTAATCTCAGGCTAAGTCATGGAAGGAGAGTTCAGCCCCATGGCATGCTTCTCCTGCACTATGTGGAAAATCAAGGGCACTTCCAGTGTTCCTGGCGACCATGTGTGCAGGAAGTGTGTCCAGCTGCAGCTACAGGCATTGTGCAGCTGGAGCTGTGGATGGATTCACTGTGGAGCATCCGTGATGTTGAGGACGTCGTGGATAGCACGTTTAGCGAGGTGGTCACACCACAGATAATGGCTGCAGAGGCAGAAAAGGGATGGGTGACCACTAGAAGAAGTAGTAGGCGCAGACAGGCAGTGCAGGGGTCCCCTGTGGCCACCTCCCCCCCTCAAACAGATATATTACTTTGAATATTGTTGGGGGGATGGCCTCCTAGGGGAAAGCACAAACAGCCAAGTTTGTGGCACCACGGAGGGCTCTGCTGCACAGGAGAGAGCGAAAAAGAGTTTGAGAGCCATAGTGATAGAGGATTCAATAATAAGGGGAACAGACAGGTCTTTCTGTGGCCGCAAACGAGACTCCAGGATGGTATGTTGCCTCCCTGGTGTTCGGGTCAAGGATGTCTCGGAGAGGATGCAGGACATTCTGAGGTCATAATGCACATTGGTACCAATGACACAGGGAGAAAAAGGGATGAGGTCCTGCAACAAGAATTTAGGGAGTCAGGTAGCAGATTACAAAGCAGGACCTCAAAGGTTGTAATCTCTGGATTACTCCCGGTGCCACGTACTAGTGAGTATCGGAATAGGAGGATAGAGCAGATGAATGTGTGGATGAGGAGATGGTGCAGGAGGGAGGGCTTTAGTTTCCTGGATCACTTGGTCTGTGTCTGACAAAGGTGGGACCTGTACAAGTTGGACGGGTTGCATCTTAACCAGAACAGGACCAACATCCTTGCTGGGAGGTTTGCTAGTGCTGTTGGAGCGGGGTTTAAACTAATTTGGCAGGGCGATGGGATACAGAGTGGAGGTACGGAAGGGGTGTTGCACAGTCAAATATAGAAGAGAATACTGAGTCAGTCTGGAAGGCAGAGCAAATATAGAACTGTTAAGGCGCAAGTGAAAAATGCAAGGCTCAATTGCATCTATTTCAATGCAAGGAGTCTTACTAGTATGGCAGATGAATTGTGGGCATTAATTAGCACATGGGATTATGATATTGTTGCTATCACAGAGATATGGTTGAGGAGGGGCAGGACTGACAGCTCAATATTCCAGGGTATAGAATCTTCAGGTGAGACAGGGGAGGGGGTAAAATAGGAAGTGGCATTGCACTGTTGATCAAGGAGTCAATTACTGCAGTATGGAGGGATGATATCTTAGAAGGTTCCTCAAATGAGGCCATATGGGTAGAACTTAAAAACAAAAAGGGGGCAATGACTACTGCAGACCTTCAAACAGTCAGGGAGAGATAGAGCAGCAAATATGTCGGCAAATCTCAGAGATGTGTAAAAATAATAGGGTAATAATAGTAAGGGATTTCAATTTCCCCAATATCAACTGGGATAGGCTTCGTGCAAAAGGCTTAAAGGAGTAAAATACATACAGTACGTAGAAAGTCCTACAAGAGAAGGGGCAGTACTGGACCTAATTCTAGGGTTTTAAGCCGAGCAAGTGGTAGAAGTGTCAGTGGTGGAGCATTTTGGAGAAAATGACCATAGCTCTGTAAGATTTAAGGTAGTTATGGAAAAGGTCAAAGATAGATCTGAAATAAAGGTACTGAATTGGGGGAAGGCCGATATCAATATGATAAAACAAGATCTGGCCAAAGTGGACTGGTAGCAGATACTTGAAGGAAAGTCTACATCGGACCAGTAGGAGACATTCAAAGAGGAAATAGGGAGAGTTCAGAGCAAACACGTACCCGTGAAGGTGAAGGGTAGGACCAACAAGTCCATGGAACCCTGGATGACAAGGGATATGGAGGATTGGATAAGGAAAATAAAGGAGGCTTATGGCAGGTTCAGAATGCTCACAATAGCGGAGGCACAAGAAGACTATAGAAAGTGTAGGGGGGTACTTAAAAAAGTAATTAGCAGAGTGAAGTGGGAACATGAAAAAGCACTGGCGGGCAAGATAAAAGAAAATCCTAAGGTGTTTTATAAGTAGATTCAGGGAAAGAGGATGACCAGGGAAAGAGTAGGGCCCATTAGGGACCAAAGTGGCAATCTGCGTGTGGAGCCGGAGGACATAGGTGAGGTTTTAAATGATTACTTTTCATCTGCATTCACTATGGAGAAGGAAGATGTAGATGTAGTGATCAGGGAGGGGGATTGTGATAAACTTGAACATATTAGCATTGAAAGGGAGGAAGTATTTGCAGTTTTAGCGGGCTCAAAAGTGGATAAATCCCCAGGCCCACATCAGATGTATCCCAGGCTGTTATGTGAGGCAAGGGGGGAGACTGCAGGGACTCTGACACAAATTTTCAAATCCTCTCTAGTCACAGGAGAGGTACCAGAGGACTGGAGGACAGCGAATGTGGTCCCATTATTCAAGAAGGGTAGCAGGGATAAACCAGGTAATTACAGGCCAGAGAGTCTAACATCGGTGGTTGGGAAACTATTGAAAAAAAATTCTGAAGGACAGGATTTATCTCCTCTTGGAGAGGCAGGAATTACTCAGGGATAGTCAGCATGGCTTTGTCAGGTGAGATGGTGTTTAACTAAATTGATTGAATTTTTTGAGGCAGTGACTCGATGTGTAGATGAGGGTAGAGCAGTTGATGTAGTCTACATGGACTTCAGTAAGGCTTTCGATAAGGTCCCACATGGGAGATTGGTTAAGAAGGTAAGAGCCCATGGGATCCAGGACAATTTGGCAAACTGGATGCAAAATTGACTCAGTGGCAGGAGGCAGAAGGTAATGGTTGAGGGTTGTTTTTGCGAGTGGAAGCCTGTGACCAGTGGTGTACGACAGGGATCGGTGCTGGGTCCCTTGCTCTTTGTAGTGTACTTTAATGATTTAGACGTGAATACAGGAGGTATGATCAGTAAGTTGGCAGATGACACCAAAATTGGTGGTGTCATAAATAGTGAGGAGGAAAGCCTTAGACTACAGGACAATATATATGGGCTGGTAAGATGGGCAGAACTGTGGCAAATGGAATTTAATACTGAGAAGTGTGAAGTGATGCATTTTGGGAGGACTAACAAGGAATATACAATAGTAGTACCCTAGGAGATACAGAGTGTCAGCGGGACCTTGGTGTACTTGTCCACAGATCAATGATGGCAGCAGCACAGGTCGATAAGGAAGTTCGGAAGGGATATGGATTACTTGCCTTTATTAGCCGAGACATAGAATATAAGAGCAGGGAGGATATGATAGAGCTGTGTAAAACATTAGTTAGGCCACAGCTAGAGTACTGTGTGCAGTTCTGGGAACCACACTATAGGATGGATGTGATTGCACTGGAGAGAGTTCAGAGGAGATTCACCAGGATGTTGCCTGGGCTGGAGCATTTCAGCTATGAAGAGAGACTGAAAAGGCTAGGGTTGTTTTCCTGAGAGCAGAGAAGGATGAGGGGAGATATGATTGAGGTAGACAAAATTATGTAGGGAATTGATAGACTGGATAGGAAGAAATGTTTCCCTTAGCAGAGGTGGCAATAACCAGGGGGCATAGATTTAAGGTAAGGGGCGGGAGGTTTGGAGTGGATTTGAGGAAAAATATTTTCACCCAGAGGGTGTTTGGAATCTGAAATGCTCTGCCTGAAGAGGAACAGGAACCCTCACGACATTTAAGAAGTATTTCGATGAGCATTTGAAATGCCATAGCAAACAGGCCTACGGACCAAGTGCTGGAAAATGGGAGTAAGTTCTTGATAGCCAGCATAGACATGATGGGCCGAAGAATCCGTTTCTGTGCTGTCTAACTCTGTGACTCTATTTCTCATTATGTAGCACCTATTCAGATAGAGGACTGGACCTCGCCATTCTGTTATGGTCCTGTAGTTTTTTTTCCGGGAACATGTGGCTTGCATTTAAGGTTTGCAGAGGATCAGTATTGCTTTCAGGACCAGTAAGCCGCAGGAGTTATAGAAAGGTGCACATCCAGTTGCCTTGGAAATAGCCATTTGGAGACTGCGATTCAAAGTGTGCATTCTTACTTATCAATAACACGTGTCCCATTATGTACCACCTATTCAAGCAGAGGACAGACCTCAACACTCACTGACAAATAATGTATGTCCCATTACGTAGTACCTATTCAGAAAGAGATCAAATCATTCCACTCACAAATCAATTAAGCATGACCCATCATGTAGCACCTTTTCAGATAGAGGACTGTGCGTCTCCACTCACTGATCAATCACACATGTCTCATTATGATCAATCTATTCAGATGGAGGACTGTACCTCTGCACTCACTGATCAATAGCACATGAACTATCATGTAGCACCTATTCAGCAAGAGGACTGTACTTCTCCATCACTGTTCATTAACACATGGCTCATTATGCAGCAGCTATTCAGATAGAGGCCAAACCTCACCACTCACTGATCAATAACACATGTCCCATTATGTAGCACCTGCCATCATTAACAACGAGCTCAGTAGACTCAATGTAGACATTGCAGCACTTCAGGAGACTCGCCTCCCTGCGAGTGGATCTCTAGCAGAGCAAGACTACACCTTCTTCTGGCAGGGTAGGGATCCTGAAGAACCAAGACAGCATGGAGTGGGCTTCGCCATCAGAAACTCCTTGCTCAGCATGATAGAGCCTCCCTCAAATGGCTCGGAACGCATACTGTCCATCCGACTGCTCACCACCTCTGGTACAGTACACCTACTCAGCATCTATGCTCCAACACTCTGCTCCCCACCTGAAGCTAAAGACCAGTTCTACGAGGAACTCCGTAGCATCATTAGCAGCATCCCCAACACCGAACACCTGTTCCTGCTGGGGGACGTTAATGCCAGGGTTGGGGCCAACCATGACTCATGGCCCTCCTGCCTTGGGCGCTATGGCGTTGGAAGGATGAATGAGAACGGGCAGAGACTGCTTGAGTTGTGTACCTATCATAACCTCTGCATCACCAACTCGTTCTTTCACACTAAACCCTGTCACCAGGTTTCATGGAGGCACCCAAGATCGCGTCGTTGGCACCAGCTGGACCTCATTGTCACAAGGCGAGCCGCCTTAAACAGTGTTCAAATCACACGCAGCTTCCACAGTGCGGACTGCGACACCGACCATTCCCTGGTGTGCAGCAAGGTTAGACTCAGCCCAAAGAAGTTGCATCATTCCAAGCAGAAGGGCCACCCGCGCATCAACACGAGCAGAATTTCTCACCCACAGCTGTTACAAAAATTTCTAAATTCACTTGTAACAGCCCTTCAAAACACTCCCACAGGGGATGCTGAGACCAAGTGGGCCCACATCAGAGACGCCATCTATGAGTCAGCTTTGACCACCTACGGCAAAAGTGCGAAGAGAAATGCAGACTGGTTTCAATCTCATAATGAAGAGCTGGAACCTGTCATAGCCGCTAAGCGCATTGCACTGTTGAACTACAAGAAAGCCCCTAGCGATTTAACATCCGCAGCACTTAAAGCATCCAGAAGCACTGCACAAAGAAAAGCCAGGCGCTGCGCAAACGACTACTGGCAACACCTATGCAGTCATATTCAGCTGGCCTCAGACACCGGAAACATCAGAGGAATGTATGATGGCATTAAGAAAGCTCTTGGGCGAACCATCAAGAAGATCGCCCCCCTCAAATCTAAATCAGGGGACATAGTCACTGACCAACGCGAACAAATGGACCGCTGGGTTGAGCACTACCTAGAACTGTACTCCAGGGAGAATGTTGTCACTGAGAATGCCCTCAATGCAGCCCAGCCTCTACCAGTCATGGATGAGCTGGACATACAGCCAACCAAATCGGAACTCAGTGATGCCATTGATTCTCTAGCCAGCAGAAAAGCCCCTGGGAAGGACAGCATTACCCCTGAAATAATCAAGAGTGCCAAGCCTGCTATACTCTCAGCACTACATGAACTGCTATGCCTGTGCTGGGACGAGGGAGCAGTACCCCAGGACATGCGTGATGCCAATATCATCACCCTCTATAAAAACAAAGGTGACCGCGGTGACTGCAACAACTACCGTGGAATCTCCCTGCTCAGCATAGTGGGGAAAGTCTTTGCTCGAGTTGCTCTAAACAGGCTCCAGAAGCTGGCCGAGCGCGTCTACCCTGAGGCACAATGTGGCTTTCGTGCAGAGAGATCGACCATTGACATGCTGTTCTCCCTTCGTCAGATACAGGAGAAATGCCGTGAACAACAGATGCCCCTCTACATTGCTTTCATTGATCTCACCAAAGCCTTTGACCTCGTCAGCAGACGTGGTCTCTTCAGACTAGTAGAAAAGATTGGATGCCCACCAAAGCTACTAAGTATCATCACCTCATTCTATGACAATATGAAAGGCACAATTCAACATGGTGGCTTCTCATCAGAGCCCTTTCCTATCCAGAGTGGCGTGAAACAGGGCTGTGTTCTCGCACCCACACTTTTTGGGATTTTCTTCTCCCTGCTGCTTTCACATGCGTTCAAGTCCTCTGAAGAAGGAATTTTCCTCCACACAAGATCAGGGGGCAGGTTGTTCAACCTTGCCCATCTGAGAGCGAAGTCCAAAGTACGGAAAGTCCTCATCAGGGAACTCCTCTTTGCTGACGATGCTGCTTTAACATCTCACACTGAAGAGTGCCTGCAGAGTCTCATCGACAGGTTTGCGGCTGCCTGCAATGAATTTGGCCTAACCATCAGCCTCAAGAAAACGAACAGCATGGGACAGGACGTCAGAAATGCTCCATCCCTCAATATTGGCGACCACGCTATGGAAGTGGTTCAAGAGTTCACCTACCTAGGCTCAACTATCACCAGTAACCTGTCTCTAGATGCAGAAATCAACAAGCGCATGGGAAAGGCTTCCACTGCTATGTCCAGACTGACCAAGAGAGTGTGGGAAAATGGCGCACTGACACGGAACACAAAAGTCCGAGTGTATCAGGCCTGTGTCCTCAGTACCTTGCTCTATGGAAGCGAGGCCTGGACAACGTATGTCAGCCAAGAGCGACGTCTCAATTCATTCCATCTTCTCTGCCTCCGGAGAATACTTGGCATCAGGTGGCAGGACCGCGTCTCCAACACAGAAGTCCTCAAGGCGGCCAACATCCCCAGCTTATACACACTACTGAGTCAGCGGCGCTTGAGATGGCTTGGCCATGTGAGCCGCATGGAAGATGGCATGATCCGCAAAGACACATTGTACAGTGAGCTCGCCACTGGTATCAGACCCACCGGCCATCTATGTCTCCGCTTTAAAGATGTCTGCAAACGCAACATGAAGTCCTGTGACATTGATCACAAGTCGTGGGAGTCAGTTGCCAGCGTTCGCTAGAGCTGGCGGGCAGCCATAAAGGCGGGGCTAAAGTGTGGCGAGTCGATGAGACTTAATAGTTGGCAGGAAAAAAGACAGAGGCGCAAGGGGAGAGCCAACTGTGTAACAGCCCCGACAAACAAATTTCTCTGCAGCACCTGTGGAAGAGCCTTGTCACTCTAGAATTGGCCTTTATAGCCACTCCAGGCGCTGCTTCACAAACCACTGACCACCTCCAGGCGCGTATCCATTGTCTCTCGAGATAAGGAGGCCAAAGAAGACTTCAACTGTTTTGCATGCATGTAGCCCTGTATTGTAGCTTTAGTTCATTGTGAGCGATGCCTGATGCTGCTCCTGGCATGCCCTCCTGCACTGTTCATTAAACCAGGGTTGGTCCCCAGGCCTGTTGAAATGGTAGAGTGGAGGATGTGCTGGCTCTCAGGTTACATATTGTGCTTGAATATAATTCTGCTGCTGATGGCCCACAGTGCCTCATGGATGCCCAGATTTGAGTTGCTAGATCTGTTCGAAATCTATCCCATTTATCATAGTGGTAGTGCCACACAACATGATGAAGGGTATCCTCAATGTGAAGACAGGACGTTGTCTCCAAAAGTACTGTGCAGTGGTCACTCCTAACAATATTGCCGATGACAGAAGTATTTGCGGCAGGTAGATTGGTGAGAACAATGTCAAGTCGGTTTTTCCCTCTTGTTGGCTCCCTCACCATCTTCTACATACCCAGTCTAGCAGCTACGTTCTTCAGGACTTGGCCAGCTTATTCAGTAATTGTGCTACCGAGCCACTCTTAGTGTCCTACCCAGAGTACATTCTGTGCCCTTGCCACCCTCAGTGCTTCCTCCAAGTGGTGTTCAACATGGAGGAGTACTGAATCATCATCTGAGGAGCAGAGGGGGGTGGTAGCAGGTTATTATCAGCAGGAGGTTTCCTTGACCATGTTTGAATAATACAATGAGTCTTCAAGGAGTCTGGAGTCAATGTTCAGGACTCCCAGGGCAACTCGGTCCCGACAGTAAACCACTCTGCCACCACCTCTGGTGGGTCTGTACTGTCGATGGGACAGGGCATACTCAGGAATGGTGATGATGGTGTCTGGGATATTGGCTGGAATGTATGATTCCGTGAATATGACAATTGTCATGTAGGCCCCACCTGCCAAGAATGAGGCATATAATTTCGCCACGTGGACATTAAATTCCAAATTGTTGCTGGGAAGAAGAGAAGGCCTGATACAAGGGTTGCCAAGTGCCAGGCTGGAAAGACATTTTTCAAGATTAACACACAGGCTTGTAGACAAAGGAGCTACTCACTGCTCCAATTCAATCCACAAACAGATGTAGTCAGACCAGTTAGTCACATGGCTAACTGGCTGTGGCAACATTTGAACTGAGAGTTTTAAATTGGAGAGACAGGGTTTGAAGTGGTAGAAAACAGAATGCTCCTGGACTGATGAAGAGCTCCTGTCTGCCTGTTTGCTCCCATCTCTTTCTCACGGAACTGAAACCCACTGAAGAACATGAACTCCAAGAGAAAAAAGTATCCTACAGTGAACAAGGTTCAAGAAGAATACTGGACCCCAACGAAAAGCAAGATGCACCTGCAAACAAGGACTCTACAATGAGCTCGAAGACCCGTAACAAAAAAAATTCAGCATTCGTGGAGGTGGTGGTGTAGTGGTTTCGTCGCTGGACTAGTGATCCAAAGACCCAGGGCATTGTCCTGGGAACATGTGTTCGCGTCCCATTACAGCAGAAGGTGGAATTTGAATTCAATTAATAAATCTGGAATTAAAGGCGAATGATGGCCATGAAACCATTGTTGATTGTTGCAAAAACCCATCTGGTTCACTAATGTCCTTTAGGGAAGGAAATCCGCTGTCCTTACTTGGTTTGGCCTACATGTGACTCCAAACCATCAACAATGTGGTTGACTCTTACATGCCCTCTGAAATGGCCTCGCAAGCCACTCAGTTGCATCGAACTGCTACGAAGTCAATAAAAAAGAATGAAAACGGACAAACCACCTGGCATCGACCTTGGCACTGGAAATGACAATGGCAAAACCCAGCCGTGTCAACCCTGCAAATTCCTCCTTACTAACCTCAGGGGGATTGTGCCAAAGTTGGGAAAGCTGTCCCACAGACTAGTCAAGCAACAGCCTGACATCATCATACTCACAGAAACATAACTGACAGAAAATGTCCCAGACATTGCCAACACCATCCCCGGGTATTTCCTCCCCCACGGGCAGGGCAGACGCAGCAGAAGTGGTGGCACATTGGTATACAGTGAGGAGGGAGTTGCCCTTGGAGTCCTCAACATCGAACCTGGACCCCATGAGGTCACATGGCATCAGGTCAAACATGGGCAAGGAAAGTTCCTGCTGATTACCACCTACCGCCCTCCCTCAGCTGATGAGTCAGTACTCCTCCATGTTGAACAGCATTTGGAGGAAGCACTGAGAGCGGCAAGGGCACAGAATGTAGTCTGGGTGGGGGACGTCAATGTCCATCACCAAGAGTGGCTCGGTAGCACTACTGCTGACCGAGCTGGCCGAGTCCAAAAGGGCATATCTACTAGACTGTGTGTGTGTCATGTGGTGAGGGAACCAACAAGAGGGAAAAACATACTTGACCTCGTCCTCACCAATCTGCCTGCCACAGATGCATCTGTCCATGACAGTTTTGCTAGGAGTAACCACCGCACAGTCCTTGTGAAGAAGAAGTCCTGCCTTCCCATTGAGGATATCCTCCATCGTGTTATGTGACACTACCACCATGCTAAATGGGATAGAATTTGAACAGATCTAGCAATCCAAAACTGGGCATCCATTAGGCGCTGTGGACAAGCAGCAGCAGAATTTTACTCAACCCACAATCTGTAACCTCATGGCCCAGCATATCCGTGATGCTACCATTACCATCAAGCCAGGAGACCAACTCTGGTTCAATGAAGACTGCATGCCAGGAGCAGCACCAGGCATACCTCAAAATGAGGTGTCAGCCTGGTGAAGGATTACTTGTGTGCTAAACTGTGTAAGCAGCATGCAATATACAGAGCTAAGCCATCCCATAACCAACAGATTAGATCTAAGCTCCGCAGTCCTGCCACATCCAGCCGTGAATGGTGGTGGACAAATAAACAACTAACTAGAGGAGGCGGCTCCACAAATATCCCCATCCACAGTGATGGGGGACATCAGCTTATGATTGCAGAAGATCATAAAGGCTGAAGCATTTGATGATCCATCTCGTCCTCCTCCTGAATTCCCCAGCATCACAGATGCCAGACTGAAGCCAATTCGATTCACTCCGCATGATATCAAGAAAGGTCTGAAGGCACTGGATACTGCGAGGGCTATGGGCCCTGACAATATTCCAACAATAGTACTGAAAACCTGTGCTCCAGAACTTGCCGCACTCCTAGCCAAGCTGTTTCAGTTCAGATACAATGCTGGCATCGAACTGGCAATGTGGAAACTTGCCCAGGTATGTCCTGTCCACAAAAAGCAGGACAAATCCAACCCGGCCAATTACTGCACCACCAGTCTACCTTCAGTCATCAGTAAAGTGATGGAAGGTGTCATCAACAGTGCCATTAGGTGGTACTTGCTTATCAATAAACTTCTCAGTGACGCTTAGTTTAGGTTCCGCCAGGGACACTCAGCTCCTGACTTCAGCACACCCTTGGTTCAAAAATGGGCAACAGAGCTGAACTCAAGAGGTGAGGTGAGAGTGACTGCCCTTGACATCAAGGCAGCATTTGACCGAGTGCGGCATCAAGGAGCCCTAGCAAAACTGAAGTCAATGGGAATCCGAGAGAAAACTCTCCGCTGGTTGGAGTCATACCTAGTGCAAAGGAAGATAGTTGTGTTTGTTGGAGGTCAATCATCTAAGCTCCAGGACATCACTGCAGGAGTTACTCAGGGTAGTGTCCTGGGCCCAACCATCTTCAACTGCTTCATTACTAACCTTCCTTCAATCATACGGTCAGAAGTGGGGATGTTCGCTGATGATTGCACAATGTTCAGCACCATTCGTGACTCCTCAGATACTGAAGCAGTCTGTGTATAAATGCACCAAGACCTGGACAATATCCAGTCTTGGGCTGATTAGTGGCAAGTAACATTCATGCCACACAAGTGCCAGACAATGACCATCTCCAACAAGAGCGAATCTACCCATCTGCCCTTGACATTCAATGGCATTACCATTGCTGAATCCCTCATTATCAACATCCTAGGGGCTACCATTGACCAGTAACTGAACTGGAGTAGCCATATAAACACAGTGGCTACAAGAGCAGGTCAGATGCTAGGAAGCTTGCAGCGAGTGACTCATCTCCTGACTCCCAAAATCCTGTCCATCATCTACAAGGCACAAGTCAGGAGTGTGATGGAGTACTCTCCACTTGCCTGGATGGGTGCAGCTCCAACAACACACAAGAAGCTCGATACTATCCAGGACAAAGCAGCCCGCTTGATTGGCACCCGATCTACAAACATTCACTCTCTCCACCACCGACGCACAGTGGCAGCAGTGTGTACCATCTACAGGATGCACTGCAGAGACGCACAAATGCTCCTTAGACAGCACCTTCCAACCCAGCGACTCTACCAACTAGAAGGACAAGGGCAGCAAATGTATGGGAACAACACCACCTGCAAGTTCATGTCCAAGTCACACATCATCCTGACTTAGGATTATATCGCCGCTCTTCATGGTCGCTGGGTCAAAATCCTGGACCTCCCTTCCTAACAGTACTGTGGGTGTACCTACCTCACATGGACTGCAGTGGTTCAAAGCTTCTAAAGGGCAATTAAGGATGCGCAATAAATGCTGGTCTAGCCAGCAACGCCCACATCCCATGAACGAATAAAAATATCGGCCTCAAACCTTTCCACTTTACTTCTCTTTTCTGTCTCAATTTGCATGTGCATATATCATATGCATGCTCATGTGGGGCCCACGTGTATCTGTAGGTGTAAACCAAATTAGAGTTTAAAGTTTACATTTAATAGAATTTCACTTTCCTTCTTTAAACCTAAGAAAGTCTGTTTGTGCTGGTTTCTTTGCCTTATAATGGCAATGCGGTGAACAAGGATTCAGCACGGGGGAGCAAACAACACAGTGTGTTTCAAATAAAACCCTATTATTGAAGTTAGCTTTATAATTCCAGTCTTCATTTATTAATTAAATTTAAAATCCACCAGCTGCCATGGTGGGATTTGAACCTGTGTCCCCAGAGCATTAGCCTGGGTCTGGATTGCTTGTCCAGTGACATTACCACTACTTCACACCCTCTGATATAGGGTCTGGCAATTTATCAGCTTTAACTACAGCCAACCTTTCTAATACCACCTCTTTATCAATTTATATCCCATCCGGAGTCTAAATTACCTCCTCTTTCACTATGTTCTTGGCAGTATCTCCTTCCTGGTAAAGACAGATGCATTTTAGTACATCAGCCGTGGCCTTTGCCTCCATGTGTAAATCCCATGTTTGATCCCTAATTGGCACCAGTCCTCCTTTCACAACATTTCTACTATTCATGTTATTTGCTGCCCAGTCTCTTCTCATACTCACTCTTTGCTTCTTTTATTTCTTTTTACACTTCCCCTCCTCACTTTCTATATTGAGCCTGGTTTGTACTTGTATTATCAACCTGGCATTTCTCATACGCCATCTTTTTCTGCTTCAACGTACTCTCTATCCCACTTGACATCCAGGGAGATCTGGCTTTGTTCATCTTACCTTTGCTCCTTGTGGGCATGTACACCAACTGTACGCAAACAATCTCTCTAAAGGCAGTCCGTTGTTCTGTTACAGTTTTGCCTGCCAATCTTTGATTCCAATCTACCTGGGCCAGATCTTTTCTCTCCCCACTATACTTGGCCTTCCCCCAATTAATTACTTTTCACTGGAATGCTTCTTGTCATTTTCCATAGCTGCCTGAAACTGTAGGATACTCTGAACACTGTGTGCTTAATGTTCCTCTATTGTCACTTAATCCACTTGTCTCACATCGTACCCCAGAACCAGATCCAATAATGCCTCCCTCATCTTTGGGGCAGAAACAGACTGAACTGGAAAATTCTCCTGATCGCAATTTATAAAATCTTGCTCCTCTCTGCCCTTTACACTTTACATTGAATCAAATGGGATAGCTGCTTGGAGCAGATCATTTAGCCCAGTAATTTGGTGGTCCCAGTGGTGGAGCACATGGTCAGCAGTGTGAAAGACAGCAGTTCTGACTGTAACCGTTTCTATAGGTATGTGAAACGATTGGTGAAGACAAATGTAGGTCCCTTACAGTCAGAAACAGGGGAATTTATTATGGGGATCAAAGAAATGGCTGACCATCTAAATGTATACTTTGGTTCTGTCTTCACAAAAGAGGACACAAATAACATGCCAGAGATGGGAGACACAGGGCTTAGTGCGAGAGAGGAACTGAAGGAAATCAGTATAAGTAGAGAAATGGTGTTGGGGAAATTGAAGGGATTGAAGGCCGAAAAATCCCCAGGGCCTGATGGTATGCACCCCAGCGTATTTAAGGAAGTGGCCCTAGAAATAGTGGATGAATTGGTGGTCATCTTCTAAGATTCTATAGACACTGGAACAGTTCCAACGGATTGGCGGGTAACTAATGTAACCCCACTATTTAAACAGGGAGGTAGAGAGAAAGCAGGGAATTATAGACCAGTCAGTCTGACATCGTTAGTGGGGAAAATTCTAGAGTCCATTATCAAAGAATTTATAGCAAAACACGTGGAGAACAGTGGCAGAATCAGGCAAAGTCAGCCTGGATTTACGAAAGTGAATTCATGCTTGACAAATCTACTAGAATTCTTCGAAGATGTAACTAGTAGAGTTCATGAGGGGGAGCCAGTGAATGTGGTTTATTTAGACTTTCAGAAGGCTTTCGACAAAGCCCCAAATCAGAGATTAGCATGTAAAATTAAAGCGCATGGGATTGGGGGTAGTGCGGGGGGAACACAATTGAATAAATTCACACATGGATTTAGAATTTAAAAACATCTTAAATGCTGGTGCTGATAGCAAATGCTTCCCTACAACAGAGGGAAATATACAAACATACAAACTCAGAACAGGAGGAGGCTATTCAGCCCCTTGACCTGCTCGTCCTTTCTATAAGATCATGGCTGAACTCCACTTTCCTGCCTGCTGCACCCCCCACTCCTTGACTGACCTGTTTGTCAAGAATCTGTCTACCTCAACCTTAACAAATTCAGTAACCCTGCCTCCACCGCTCTCTGGGGAAGAGAATTCCACCGACTAATGACCCTCTGTGAGAAAAAGAAATCTCTTCATCTCTGCCTTAAATGGGAGACCAATTATTTTTAAACCGTGCCCCCTAGTTTTAGTCGTTCTAACAAGGGTAAACATCCTTTCAACATTCACCCTTTCAAGTCCCCTCAGGATCGTTTTGTTTTTCAATAAGATCACCTCTCACCCTTTTAAACTGCAATGAATACAGACCAAACCAGTCCAACCTTTCCTCATAAGATAACCCTCTCATCCCAGGAATCAGTCGAGTAAACCCTCCCTGAACTGCTTCCAATGCAATTGTATCATTTCATCAGTAAGGAGACCAAAGCTGTACATAAACTTCGGGATGCAGTCTCGTCAATGCCCATCGTGGCACTTCAGTTGCCTTCCATCTTTCCTGACAGGCCTTTAAGAATCAACCACATGGAGAGCAAGAGTTAAAATCTGAAATCAGGGGATTTAATTGTTTTCATGGAATTGAGGCCCATGAACATCAATGTGAGGGGAAATCAGTCATGTTCACAATGGAGTGGACAATCCAGTCTCATTTAGTTCAGTGCAATCTGATCAGTTGCTCAGCACTGGTCCACTTGTTGATGGCAGCATGTCTTGTGATGAGGAGATCTACAAATGTTCTATAACTTCACCATTGTGTAGATACTGGAGGAAGGATTTGAATGTGTCTCTCTGAAAAGGCAATGAAAGGGGCAATTGGACAGAAATCCAATCGATTGACTTAAAACCTGCTAATCTGTAACTTCATGGCCTAGCATTTACCCCACTTTACCATTACCATCAAGTTGGGGGATCGACCCTGGTTCAGTAAAGAATGTAGGAGGGTATGCCAGGAGCAGTACCTGGCATACCTCAAAATGAGGTGTCAATATAATGAAGCTACAACCCAGGAGAACTGGCGTGTCAAACAGCACAAGCAGCATGCGATAGACAGAGCTAGGCAATCCCACAACCAATGGATCAGATCTAAGCTCTGCAGTCCTGCCACATTCAGCCGTGAATGGTAGTGGACAATTAAAAAAAAATAGCAGAAGGAGAAAGCTTCACAAATATCTGCAATCTCAATGACATCAGTGCAAAAGACAAGGCTGAAGCATTTGCAACCAGCTTCAGCCAGAAGTGTCGAGTGGATGATTCATCTCGGCCTCCTTCTGAGGTCCACAGCATTACAGATGCCAGTCTTCAGCCAATTGGATTCACTCTATGTGATATCAGTGAATGGCTGAAGGCACTGGATACTGCTAAGGCTATGGTTCCTAACAACATTCAGTCAATAGTACTGAAGACTTATGCTCCAGATCACGATGTGCCCTTAGCCAAGTTGTTCCAGTACAGCTACGACAATGGCATCATCCAACTATGTGGAAAATTTTCCAGGTATGTCCAGTGCTCAAAAAACAGGACAAATCCAACCCGGCCAATTACCGTCCCATCAGTCTACTCTCAATAATCAGCAAAGTGATGGAAGGGGTCATCGACCGTGTTATCAAGCAGCTCTTACTCAGCAATAACTTGATTACTGACGCTCAGTTTGATTTCCACTGGGGGCACTCAGCTCCTGACCGCATTGCAGCCTTGGTTCAAACATGGACAAAAGAAGAACTGAACTCAGGAGGTGAGGTTAGAGTAACTGCCTTTGACATCAAGACAGTATTTGACCAAGTTTGGCATCAAAGAGCCCTAGCAAAATTGGAGTCAATGGGAATCGAGGGAAAACTCTCCGCTGGTTGGAGTCAGACCTAACACAAATGAAGATGGTTGTGGTTGTTGCAGGTCAATCATCTCAATCCCAGGACATCAATGCAAGAGTTCCTCAGGGTAGTGTCCTAGGTCCAACCATCTTCAGCGGCTTCATCAATGACCCTCCCTCCATGATAAGGTCAGAAGTGGGGATGTTCTTTGAACATTGCACAATGTTCAGTACCATTCATGATTCCTCAGATACTGATGAATTCCGTCTCCATATGCAGCACATCCTGGACAATATCCAGGCTTGGGCTGACAAGTGGCAATTTACATTGTCACCACACAAGTGCCAGTCAATAACTAAGGGATATAAGGTAAAAGCGGGTACATGGAGTTAGGTCAAAGATCAGCCATGGTCTCCTTGATTGGAAAAAACGGGCTTCAGGAGCTAAATGTTCAGTTCCTGTTCCGATATTCTTTTCTACAGCGTCTTCAGCAACTTCATGAATCCACAAGGTGTTTTAAAGCCAATGAAAGTCTTGAATTGTCCTTATTGATACAGCACTGAAACAGGCCCTTCGGCACACCAAGTCTGTGCTGACCAACAACCACCCATTTTATGCTAACCCTGCAGTAATCCCATATTCCCTACCACCTACCTACACTAGGGGCAATTTACAATGGCCAATTTATTTATCAACCTGCAAGTCTTTGCAGGGGAGAACTTGCAAACTCCGCACAGGCAGTACCCAGAATCGAACCCAGGTCCTTGGAACTGTGAAGCTGCAGTGCTAACCACTATGCCATTGTGGTGCCCATAAATTTCCAGGTAACATGTTTTAGTGATGTTGGTTGAGGGATAAATATTGTCCAGGGCACAGGGAAAAC
Organism: Heterodontus francisci; assembly: GCF_036365525.1. Classification (NCBI taxonomy): domain Eukaryota; kingdom Metazoa; phylum Chordata; class Chondrichthyes; order Heterodontiformes; family Heterodontidae; genus Heterodontus; species Heterodontus francisci. The sequence continues at coordinate 54,918,434 of NC_090406.1, read as the reverse complement.
TCCATTGTTTTTCTTTGAATAACACCAATGTGATCCTTTCCCTGATCATGTTCCCTAGGGTTTGGTTTTAATGACTCTTCAGATGGATGGAAATGTATTGGACTGTTGGAGGTGTCAACTTTCAGAGGATATTAAACTGAGATCTTGTCTCATGGTACTCTATGAAGAAGTGCAGGAGAGTTTTCTGGAAAACCTGGCAAATTAGATTAGAGATACAGCACTGAAACAGGCCCTTCGGCCCACCGAGTCTGTGCCGAACATCAACCACCCATTTATACTAATCCTACACTAATCCCATATTCCTACCAAACATCCCCACCTGTCCCTATATTTCCCTACCACCTACCTATACTAGTGACAATTTATAATGGCCAATTTACCTATCAACCTGCAAGTCTTTTGGCAGGAAACCGGAGCACCCGGAGAAAACCCACGCAGACACAGAGAGAACTTGCAAACTCCACACAGGCAGTACCCGGAATCGAACCCGGGTCCCTGGAGCTGTGAGGCTGCAGTGCTAACCACTGCGCCACTGTGCCGCCCTACAACTAAATCTATCTCTACATTTCCTTTCTCATTACTGTTTGAAGGAGATTGTTGTGAAAAAAAATTCGCTGTTGTGCTTGGGTGTGTGTTTTTCTGTATGATTGTGTGTCGTGTGAGTCTATCAACTCTATATGTATACAGTATGTGCAAGTTAGAAGAGTAGTAATGTTACTGGACTAGAAATCCAAAGGCATAGACTAATGACCCAGAAACATGTGTTCAAAACCCATTTTGGCAGCTAGGAAGTTTAATTCAGTTGATTATATAAAATCTGGAATAAATGCCATCAGTAATGATAAGCATAAAATTACCGATTCTCAAAAGACTGAGATAATTCCCTAATATCCTTTAGGGAAGGAAATCTACCATCCTTCCCAATCTGATAGATATGTGACTCCAGCCTATTAACTGCCCTCTGAAATGGTCTCGCAATTCATACAGCTGGATTGAAATGCTACTCAGATTCTAATTGGGATAATAATAGACCACCCAACATCATAAGAACATAATAAATAGGAGCAGGAGTAGGTCATTCGGCCCATCAAGTCTGCCCCACCATTCAATAATATCATGGCTGATTTGCCCCAGACCTCAACTCCTCTTTCGTACCAGCTCCTCATAGCCCACAAATCTCCGATATTTCAAAAATCTATCTACCTGCTCTTTAAACACTTTCAGTGATCTAGCCTCCACAACTCTCTGAGGTAGAGAATTCCAGACATTCACTACACTCTGAGATAAGAAATTCCTTCGCATCTCAATTTTAAATGAGTGTCCCATTATTCTGTAACTATGTCGACTTGTTCGAGATTCCCTCACTAGTGGAAACATCTTCTCAACATCTACACTTCCAAGCCCCCTCAGAATCTTGTACGTTTCAATAAGATCACCCCTCATTTTTCTAAACTCTAATGAATAAAGGCCTAACCTGTTCAGCCGTTCTTGATAAGTCAACCCATTCATCCCAGGAATCAGCCTAGTGAATCTCTTTTGAACTGCCTCCAATGCCAGTATATCCTTTCTTAAATACGGGGACCAAAACTGTACGCAGTACTCCAGGTGCAGACTCACCAACACCTTATACTATTGTAACAAGACTTGCCCATTTTTAAACTTTAACCCCCTAACAATAAAGGCCCAAAATTAATTTGCCTTCTTAATTACTTGCTGCACCTGCATGCTAATTTTTTGTATTTCATGCACAAGAGCACCCAGATCCCTCTGTGCTGCACTTTTTTGGAGTCTCCATCTATTTAAATAATAGTCTGCCTTTTGATTCTTCCTACCAAAGTGCATGAACTCACAATTTCCTACATTAAACTCCATCTGCCAAGATTTTGCCCACTCACTCAACCTATCTATATCCCCTTGGATATCTATATCCTTATGTCCTCATCACAACATGCCCTCCCACCTATTTTTGTATCATCCGCAAATTTGGAAATATTACACGCTGCTCCAAGTCATTAATATAAATAGTAAATAGAACTGATCCTTGCGGCACTCCACTAGTTACGTCTTTCCAACCTGAAAAAGACCCATTAATCCTGACTCTGTCTTCCGTGAGTTAACCATCGCTCAATCCATGCTAATACATTACCACCAATACCATGAGTTCTTATCCTGTGCAATAATCTTTTATGTGACTCCTTATCGAATGCCTTCTGGAAATCCAAATACACTGCATCTACTTGTTCCCCTTTATCAACTCTGCTTGTAATATTCTCAAAGAACCATAGCAAATTTGTCAAACATGATTTCCCTTTCAAAAAAACATGTTGACTCTGTTTGATTGCATTAAGCTTTTCGAAATGTGCTGCTATTTCTTCCTTAGTAAGGGATTCTAGCATTTTCCCAATGACCGATGTTAGGCTGACTGGCCTATAGTTTTCTGCTTTTTGTCTCCCTCCTTTCTTGAACAGGGGTGTCACAAGAGCGGTTTTCCAATCCGCTGGTACCCTCCCAGAATCCGGAGAGTTCTGGAATATTTCGACTAATGCCTCCACTTCCTTTAAAACTCTTGGACGTAGGCCATCGGGTTCTGGCGGCTTGTTTGCCTTTAGTCCCATTAGTTGTCAAATATTTTGCCCCTCGTGATGGAGACTGTTACGAGATCTTTCCTCCCATTAGCTCCTTGCTTATCTGATATCTGTGAGATATTTATAGTGTTCTCCACTGTGAAGATCGATGCAAAATGTTGGTTTAAATTATCTGCTATTTCCCTGTTCCCTGTTATCAATTGTCCTGTCGCATCTTCCAAGGGACCCACGCTCACTTTAGCTACTCGCTTTCTTTTTATGTCAATCTGAGGATTGGACACAGCAAAAGTATAAATAGCCCTGTTGGCCCTGAAAATTTCTCCTCACTAATAGCTGGAAATTTGTGCCAAAATTGGGAGAACTGTCTAACAGACTAGTCAAGCAAATACCTGACATTGTCGTACTCACAGTAGCATACATTATAACCACTTTCCGAGTCTCCTGCATCACAATTTCTAGGTACGTTCTGCCTCACTAACAGGACAGACCCACCAGAGATGGCAGCACAGTGGTACATAGTTGGCAGGGAGCCGCCCTGGGAGTCATCTTCAATCGCTCCGGACCCCATGACGTCTCATACTCAGTTCAAACCTGGACCTGAAAGCCTCCTGCTGATGAACACCTACTGCCCTCCCTCAACTGATGTATCTGTGCATCAATATGTTGAACACCGCTTGGAACAAGCACTGAGGATAGTAAAGGCACACAATGTAAGCTAGATGGGGTCTTCAATGTCCATCAAGACTGGCTTAATAGCACCATTACTGACTGAGCTGGCCTGGTCCTGAAGGATACAATTTCCAGACCTGGCCTGTGGCAGCAGGTGAGAGAACCCACACCAGGTAAAAACTGACATAACCTCATTCTCACCAATCTACCTGTCAGAGGTACATCTGTCCATGACAGAGTTCCTTGTCGTGTCCACCTCATAGTCCTAGAGAAGACAAAGTTTCATCTTTGCACTGAGGATACTGTTACAGCCAGGTGAGAAATTTGTCTAAGGGGCCTTCTCAGCCTTCACCTGGTCTTACCGTAACAGGGTTTAATTTTAAACACATCGTGTTTTTAGCTCCCCCTTGCTGAATCCTTCTTCACTGCTTTCCAATTAAAAAGCAAAGAAATTAGCACAAACAGGCTTTCTTAGGTTTAAAGAAGAAAAGTGAAAATTATTAAAACTTAAACTCTAATTTGGTTAACCCCTACGGATATATGACAAGTCCATGCTAGCATGCATATGTAATACACACACGCAAATAGAGACAGAGAAGAGCAGCAGGAATAAAGTGGAAAAATTTGAAGCAATATCTGAAGAGTATTTTTTTTGTTACGGGTCTTCAAGCTCACTGTATAGTACTTGCTTGTAGGCAGATCTTGCTTTTCATTGGGGCCCAGTATTCTTCTTAAACCTTGTTCACTGTAGAAAACATTTCTCTCTTAGGGTTCATGTGCCTTCAATGGATTTCGAAGCTGGTGACGAAGAGATGGAAACCAGCAGGAGAGGCTCTTTACAAACAAGGAACCAGGAGTTTTCTCTCTTTCAAACACTGTCTCGACAATTAAAAACTCCCAAGTTTTTGCCAGCAGGGTGGTCACATGACCAAACTGGTTTGACCAGGACTTTTCTGTGCATTGTATGGGAGCAGGGGATTGCTCCTTTGTTCCAACCCTGTCTGATAATATGCAAAAATGTCTTTCCGACCAGGGGCCTGAAAATTCCTCGTAAAAGGCCTCATCTTCTTCCCAAGCAACAATTTGAAATTTAATGTCCATGTGTAAAAAATAATGTGCCTCATTCTTGGTAGGTGATGTCCTACATGACAATACCCTCCATTGAGTTCTGTGGCACTACCACCATGGTAAATGGCAGAGAGACAGAACATATCTAGCAGCTTAAATATGGGCAGCCATGATGCACTGTTGTCCATCAGCAGGAGCATAACTGTGTTCCACTACACTCTGTAACCTCATGTATCAAAATATCCTCAATCCACCCGTACCATGAAGCCAGGTGATAAAGCATGGTTCAATGAGGAGTGCATGAGAATTTGTCCAGATCGGCAGCAGGCAAACCTAAAAGTGAGGCACCGACCTGGTCAAGACACAACATGTGCTAAACAGTGGAAGACAAAGTTAAGCAATCGAGCAACCAACAGATCAGATCAAAGATCTGCAGTCCTGCCACACCCAATCGTAAATAGATTAGATTAGATATACAGCAATGAAACAGGCCCTTCGGCCCACCGAGTCTGTGCCGAACATCAACCACCCATTTATACTAATCCTACACTAATCCCATACTCCTACCAAACATCCCCACCTGTCCCTATATTTCCCTACCACCTACCTATACTAGTGACAATTTATAATGGCCAATTTACCTATCAACCTGCAAGTCTTTTGGCTTGTGGGAGGAAACCGGAGCACCCGGAGAAAACCCACGCAGACACAGGGAGAACTTGCAAACTCCACACAGGCAGTACCCAGAATCGAACCCGGGTCCCTGGAGCTGTGAGGCTGCAGTGCTAACCACTGCGCCACTGGTGGATAATTATACAACTAACGGGAGGAGGGCACCCCACAAACATCCCCCTCCTCAATGATGGCAGATCCCAGCATGTGGAAAATTGCCCAGTTAGGTCCTGTCCACACAAGCAGGAAATCCAATCCAGTCAATTACCAACGCATTAGTTTGCTTTCAATCTGCAGCAAAGTGATGTCAAACAGTGCAATCAAACAACATTTCCTCAGCAATGACCTGCCTACTGATGTACTGTTTGATTTGTGTTAGCACTACTCGACTCCAGACATCATTAGAACCTTGGACCATACCTGGTCAAAAGAGTTGAATTCCAGGGGTGAGGCGAAAGTGACTGCCTTTACATAGAAACATAGAAAAACAGAAAATAGGAGCAGGAGTATGCCATTCGGCCCTTCGAGCCTGCTTCGCCATTCATTATGATCATGGCTGATCAAACATCTCAGTAGGCTGTTCCCGCTTTCGCCCCATACCTTTTGATCCCTTTAGATCCAAGAGCTAAATATAACTCCTTCTTGAAAACATACAATGCTTTGGCCTCAACTGCTTTCTGTGGTACTGAATTCCACAGGCTCACCACTCTCTGGGTGAAGAAATTTCTCCTCATCTCAGTCCTGAAAGGTTTACCCCGTATCCTTAGACTATGACCCCTGGTTCTGGTCTCCCCCACCATCGGAAACATCCATCCTGCATCTACTGTATCAAGTCCTGTTAGAATTTTATAGGTTTCTATGAGATCCCCCCTCACTCTTCTCAACTCCAACGAATATAATCCGAACCTGCTCAATCTCTCCTCATACGTCAGTCCCGCCATCCCAGGAATCAGTCTGGTAAACCTTCGCTGCACTCCCTCTATAGCAAGAACATCCTTCCTCAGATCAGGAGACCAAAACTGCACACAATATTCCAGGTGTGGCCTCACCAAGGCCCTGTATAATTGCATCAAGACATCCCTGCTCCTGTACTCGAATCCTCTTGCTATGAAGGCCAACATGCAATTTGCCTTTTTTACTACCTGTCGCACCTGCATGCTTATCTTCAGCGACCATTGTACGAGAAAACCCAGGTCTCGTTGCATATTCCCCTCTCTCAGTTTATAGCAGCTCAGATGCCTTCCCGTTTTTGCTACCAAAGTGGATAACCTGACATTTGTCCACATTATACTGCATCTGCCATGCATTTGCCCACTCACTCAACTTGTCCAAATTACCCTGAAACCTCTCTGCATCCTCCCCACAACTCACACTCCCACCCAGTTTTGTGTCATCTGCAAATTTGGAGATATTACATTTAATTTCCTCATCTAAATTATTAATGTATATTGTGAATACCTGGGGTCTTAGCACCGATCCCTGCGGGCCTGCCATTTGGAAAAAAGACCCATTTATCCCTATTCCTTGTTTCCTGTCAGCCAACCAATTTTCTATCCATCACAATACACTACCCCCAACCCCATGCACTTTAATTTTACACACTAATCTCTTATGTGGGACTTTGTCGAAAACCTGCTGAAAGTCCAAATAAACCACATCCACTGGCTCCCCCTCATCAACTCTATTAGTTACATCCTCAAAGAACTCTAGTCGATTTGTCAAGTATGATTTCCCTTTCGTAAATCCATGCTGACTCTGCCCAATTCTACCACTGTTCTCTAAGTGCTCTGCTATAAAATATTGGATAATGGACTCTAGAATTTTCCCCACTGTCGACGTCAGGCTGATTGGTCTTTAACAGCAAGGTAACATTGAATTGAGTCTGAGATCAAGGAGTCCCAGTAAATTTTAAGTCAATGGGAATCAGGGAAACCTCTCCACCGAAATAAAAACAGAAAGTGCTGTAAATACTCAGCAGGTCAGGCAGCATCGGAGAAAGAGAAGTAGAGTTAACGCTTGAAGTCTGTGACCTTTCATCAGTTCTCTCTCCACAGATGCTGCCAGACCTGTTGAGTTTTCCCAGCACTTTCTGCTTTACTGTCAGATTGACAGTATCCCCACTGTTCATTAGTGAGGTAAGTATTTATACAGCAGCTTTCAGGAAGCAGGTGCTTTAAATAGGGCCCCAGCACCTGCGACACAGCAGAGCCAAAGTTCATCATGGCGCCGGATGTTCCACCTTTCCCCAGGTAAAATGGGGGGGGGGGGAGAGCATCGCGTCGCCGTGATGCTAATGAGCCCCCGCGCATAATATCATTGGGGCTCAGAGACGGCACATCCGCGCGGGAAGAACACTGAGATGACAGCGCACCACCGAGAGATGTGGAGCGCTCGTAAAATTCAGCACCAAGATGTAGAATCAGTTCGGATAAGGGATAAGAAATAGCAACAAAATAAGTTATTGGTTTGGGTAGTTTATAGTCCCCCGTAACGGAAGTGACACTGTAGGACAGAGTATAAATCAAGAAATAATGAGGAAGATTATGAGAAAGATAGAGCAATAATCATTAGCAATTTTAATCTTCCTATCAATTGGAGAAATCAATTTGGCAAAGGTCACCAGCGGGATGGGTTCATGGTGTGTATTTAGGATAGTTTTTCTTAGAACAATGTGTTCCAGAACTAAGCAGGGACCAGGCCATTTTAGACTTGTTAAATTTGTAATGAGTCAGGATTAATTAATGACTTTAAAGTAAAGGATGTTCTAGGCAAGAGTGATCATAACACTGTAGATGTGTATATTCAGTTTGAGGGTGGGAAATTAGGTCTGAAACTAGTGTCTTAAATGTAAATAAAGGCAATTACAAGGGTATGAAGACAGAGATGGCAAAGGTGGACTGGGAAAATAGGTTAAAAAGTAACATGATATCGAATCAATGTCAAGGATTTAAGGAGATACTCAATAACTCTCAATACAGATGTATTCTATTGAGACATAAAGGCTCTTTGGGAGGGATGCACCTCCCACTGTTATATAAAGAAGTTAAGGATGGTATCAAATTGAAAGTAAAGGTGTACAATGCTGCCAAGTTTCATGGTGGCCAGAAGATAACAGATTGGATTTTACCAGCCACCCTGACGTCAGGGGTCGCGGCAGGGGGGCCAGAAACATACCTCCAGGAAAGGCCTGCCACAGGCTTTGAATCTGGGAAAGCCCCACCCCCATGTTACCAGCGATGGCAAGGCCTCGTGCTGTGCCCGCCCTCCCCAACGCCCCCACATCCCGCCACCACCCACCACTCGGCGAGAGAAACTTCATTTAAATATTTCAATAAATGTTAATTAATGCATAATTATTTACCTCATCATAACGGCCATCCCACTCTGATATTCCCATTGGTTGTCGGAACTCCCGTGCCTTTGGAGATCTGAGGCGGAAGACTTGTGGGGAGGAAGGCGGAGTGAAGTTTTCAGGTTGGGAGGTTCTGGGGCGGGTGGGGAAAACTCTTGCTATTGGTTAAGGGGATGTTGAGAAGGGGTTGAGGGTCAAAGTTAATAAAGTGCATTGGGGGAAAATGCAGGATCAAACGACAAGGTTTTTTGGGAGGAGAGGGTAATTTACCGACTGATTAGTCACTTCGGGGGACGGGTGTGTGAGGGGATTCAAACTACTATTAATATTTTAATTTTAGTTTTTGCAGACTGGGACCTTTAAAAATTTAAATCCCCCTGAAGAGCTTGAAACCCTTTAAAAATGGTGCCAGCACCAGATGCCATTGCCGAGGACAGACGCTCTCCCCCTTACGTCATCAGGGGGCAGGCGTTCCGCCCCCTCCATGTAAATGAGCATCTGCATGAAATATCATGGCGGCTCAGCGGGAGAAATCCCGCGTGTGTACCCCGCTGCTTTTGAAGCTTGCGCTGAGATCGGTGGCGATGTGGAAATTCCAGCCCGAGGAAAATATTAAAAACCAGCAAAGAATGGCTAAAACAGGGGAGACATTACAGTCTGAGATTAAACTAGCAAGAAACATAAAACAGACAGTAAGAGCTTCTACATGTACATAAAAATGAACAAAATATCTGAGGTAAATTTTGATCCTTTAGAGGATGAGACTCAGGAATTCATATTGGGAATCAAAGAAATGGTAAAGACTTTGAACGAGTATTTTTTATCAGTCTTCACAGTGGGAGACACATAAAGCATCCCAAGAATAGCAGAAAAAATAAGGGACAAAAGGGAGGAAGGAACTTCAAACAAACACTATCATGAGTGAAAATGTATCAGGAAAAATAATGGGACTAAAGGTTGACAAGTCCCCTGGACCTACTGGCTTGCACCCGAGGGTCTTAAAAGAAGAGGTTGCAGAGACTGTGAATTCATTGGTTATAATCTTCCAAAATTCCGCAGATTCTGGATTGAAAAACTACAAAAATAACACCTCTACTGAAGAAAAAAGGGTGACAGAAAGCAGGAAACTATGGGCCAGTGAGTCTGACATCTGTGATTGGAAAATGCTAGAATCTATTATTAAGGAAGTTGTAGCAGGACATTAAGGAAATCAACATGGTTTTATGAAATGGAAACCATGCCCTTGAATAAAATTATGAGTTCTTAGAGGAGGTAATGAGTAGAGTGGCTAAAGGGGAACTAGTAAATGCAGCGTATTTGGATTTCCAAAATGCATTCAACAAGATATCAAATGAAAGTTTACTACACAAGCTAAGAGCTCATAGCTTTTTTTTCTATTCGTTTGTGGGATATGGACAACACTGACAAGGCCAGTATTTATTGTCCATCCCTAATTGCCCTTGAGTAGGTGATGGATAGCAGCCTTCTTGCAGCGGTTCAGACCCCCATGTGGGGTAGGTACACCAACTGTGCTGTTAGAAAGGGAGTTCCAGGATTTTTACCCAGCAACAGTGAAGGGACGGCAATATAGTTCCAAGTCAAGATGGTGTGTGGCTTGCTAGGGATGTTGCAGGTGGTGGTGTTGCCATGCAACTGCTGCCCCTGTCCGCCTAGGTTGCGGGTTTGGAAGGTTCAGTCTAAGGAGCCTTGGTGCCTTGCTACAGAGCATCTTCTAGATGGTACACACTGCTGCCACTGTGCATCGATGGTGAAGGGAGTGTTTGTTTGTGGATGGGGTGCCAATCAAGTGGGCTGCTTTGTCCTGGATGGTGTCGAGCTTCTTGTGTGTTGTTGAAGCTGCACTCATCCAGGCAAGTGGAGAGTATTCCATCACACTCCTGACTTGTGCCTCCCAGATGGCGGACAGGCTTTGGGGAGTCTGGAGGTGAGTTCTCAGCGCAGGATTCCTAGCCTCTGACCTACTCTTGTTGCCATGTTATTTACATGGCTACTCCAGTTCAGTTTCTGGTTAATGAGGAACTCCAGGGTGTTGATAGTGGGCAATTCAGCAATGGTAATGCCATTGAATGTCAAGGGGAGATGATTAGATTCTCTCTTGTTGGAGATGGTCATTGCCTGGCACTTCTATGTGCGAATGTTACTTGCCACTTATCAGCCCAAACCTGGATATTGTCCAGGTCTTGCTGCATTTTTACAAGGACTGCTTCAGTAGCTGAGGAGTCATGAATGGTGCTGAACATTGTGCAATCATCAGCGAACATCCCCACTTCTGACCTTATGATTGAAGGAAGGTCCTTGATGAAGCAGCTGAAGATGGTTGGGCCTGGGATGCTATCCGAAGGAGCTCCTGCAGTGATGTGCTGGAGCTGAGATGATTGATCTCCAACAACCACAAAAATCTTCCTATGCGCTACGTATGACTTGAACCCGCGGAAAGTTTTCCCCCGATTCCCA